>NC_141879.1:198927651-199230681 GCF_056163025.1 Triticum urartu
TCTCCGATCTCTTGGTAGATCTACTCTTGTACTACCCATATCATCAATATTAATCAAGCAGGACGTAGGGTTTTACCTCCATCAAGAGGGCCCCAACCTGGGTAAAACTTCGTGTCCCTTGCCTCCTGTTACCATCCGGCCTAGACACACAGTTCGGGACCCCCTACCCGAGATCCGCCGGTTTTGACACTGACATTGGTGCTTTCATTGAGAGTTCCTCTATGTCATCGCCGTCAGGCTTGATGGCTCCTAATATCATCGATAGTGATGCGGTCCAGGGTGAAACTTATCTTCCTGGACAGATCTCTGTCTTCAGTGGCTTTGCACTGCGGGCTAATTTGCTTGGCCATCTGGAGTAGATCGAAAGCTACGCCCCTGGACGTCAGGTCAGGTTTGGAAGTTTAAACTACATGGCTGACATCCGCGGGGACTTGATCTTCGACGGAGTCGAGCCACTGCCGAGTGCGCCGCACTGTCACGACGGGCATGATCTAGCTCTGTCGCCGAACAGTGCCCTGGAGGCCGCACCCGCATCGGCTTCGACCCATAATTCGGAGCCAACTGCGTCGATCGAGGATGGGTGGTTGGACGCCGCCTCGGGGGCTGCGATCTCAACGATGATCGAGCCGAACACCAACCCCGCACTCCGCGAGACTTGTGACTCCAAGGAGCCGGACTCCTCCCCGGACTCCGAACCTTCCGCGCCCCTGCGGATCGAATCCGATTGGGCGCCGATCATGGAGTTTACTGCCGCGGACATCTTTGAGCACTCGCCCTTCGGCGATATTATGAAATCACTAAAGTCTCTCTCTTTGTCAAGAGAGACCTGCCCGGATCATGGCCAGCAGGATTGGGATGCGGAAGACAAAGAAATTCGACGCCCACCCACCACCCACTTTGTAGCCACTGTCGACGATTTAACCGACATGCTCGACTTCGACTCTGAAAACATCGACGGTATGGACGACGATGCGGGAGGCGAAGAAGAACCACCGCCCACAGGGCACTGGACGCCCACCTCATCATATGACGTATACATGGTGGATGCACCAAAAGATGAAGACAAGGAGCGGAAGGACGCACCGAAGGCTGGTTCCCTCGAGAAACAGTCAAAGCGGAGACGCAAGCGCCGCCCCAAATCCCGCCTCGACAGAAATAACGATCACACAGACCCAGCACTGGAGCAGGGCGAACCGCTGCCAGACAACGGCAATCCGTATAATCAAACCGAACAAACAAATTCTATCAAGGATAATAGTCCGGACGACATAAAGCCGGACAGGCACCCGGAGTAGCAGAATGCCCGTAAAAGGCTTGTTGCCACCGCGAGGAGTCTTAAAAAGCAGAAGAAAAGGCTCACGGCTACGCAAGACACACTCCAAATCAGATGGACTAAAATACTCAACACAACAGTGAGGTACGGCGACAATCGCCCCTCCAAGAGCTACCCAAAGCGGAAGCTGCTACCTGAATTCGATGAGGAGGCCTCAGACCCCCCACAACCAAATATCAAAGCAGCCACCTGGCCGGATAGACGACCCCTCTGCCAACATAGAGCGGCATACAACGCCACTCACAATACAACACGTGACTGATGCGAGGGCTTGCACCCAAAGGACAGCGCAACAAGATCCATCTATGGACCACGCAAGCGCGCCCCAGCATACAATGCAACACAACAAACATTCGAACAACGCGGTACACCCAGCTACAGGGGTGCCGCACACCCCCTATGTTTCACCAATGAGGTGCTGGACCATGAATTTCCAGAGGGATTCAAACCCGTAAACATAGAGACATATGATGGAACAACAGACCCTGGGGTCTGGATTGAGGACTACATCCTTCATATCCATATGGCTCGAGGAGATGATCTCCACGCCATCAAGTACTTACCCCTCAAGCTCAAAGGGCCAGCTCGTCACTGGCTTAAAGGGCTCCCCGAAAGCTCCATTGGAAGTTGGGAAGAGCTCGAAGACGCCTTTCGGGCAAATTTTCAAGGGACTTATGTCCGACCTCCGGATGCGGACGATTTGAGTCATATAACTCAACAGCCCGGAGAGTCAGCCTGAAAGCTTTGGAATAGGTTTCTTACTAAAAAGAACCAGATTGCCGACCGTCCGGACGCCGAAGCCTTGGCAGCTTTTAAGCATAGCGTCCATGACGAATGGCTCGCCAGACACCTCGGCCAAAATGAGCCGAGAACGATGGCCGCATTAACAAGCCTCATGACCCGCTTTTGCGCGGGTGAGGACAGCTAGCTAGCCAGATGCAGCACCAGCGACCCCAGTACATCTGAAGTTAGAGATGGAAACGGGAAATCACGGCACAACAGCAATAACAAACGCCGGAATAAAGAAGACAGCACGAAGGGCATGGCAGTAAACGCCGGATTCAAAAGCTCTCGGCCAGGTCAGCAAAAGCCGCCCTCTAAAGGCACCAGGGATGAACTATCCAGCCTCAACAAAATTCTGGACCAAGTATGTCAAATCCATAGTACCCCTGGTAAACCTGCTAATCATACCCACAGAGAATGTTGGGTCTTCAAGCAATCCGGCAAGCTCAACACCGTACACAAGTGGGAGGATACACCAAGTGAAGACGAGGACGAGCCTCCCAAGCAAGACACTGGGGAACAAAAGAAATTTCCACCAGAAGTCAAAACAGTAAATGTGTTACATGTGATCAAGGGAAAAACAACGCGGCACTCCCAGGAAAATATACCCAAGTGCCTGTCACCGCGAAGTCCTGCCACTGGTCGTCTCAACCGATCACTTTCGACCATAGCGATTACTCAGCAAGTATCTGACGCGCAGGATGGGCTGCCCTGGTATTAGACCCAGTAATTGGCGGATATCACTTCACACGAGTCTTGATGGACGGTGGCAGCAATCTAAACCTAATATATGAGGATACAATCCGCGGGATGGGGTTAGACCCAACAAAAATTCGCCACAGCAATACTACCTTTAAAGGAGTAACGCTAGGCCCAGGGGCTCGTTGTAGGGCTCCCTCCTACTACAAGTTATATTCAGCTCCCCCGATAACTTCCATCGCGAGCATTTAACCTTCCACATCACTCCGTTCCAAAGTGGCTATCAAGCACTGCTCGGACGCGAAGCTTTCGCTCGCTTTAATGCAATACCACACTACGCTCCCTCACACTCAAGATGCCCGGTCCACGTGGCATCATTTCAGTGAACGGAAATATCAAGCGATCTCTGCGCGCCAAAGAGAGTGCGGCTGCCTTGGCAGCCGCACACTAAAGGCGCCCGGACCAGCGAAAGCATCCAATAGGTCGTCAAGACCTCAGACACAACTAATCAAGTCCGGCGCCGCTATTTATACCAAATAAATGGTCACACCCCTATTTGTCAATACAAGGGGCTCAACGCGCGTAGACAAGTGGCAATTTTTTCTCATCTTGAATTATACATGGTTTCTTTAAAAACTATATTTTTACACGACAACTTTTTCACCTAAATTCCTCTCTTTTATAGACGATCATCGTGCTACACCCGTCCAGGATACGGCACAACGGATACACAGGCGCAGACGTGCAGCAGGGACCCGCTCCAAGGATTCTTTTTAGATTATGACCCTGCGTAAACCTTTTTTACTATCTCTTGTTGATACATATCCACCGTTGAGAAGGATGCTGACGTCTTGGCATGTGGCCACGCCAGAACAATGCACGTACCTGGACACAAGGGGCTTCTTACAAAGGCCATTATTTAGGCTCGGTTTATACCACAAAGACCGAATACCTTAGCGAGTGTTCGGCGTCGCGAGTTCGGCCCTATATGCATCAGCTCCGAATCATTGTCTTTGGTCAAATGTTGGGTTTGCCCGGCTCCTGTGTTTTGGTGCCTTACGTTCCGCTTTACCGGCTAAGGTAGCACTAGGAGAACTACTGCGATTGTGCCCTGGTTCATCCGGACGAGCACCTCAGTAGAGAAAGCCGAAAACTGACTGTCATGATATAGCGTGAGACTGGTCAACCACTCGATGACCTGTTGGAATGTTAGAATTCCTCCGCCTTAATGAAGGGCTGTTTTCCGGCCAGGCATGTACGCACCCAGGGATCGGGAGAGTGCGGAACCACCAGGGGTTATCTAGTAGCCCCACTGTCAAGCTCCTATGGCTAAGTGAAAGTGCTAAAGCATTATAGTCCGATTGCCTCGCTCGCTCCGCTATCACCTCCTTAATAGGACCAAGACGTTGGATTAAGTGTGAGCGCGTGTTTTTTGCGAGCACCTCCGCATTATATGCGTGGGGGCTGAAGCCGATGGCTGCAATCTTTCAAGTTATACACATGTATACATAAACGGCCGCCCAGGAGGCATCATATTACTTTCAGGCAAAAGTATAAACATAGCCTTATAAAAATTTATAAAAGCATTTCGCTTACAATGAGATTACATATCACTCAAACATAATATTTTTTGAGCACTGGGTCTCTATCAAACAAGCACCCTCAAAAACTTCTTCAATGTAGTGCTCAGCAGCCATTCGGCCTATGGCCGAATCCCGCGCTGCAACAGTGGTAGCATCCATCTCCGCCCAGTATGCTTTAACACGGGCAAAGGCCATCCGTGAGCCCTCTATGCACGCCGACCTCTTCATCGCATTAATGTGTGGCACCACGTCAAGGAACTGTTGCACCAAGCTGAAATAGCTGTTCGGTTTTGGCCTATCCGGCCATAGCTGATCCACAACAGACCTCATGGCGAGTCCGGACAACGTATTTAGTTCGGCCCATTCGGCTAATTGGTCATTCAATGAAAGCGGACGCTCGGGAGAATGGAATTGTGTCCAAAACAGCTGGTCCACTTCACGGTCCGTCTGACCCTGGAAGTACTTGGCTGCATCGACAACGCTCGCCGCCAAATTCATATACACATCCTCCGAATTCCACAGCCGATCTACAGGGGCATACTGTGAATCTCCGAACTTCCTCCGCAACATAAAGGATTTCCCAGCTACAATATCCCCGGCTTCCTGCAGCTCCTCCTTCTTCGCCCTCATAGTAGAGCAGATGTATTTTCTCGTTGCAGCAGCCTTCTCAAGGTCCGATGCCTTCGCTAGGTTTTCCATTTCAAGAACCCGGCAACGGTCGGCGGCGGCTTTTAATTCTATGGCCGTATTGGCCATCTTATCTCGGCTCTCGCCATGTGCGGCCTTCTCGACTTTCAACTCTTCGGCCGCCTTCAAAGCAGCCGCATTACCAAACCTCGCTTGTTCCTTGGCGCGGGCAAGTTCTGCCCGCAAGGCTTTAACAGTGGCAGCTCCATCTGCAGTCACAACATATTAAAGATACTGGCATCATGCTGCTCTTACTATGTGGCGTTTACTAGATAATGACACTTACCCTGTGCCTCGTCAAGCCTTTTGTTAACAAGCTCGATGTCGGCGTCTGCCGCATCCAACTGCCGTTTTAAATGGGCAAACTCGCTAGTCCGGCTAGCCACCGGAGCTTCCATCACCTGCACATAGAGGCAGTATGGTTATTACCTAGGAATATGATTCTCTGTTCGTCGTTGTTTCCGACGACAACCAGAGTCTCAGGGGCTACTATCTACACAGGGCACACCTAGCATGTGCAGGACTATCATACATTATTTTACGTACCTCAAAGCCTGTCAGTAGACTCATAAAAGCTTCATGCAATCCGCTTTCGGTGGACGAGATTCTCTCCATCACCGTATTCATCAGCATACGGTGTTCATCTGAGATGGCCGCTCGCCCCACCAACTCCCTCAGAAAATCCGATCACACACCAGACGGTGCTGGACTCTTTTGTTTGCTCTCTTCGGGAGCCGGACACTGGGAGCTTCGGGGGTCAATGGGATTATCTTCTGGCCTCACCGGACTCGGAGAGGCCCTCCGCGACGACACTTCGGGGTCGCCTGCTTCCGGAGTGGAGGAGTCCGGAGGAGGCATTTCGCTCTCCATCATCTCTGCAAGAAGATCCCCCGAAGACGAGCTCATTTCAGAGGGGCTAAGGCCCGAACTGCAAAGATATATGCGGTGGTTATTTTCTCAGAAGAAAAAGATGGCATACCTGTACTAATAAAGTATTTCGGGTGACTTACGACTCGCTGGAGAATTGATCCCCTCGCGGACTTTGTGCGGTAAAGGCACCCCCCAAGGTAGGACCCTCTGTGGGAGACCTCTTCTCCCGTTTGGAAGCTTCGGCTTCCGAATCCCCGGGCGCAGTCCTTTTCCTCCTCCGGTCGTCTTCCTTCATGGAGACGCTCGCTCCCTCGGTTAGAATGGGCAGCGTTGGGGGCCCACGTCCGCCCGTATTATCCTCCCCAGTATCTTCCTTCAAGGGCTCCGGGCAAGGTGCGACCTGGAGCATCTTTTCCAATACCGGATTGTCCAAACCCTCAGGGAGGGGGGCCGAACACCGAATCAACTTCGCATTTGTTAGCCAGTCCTGGTCAAAAAGCAAACTCTCAGAAATAACTTCGTAACAAATGACAGATAGTATGTTCGGCCGGAAGATTCCTTACCTGTTCGGCGGCGCGGTTACTGCTCAGGCCCACGTCCTCGGTGATTTCCGAACACTCTACCTGAGGTCCGAAGAATGACTTGTACATCTCCTCGTGCGTCAGGCCGAGGAAATTTTGAATGACACGCGGTCCCTCGGGATTGCACTCCCACAAGCGAAGGGGCTGGCGTTTGCAAGGCTGGACTTGACGAACCAGCATAACTTGTATTACCGCAACCAAACTATAATCTCCATTGAAGAGATCTCGAATGCGGTTCTGCAGTATAGTCACGTCCTTGGATGGACCCCAGCTCAGATCTCTGCTGATCCATCACATGAGTTGTGGGGGAGGGCCCGAGCGGAAAACAGGGGCGGCCGCCCACTTGGCACTTCTAGGAGCCGTGATGTAGAACCACTCCTGTTGCCACAATTCAGACACCTCTGGAATGGAACCTTTGGGCCATGGAGCTCCCGTCATCTTGCATATTGAGGCACCTCCGCACGCTGCATGTTGCCCCTCGATCATCTTCTGCTTTACTTCAAAGGTCTTGAGCCACAGGCCAAAGTGAGGGGTAACCCGGAGGAAGGCCTCACACACGACAATAAATGTCGTGATATGAAGAAAGGAGTCCGGAGCTAGATCATGGAAATTTAGCCCGTAATAAAACATCAAACCCCTGACGAAAGGATCCAGAGAAAGGCCAAGACCTCGGAGGAAGTAGGAGACAAACACGACGTTCTCGTTGGGTTCGGGGGAGGGGACGGCCTGCCCTCGGGCAGGCAGCCAATGCGAAACCTCGGCGGTCAGATATCTGGCCTCCCTCAACTTTTTCATGTCTTCTTCAATGACAAAGGAAGGCATCCATCGGCCTTGAAGGCTAGATCCGGACATGATTGAAGGTTCAGAGCACCTGACCTGAACTTTGGGTGTTTGAGCTTGAGGTGGGGGAAGGATTCGATTGAGCACTAGAGGGAAAAAAATAAAAGCCTTGTCCCTTTATAAAGAGGGTGAATATCAAGCGTCCTCTCCATGGCCGTTTGGACTTGCCTATAGTCTAGGAGTCCTAGAAGCGGTTGGGTTACCCATGCCCGTATCGATGAGAATCCCAGAATAAGGGGACACGATCTCTGCTTTAACAAGGCGTGCCAAGGAAACCGCCTCGCATGACACACTAAGGTGGGATAATAAAACGATTCGAATAAAGGCTTGGCCGTGGTGTTGTCATGCTATGGAATACGTCAGCAGATTAGATTGGTGTGAATATTATTCTCTCTATGGCAATATGTGGAAATTTATTTTGCAGAGCCGGACACTATCTTTGTGTTCAAAATCTTCTATGAAGTACTTGGAGGAGGAACCCGCCTTGTAATGCCGAAGACAATCTGCGCACCGGACTCGTTGTCATTGAAGCCTGGTTCAGGGGCTACTGAGGGAGTCCTCGATTAGGGGGTGTCCGGATGGCCGGACTATACCTTCAGCCGGACTCCTGGACTATGAAGATACAAGATTGAAGACTTCGCCCCGTGTCCGGGAGGGACTTTCCTTGGCGTGGAAGGCAAGCTTGGCGATACAGATATGTGGATCTCCTACCATTGTAACCGACTTTGTGTAACCCTAACCCTCTCCGGTGTCTATATAAAGCGGAGGGTTTTAGTCCGTATGAAAACATACAGAACAACAATCATATCATAGGCTAGCTTCTAGGGTTTAGCCTCTCCGATCTCGTGGTAGATCTACTCTTGTACTACCCATATCATCAATATTAATCAAGAAGGACGTAGGGTTTTACCTCCATCAAGAGGGCCCGAACCTGGGTAAAACTTCGTGTCCCTTGCCTCCTGTTACCATCCGGCCTAGACGCACAGTTCGGGACCCCCCACCCAAGATCCACCGGTTTTGACACCGACACTACCAAAATACATGTTCGTA
Organism: Triticum urartu; assembly: GCF_056163025.1. Lineage (NCBI taxonomy): Eukaryota > Viridiplantae > Streptophyta > Magnoliopsida > Poales > Poaceae > Triticum > Triticum urartu. Next base: position 198,936,078 of record NC_141879.1, read on the forward strand.
AGAACCGTAAGTTCTAAGTTTTACTTGTAAAACCAAATTCCTTATTCGTACCATGCACATTACTTAATACTCCCTATATCTATGCTTGTTTTTGTGGATCTATAATCCAGTGTGTGGTGAAGCAGCCCACGTTTGCACCTTGTCATCTCATGTTTTATCTTACTGATGTGGCTGATGATATGAACAACAAGCCATGCACATTATCCAAAATAGATACAATGATTTTCTTTGCCCTTCATCTATGCTTGTTATGTTGACATGGTAATCTAGTAGTGTGGTGAAGCTCGTCGCATTATGAACAATGCCAAATTATGCTATTGATATTTTGAACATACTCTTTATTTTCTAACTTGAAATTGGATAGAATTGACAGAGCAGTTATCATTTTTGTTTATACACGTGCAAAACCTGTCATCTCTTTGCTTTGTTTTAGGGTGATATGCCTGATGGCATGCACAAGTCTGCTGAAGGTTGTGAGACAAACCCAGCATATATTGCAGCAAAGAAGGCAAAACATCTTGAAGATAGCGAGACAACCCCAAAGTCTTGTCTTGATGCAGTGTTCAAGTTACTTGAGACTAACAGTCAGACAAGCTCACAGAATTTGTTGTCTGAATCAGTTCGAGTTCTTCAGTCCCAAGTTCTAGCAGAAAGGCATTCTACAACTCAACTTCGACTTGAATTCCTATCTCTAAGAAAGATTACGGAGAACACCAATGAGAACCTCATCGCTAAATAGCTACACCTGGAAGCTATGACCGACATGCTAGGCCGGTCTCACAGCCTTGCTCAGTAACTTGCACAGCAGTTCCCCTGCAAGGCTAACCTTGCTTGAACTGTCTTCGAAGGGGTCTCGGTTCAGTATTATTTTGTTACGCTGCAATGGTGCCCATTTTTTGTAATCTGCTTCTTCGTTGCGCTTTATGATCACTGGTGGTGAACTTTGATGCCCAGTGGATGTAATATACCTTAAATCCTTTATTGTGTAGTGTAGGTTTATTCTTAGTTACTATGCCGTAATTTCTTTATTGTATAGAGTAGGTTTGTTCTTAATTCCTACTAGTTACGCAGCAGCCCGAAATGAACCCCGGCCCATGATTGTGCGAATCACATCACGGGCTTTTAACAGGCCAAAATTGTCTGGGTCCTTGTTTGGCCCAATCAGATATCGGCTGCGAGTAGGTCGGATGCAAATCGGGCCGTAGTTATGCCCAACTATATGACAGGCTTTTAACAGGCCGAAATTAATATAGGGCCGAAATTTTAAACAGGCCCTTAACAGGCCAAAACTAATATCAAGTCGAATTACTAAGTGGGCCTTTAGCAAGTGGGCCCAAAAGCATAGTGTCTAGTTGACAGGCCGAATCTGATATGGGCCATAATTGAGCCCAAATCCTCTTAAAGGGCCGGACCTGATCTGGGCCATAATTTGGCCCAGAACATGGTAGGCTTTTAACGGGCCGGATCTCATATGGGCCACTATTAGGACCGGAGGGTGGCAGGCCATTAATGGACCGGATCAAATATGGGCCGGCATTTGGCCCAAAACATGGCAGCCAGTTAATGGGCCGGCCTACTAGGGTCCTCAAAATCTTGTGGGCCTACAGCTGGGCCGGCCCATTAATGTCGGCAAGATCTCGTGGGCCTTTAGCTGGGCCGACCCATTATGACCCGCAAGAATCTTGTGGGTCTTTACCTGGGCCGGCCCATTATGGCACACAAAAATCTTGTGGGCCTTTACATGGGCCGGCCCATTATGGTCCACAAAATCTTGTGGGCCTTTAGCTGGGCCAGCCCATTATGGCCCGCAAAATCTCGCGGGCCTTTTGCTGGGCCGGCCCATTATGGTCCCCAAAATCTTGTCGGCCTTTAGTTGGGCCGGCCCATTTAAACTTGTTGGGCCGTGCCACTTGTTGACGTATCATAGGCGCCTTCTGTCCAGTGAGTGGATGACATCTGTCCTGACGATGAGCCGACACGTGTTTCCTCTAGCCAATGATGATTTTACACATGGAAAATCCCCATTGGTCGGGGCTGTTAACGGGTTATCGGATCCAAAACCCGACCCGATAGCTTAACGGCCTTCTGTTACGGTGGATGCCACGTGTCTGTCACCCTTGACGAAAGCACTTTGGTGACGCGCGATTTATCGTCATGGAAGTGGACACTTCCATGATGATAATTTTGGTAATGTCATGGAACACTTCTACGACAGCACTGGTATGACTATCTTGATTCTGTCATAAATTTGTCATGGATGTACATGCATGACAAAAAAAGCGACCTACTATGACAAACACGTATCATCACGGAAGTGTATTTTTTTGTAGTGTAGAGAGGAGAAGAGAGGCAGAGGGAGGAGGGTAATGAAGATTACCTAACCACGATGATGTGGTGGCCGAAGCGGAGACGATGGAGGGCGGAGACGGCGTGCTTGGGGGAGGCGGGGATAGACGGCAGGGAGGTCGCGAGGTGCTCGGGCCTCCTCTCCTAGTGGACGTGTGCCTCCTCTCCTGGTGGACATGGATGGCCCTCCGGTGGATGAGGGGGCAGGGGTGGGGCGGCTCCGATGCTTCAAGTCTCCGGCGGCGTAGTGGGTCTCGGTCGGGGCGGCGCAGTGGGTCTGGGCGCAGTGGGTTTCTAGGGTTTCGAGGGCTGGGAAGGCGAGGGAGGGGGTGGGTGGCGGCGGCGGAGCCCGGGAGCGAGGTCGCCGGTGGGTGGAAGGGATCGGTGGCGGTGGCGAGAGGCAAGGGGCGTGATGGGTCGGCGAAGCGGGTGGGGTGATTGGGGGAAGAAAGGGGATTGGCGATTTTAGTGGGGGTAGGCTTAGCAATGGCGCACCCGCTAGCGGTGCGCCATTAGAAATTGTTTTTTGGATAGCAATGGCGCACACCCTAGAGGTGCGCCATTAGTAATCGTTTTTTGGATAGCAATGGCGCACCCCCTAAAGGTGCGCCATTAGTAATCCTTTTTTGGATAGCAATGGCGCACCCCCTAGCGGTGCGCCAATAGTATTTTTTAGCATTTTTTGTTGCCTAGCGGAGGGTCGTCAGCGGCGTCTTGAACCCTAGGTCTCGCTTGGGGGGAGGGAGGGGGTGGGTGGTCGTCGGCGGCGAAGGAGCGAGGGAGGGTGCGGGGGGTCGTCGGCGGCGGTGGAGCGGGGGAGGGTGCGGGGGGTCGTCGGCGGCGGTGGAGCGGGGGAGGGTGCGGGGGGTGCTCGGCGGCGAGGGGGATCTTGCGAGGGGGGATAGCGATCAAGATGGAGGGTGATCGAGATCGAGTGTCCTCATGAATATTCAATATTTTTTCATGTTGAATATGAAAAAATATCATCAAATTTGAATAAATATTCATGAATTCAAAAAGTGCCAATGAATTAAATTTAAAAATATTCATGAGTTCAAAAAATATTAACAAATTCAATACTAGCTTTTTGTGAGTTAGACATTCAATACCATAATAAACATAAATAAGTATTCATGAGGACACTAGAAGAGAAGAAATATCATTTCAATATGTCGAAATACAATTGAGAAATGAAGGATACAATTTAAATACAATCGATCTTAGTTAGCTATCTGTTCACAATCTTCTTGCCCTTCTTTTTCGCAAATGGAGTTCTTCTGTGGAACAAACATCCTTTAGGTAGGGTGGTACTGCTTCTTCTTGTGGTGTATGGCACTTCATCGTCGTCATCATGGTCCATCTTCGGGTCGCCGTACTTGTCGAAGTCTTGCTCATTGGCGACTCCATCCATTCCGATGATCTTCCTTTTGCCTCTCCTCACGACAACACGACTGGGCTTTGATGGGTCGGTAATGAAGAAGCATTGGTCCACTTGGGAAGCCAGTACCCATGGCTCATTTTTCGTAGTGACGTTTGCGCCTGCGGTCTTGGATTTGGCTTCGGGTATAACCATGGTGGTGAAATACCGGTCTTCTTTGATGACGCTCTTGGCCCATCTGACATGGAACATCGGGACGTTCTCTCCAGCGTAGCTCAGCTCCTAGATCTCCTCGATCCTTGCATAGTATCTGTCCTTGTCGTTACCGGTGTAGGATTCCATCGTTACCCCAGAGTTCTGATAACCATCGCTCTTCATGTCCCTCGGTGTAGAATGTGTAGCCGTTGAGATCAGGTTGTGCTCGGCACCCTATGACAAGGCGAATATGAGTTTTTCTTTCGTGGAAGAATCCTCATGTAAAGGGTACGACAGAAGCTTCTTCTTGAACCAACGCGTGAAGCATGAGTTCTGCTCTTTGATTATATCTTCGTCCGTCCTCTATTGGCCTCGACCATTCTACGTCTTCTCAATATAGGTTTTTTGCTCTACCACCCAAGGATCGACCACGTCTATGTGTTGTAGCGCGACTAGGTTTGCTCTTTCAAAGTCGGCGAGTCGACCCTCGAAGTCGACATGCATTTCGTGCCTACCCTCAGGGTGACCCCATCCAGCGAGCCTGCCGAGGTGCCTGTTGACGGGCAGACCAACGGGGTTCTCGATGCCTAGAAGACTGTATGCGGTGACCCCATTTAGCATACTCATGTGAATGTACTTCCTCTTCATGCACAACCAAGGGGGAAGGTTGTTGTCGGTGTCAAAACCGGCAGATCTCGGGTAGGGGGTCCCGAACTGTGTGTCTAGGTCGGATGGTAACAGGAGGCAGGGGACATGATGTTTTAGCCAGGTTCGGGCCCTCTTGATGGAGGTAAAACCCTACATCCTGCTTGATTAATACTGATGATATGGGTAGTACAAGAGTAGATCTACCACAAGATCAGAGAGGCTAAACCCTAGAAGCTAGCCTATGGTATGATTGTTGTTCGTCCTACGGACTAAAACTCTCCAATTTATATAGTCACCGGAGAGGGCTAGGGTTACACAGAGTCGGTTACAATGGTAGGAGATCTACATATCCGTATCGCCAGGCTTGCCTTCCATGCCAAGGAAAGTCCCTTCTGGACACGGGACGAAGTCTTCAATCTTGTATCTTCATAGTCCAGGAGTCCGGCCGAAGGTATAGTCCGGCCATCCAGACACCCCCTAATCCAGGACTCCCTCAGTAGCCCCTGAACCAGGCTTCAATGACGACGAGTCCGGCGCTCAGATTGTCTTTGGCATTGCAAGGCGGGTTCCTCCTCCAAGTACTTCATAGAAGATTTTGAAAACAAAGGTAGTGTCCGGCTCTGCAAAATAAGTTTCCACATATTGCCATAGAGAGAATAATATTTACACAAATCAAATCTGCTGAAGTATTCGTAGCTTGACATCACACCATGACCAAGTCTTTATTCGAATCGTTTTATTGTCCCACCTTAGCACGTTTAGCGAGGCGGTTTCCTTGGCACGTCTTGTTAAAGCAGAGATCGTGACCCCTTATTCCGGGATTCTCATCAATACGGGCATGGGTAACCCAACCGTACCCGTTGGTATATTTTCTCGATCAAAGGCGAGTCCCAAACGGTCATGGGGAAGGCCCTTGGTATTCAACCTCTTATAAAGAGACCAAGGCCTTACTCATTTCTTTCAATCTCAAACGAGTTCGCCCTCTGCCCTGAGTTCCAACACCAAAGGCTCCAGATTTCAGGCGCTTCGGACCTTTGACGATGTCCGGTTCCGACCTTCGAGGCCGATGGATGCCCTCCTCCGTCACAGAGGAGGACGTGCTGAAGTTGAGTGAGGCCAGGTTCTTGACCGGCGAAATCTCGCATAGGCTACCTGCTCAAGGGCAGGTCATTCCCACTCCCAAGCCCGGTGAGAGTGTGGTGTTCATGTCTCACTTCCTTTGGGGACTAGGCTTCCCGACGGATCCCTTCATGAGAGGGCTCATGTATTATTATGGGCTGGAATTTCACGACTTAGCCCCAGAGTCCATCCTCCATATTTCCTCATTCATCGTCGTGTGTGAAGCCTTCCTCCGTATCACTTCTCACTTCGGACTATGGCTCAAGACCTTCAAAGTAGAACCGAAGATGATCGAGGGACGGCATGCGGAATGCGGAGGTGCTTTTATAAGCAAGAATGCTGGTACTCCATGGCCCGAGGGCTCTTTTCAAGAGGAGTCCAGCTTATGGCAGCGAGAGTGGTTTTATATTACCGCTCCCTGGGCCCCTAAGTGGGTGGCGCCACCTGCCTTTCGCTCGGGTCCCCCGCCACGACTGGGGTCATGGGTCAATATGGGGCTGGACTGGGGGCTGGAAAAGGACGTGCCCCTATTGCAGGGCCACATCCGAGATCTCCTAGAAAGAGACATCAGTCTGCTCATGGTGACAAAGGTTATGTTAATTCGCCGAGTTCTGCCCTGCAAACGTCGCCCCCTCTGCCTGTGGGAGTTCAACCCAGAGGGACCACGAGTTCTCCCACATTTTCTTGGCATGACGCCCGTGGAGATGTACAAATTGTTCTTCGGACCACAAGTAGTGTGTCCGGATTCTACAGAGGACGCAGGTCTGAGCTGCAATCGTTCGGATACTCAAGTAAGTTGCCTTGTGCCCGGACTCGCTATCCGTATATTTATCATAAAATTGCCCCTAAAAGAGCTGTCCTTTAAACAGGATTGGATAGTGAAAGCAAAGCTAATCAGGTGTCTGGCCCCCCTCCCCGAGACCATGCCGGGTCCCGTGCTAGTCAGGATGTTGGAGGTTGTGCCTTCAAAGGGAAGCGAGGGAGGGGACAAGGGAGCTACAGCCTCCTCAAAGGAAGTTGTCCGGAAGGGAGGAATCGAAAATTCCTCTCCTCAGGGGAACAAGAGGACCACCTCTGAAGACCCGGAGACCATGGCCTTAAAGTGGGGGAAGAAATCTTCACCAGAGGGTCCTGTGCTGGGGGATACTTTGGCCGAATTATGCCCTAAGGGGATCAGCCCTCCACCGAGCCGTAAGTAAAGAGGAGATTTCTTTTTAAGAAATGAGAGAAATCCCTGCTTTATATCTGAGAAAAGTAATCGAAAAATTACCTTGTAGCTCGTACCTTAGCCCTTCTTAGCAGAGCTCGTCTTCGGGGGATCTTCTTCCGGAGATGATGGAGAGCGGAACGCCTCCCCCTGCCGTACCGCCTTGCGAAGCGGGCAACCCTGAGTTATCGTCACGGACGGTTTCTTCGAATCCGGCAGGGCCGAAAGGTAGTCAAATGGCCCCCCAAAGCCCTCCGCGTCCGGCCTTCGAAAAGGGCCATCGGACGAGTCCGGCGCCGTTTGGTGCGCGGTCGGAGGAGCTGAAGGATCTGCTAGGGCGAGCATCTATCTCAGAGGAGCACCGTGCATTGATGGGTACAGTGATTGAGAGGATTTCATCCGCGGAGAGCGGATTGCACGAGGCCGTTAGGAGTTTACTGACAGGTTTTGAGGTACGCGAAATAATGTACCGTTTTTGGACAGTTGCGCATAAATAAGATGCGCCCTGTGTAGATAGTAGCCCCTGAGACTCTGTGTGTTGTCAAAAGTGACGGCGCACAGAGGATCATAATCCCAGGTCTAATATGTCGCCTTTATACGTAGGTGGCGAAGTGTCCGGTGGCCAGCTGGACTGATGGATTTGCCGAGCTAAAGCGGCAACTTGACGTGGCAGATGCTGACATCGCGCTGGTCAACAAGCGGCTTGACGAGGCACAAGGTATGTAATTCCTTCGGCAGCGCCTGGTAAGAGGAGCTTTATGCTAGTATCTTACAATGTGTGCACTTGATGCAGATGGTGCTGCTGCCATGGAGAATCTTCGGGCGGAACTTGCCTGAGCCAAGGAGCAACCAGGAAAAGTGATGCGGCTGCTGGAAAGGCAATTGAAGAGTTGAAAGCCGAATAGGCTACTCACTGCCGAAGCAAGAAGGAAATGGCCGAGATGGCCGTGAAGCTGAAGAACGCTGGTAGCCGTTGCAATCTTCTTGAAAAAGAAGATCGGGCGGAACAGACGGACCTGAAGAAGGCCGTTGCCGATGCCAAGGATGCTCGCTCTGCGATGAGAGCTGTGAAGGAGGGGATGCGTCAGGCCGGAGAAATCACGGCTGGAAAGCCCTTTATGCTGCGGAGGAAGTTCTGTGATCCTAAATATGCTCCGTTAGACCAGATGTGGAGTACGGCAGACACCTATCTGGATTTAGCAGCGAGTGCCGCAGATGCGGCCGAGCACTGCCAAGATCAAGAAGATCGCGAAGTGGAAAAGCTCTTCTGGTCGCAGTTCGACAATCCAGAGCGTCCACTGTCATTAGCCGGTCGTTTGGCCGAATGGGCCGAGCTAAATAGGTTGTCCGGACTCGCCATGAAGTATGTCGTGAGTCATCTGTGGCCTGAGAGACCAGAGCCGAAAAGTTATTTCAACTTGGTGCAGCAGTTCCTTGGTGCGGCCCCGCATATCAATGCGATGAAGAGGTCAGCGTGCATAGAGGGTGCGCGGATGGCTCTTGCCCGTGTCAAGACATACTGGCCGGAAATGGAAGCCACCGTTCTTGCATCCCCAGACTCGGATGGAAGCCGAGTACCTGCCGAGCGCTATTTTCAGGAAGTTCTACAAGGCGCTCGTTTAATAGAGATGCAGTGCTCGAAGGATACTATATTCGAATAGCATGTATTATTGTAAAACAATATTTTGATAAATTGTATAAGCTTTTTATACTTGTGCCTGCAAGTATTATGATACCTCATGTGTGGCTGTTTAACATATATGTATATATAATCTGAAAGATGGCAGTCGTCGGCTTCAGCCCCCACGCAAATAATGCGGGGGTGTTCGCAGAAGGCGCATTTTCACACTTGATCCAACGTCTTGGTCCTACAAAGGAGGCGATAGCGCAGCGAACTAGGCAATCGGACTACGATGCTTTATCACTTTCACTTAGCCATAGGAGTTTGACAAAGAGGCTACTTATATAGCCCCTGGTGGCGCCTGCGCTCGCCCGAACTCGGGGCGTGTATGTGCCAGGCCGGGAAACGGCCCTTCGTTAATGCGGAGGAATCCTGAAGATTCTGGTATGTCATCGAGTGGTTGACCAGTCTCACGCTATATCATGACAGTCAGTTTTCGGCTTTCTCTACTAAGCTGCTCGCCTGGCCGAACCGGGGCACAATCGCAGTAGTTCTCCTGGTGCCGCCTTAGCCGATAGAGCGGAACATAAGGCAGCAAAACACAGGAGCCGGGCAAACCCAACGTTGGACCAAAGACATGATTCGGAGCTGATGCATACAAGGCCAAACTCGTGACGCCGAACACTCCCTAGGGTATTCGGTCTTTATGAGGGCGGGCGGGATAACTCCCTTAGTAATAAGCTCCTAGTGTCCAGGTACGCGCAAAACTCTGACGTGGACACATGCCAAAACGCCAGCCTCCTCCTTGGTTATACCAAGAAACCAGGGGATGTGTATAAACAAGAGACAGTAAAAAAAGGTTTACGCAGGGTCTTATTCTGAAAAGAATCCTCGGAACGGGTCCCTGCTGCACGTCTGCGCCTGTGTCTCTGTTGTGCCGTATCCTAGACGGGCGTAGCACGGTGTTCATCTGTAAAAGAGAGGAACTTAGTTAAAGAAAGATCGTGCCGAACATGACTTATACTAAATAGACAAATTATAAATCGAAATGGGTAAAATTGAGCTTTATTGTCTCTTGTTTTATATGCGCGGAGCCCCTAGTATAGGGGTATATGGCTATTAAGCCTTTACCAATTGTATGTGTATGCCGGACTCGCCTAGCCGTGTCCGTGGTCTTGACGACCTGTTTAGATGCTTTGGCTGGTGAAGCCGCTTTACTGTGGGGCTGTCAAGGCAGCCGCATTGTTTTCCGCGCGGGAGGAACACTCAATGTTTTCCCTTTAAGGAGATGATGCCTCGTGGACAGGGCATCTTAAGCGTAAGAGATGCATAATGCGGTATAGCGTTAGAGCGAGCGAAGGCTTCGCGTCCCAGTAGTGCTTGATAGCTACTTGAGAATGGGGCGATGTGGAAAGTTAGCTGTTCGCAACGGAAGTTATCGGGGGAGCCGAACATAACTTCTAGCCAGAGAGTACCCATGCAACAGGCATCCGGGCCTGGTGTTACCCCTTGAAAGGAGGTTTTGCTATCGCGAATTTTTGTTGGGTCTATCCCCATGTTGCGGATTGTGTCCTGGTATAACAGGTTTAGACCGCTGCCGCCGTCCATCAGGACATTTGTAAAATGGAGTCCGCCGATTATTGGATCTAATACCAAGGCAGTCTAGCCTGTGTTCCGGATACTTCTAGAGTAATCCTGATGGTCGAAGGTGATTGGTTTTAACAACCATTGGTGAGACTCCTTTGGGATAGGCCGTATGGCGCGTATCTCTGGTGGCGCCATTCTGTTTGTCACGTGAAGTAAGTTTACTATTTTGACTTCTTGTGGGAAATCATTTTGTTTCCTGGTGCTCTGCTTGTGTGGTTCGTCGTCGTCCTCACTTGGTGTGTCGAGCCCCTTGTGTTCGGCGTTGAGCTTGCCGGCTTGCTTGAAAACCCAACAATCTCTGTGGGTATGGTTCGCAGGCTTCCCGGGAGTACTGTGTATTTCACATATCTTGTCCAAGATTTTGTTTAAGTTGGATAGCTCGTCCCTGTTATCCTTGAGGGGCGGCTTTCTCTGATTCTGCCGCGAGCTTTTGAATCTGGCGTTGACCGCCATGCTCTTTGGGCTGTTTCCCTTATTCCGGCGCTGGTCCTTGCTACGTCACGGTTTTCCGTTTCCATCCATAACTTTGGATGTACTTGGGTCGCTGGTGCTGCATCTTGCCAACCAGCTGTCCTCTCCTGCGCAAAAGCGGGTCATGAGGCTTGTCAATGCGGACATTGTTCATGGCTTTTCTTGGCCGAGGTGTCTGGCGAGCCATTCGTCTTGAACATTGTGCTTAAAAGCTGCTAGGGCTTCGGCGTCCGAACAGTCGACTATCTGATTCTTTTTAGTAAAAAATCTGTTCCAGAATTTCTGGGCTGACTCTCCGGGCTATTGAGTTATGTGACTGAGATCGTCTGCATCCGGAGGGTGGACATAGGTCCCTTGAAAATTTGCCCGGAAAGCATCCTCAAGCTCTTCCCAACTTCCAATGGTGTTTTCGGGAAGGCTTTTGAGCCAATGCTGGGCTGGCCCTTTCAGCTTGAGGGGTAAGTATTTTATGGCGTGGAGGTCATCTCCTCTGGCCATGTGTATATGGAGGATATAATCTTCTATCCAGACCCCAGGGTCTGTTGTTCCGTCGTACGCCTCTATGTTTACGGGCTTGAATCCCGCTGGAAATTCATGGTCCAGCACATCATCGGTGAAACATAGGGGGTGTGCGGCACCCCTGTATTTGGGTGTGCCGCGATGTTCGGATATTTGTTGTGCTGCATTGCTTACTAGAGCTTGCTTTCTTGGCCCGTATATAGATCTGTCTGGGCCGTCTTTTTGATGCGGATCCTTTGGTGGATCGCGTGCCGGCTTGTGTGCGGCGCCGCTTGCCGCTCCATGCTGGCCATGCGGTCGTCCATCCGACCGGATGGCTTTCCTATTTCTTGACTGCGGGGGCTCTAAGGCCTGCTCGTCAAATTCAGGCAGTAGCTTTCGTTTTGGATAGCTTTTTGTGCGGCGATTGCCGGCATATTTGTCTGCGGTGTTGCGTACTTTGCTCCATCTGATTCTGAGTGCATCTTCCACAGTTTTGAGCTTCCGCTTCTGCTTTTTCAGGCTATGGGCAGTGGCGATGAGCCTTTTGTGGAGGTTCTTCTGCTCCATGAGTTTATCCGGCATAAGGTTGTCCGGACTGTTGTTTTCGCCGGAGACGGGGTGTTCGGTTTGTTTATCCAAGTTTCCCTGTTCAGACGCTTGCTCGAAGGCATGTTCGTCATCCGCCGGCTCGTCCTGCTCTATGGCTGGGTCTGTATGGCTGCTGTCTCTGTCGAGGCGGGGCTTGGAGTGGCGCTTGCATCGCCGCTTTGATTGCTTTTCGAGTGAACGATCCCTCATTGCATCCCTGTGTTCCTCGTCGTCGCTTCCTTCGGGTGTGTCCACCATGTATACATCATGAGATGAGGTGGCCGTCCAATGCCTTATAGGCGTTGGTTCGTGTTCATCTCCTACATCGTCGTCCATACCATCGATGTCTTCGGAGTCGAAGTTGAGCCCGTCGTTTAAATTATCGACAGTGGTTACGAAGTGGGTGGTGGGTGGGCTTTGAATTTCTTCATCATCCGCATCCCAACCTTGTTGACCATAGTCCGGCCAGGGCTCTCCTGATAAAGAGAGAGACTTTAGTGAATTCAGAATATTGCCGAAGGGCGAGTGCTGAAAGATGTCCGCGGCGGTCAACTCCATGATCGGCACCCAATCGGGTTCGATCGGTCGGGGCGAGGAGGGCTCCAAGTCTGCAGAGGAGTCCGGCTCCTTGGAGTCACGGGCTTTGCAGAGAATAGGGCTGGTGTTCGGCTTGATCGCCGTAGAGATTGCAGCCCCCGAGGCGGTGTCTAACCACCCATCCACGATTGGTGTGATCGGCTCCGAGCTACGGGTCGGAGTGGACACAGGTGTGGCCTCCAGGGCACTGTTCGGCGGCAGAGCTAAATGATGCCCATCGTGACAGTGCGGCGCGCTCGGCTGTGGCCCGAATCCGTCGAAGATCGAGTCTCCGCGGATGTCGGCCGTGTAGTACAAACTTCCAAATCCGACCTGAATACTCGTTGCTCATCCTCTATATCGGAAAGAATACTTTAATTCGCCGACATGTGGGAGGTCGACCATCCTGGTCCACCTGCCAAGCACAAAATTATCCTGGTCCACCCCAGTCGTAGCGCAAGCCCAACCTTTCCCACTGTAAGTTGGTCGGACGAAGGAACCATCATGACTTCGTTGAATTTCGTTTCTTCAAGAAAACTTACTCTTCCTGCAATACTTCTACCACACACGAAGACTGGACTACACCGTACCACGTCATATCACTGAAACCCACTAGGCCAAACTAACCCGCCTAGTATTTGTACTCCCTGCGTTTCAAAGTTAGTAGTACAAAGTTGAGTCATCTATTTTCAAACGGAGGGAGTACATCTCTGTACTGCTATGATTTTGTGTTCTGAAAAAATATCCTTTGTCAATCTAACGATTAGGACTAGAAAGAGGGTCTTTCTCTCTCTCTGTTGATCTCTGTCCATCCAACAACCCCTCTAGCACACGTACACACTCCCTTTAGCCACTCCGAAAGTCTGACATCACTACAAAGTCACGCTCCCAACAAAAAAATTACACATTCACGCATGTTACAAGTACGTGCCAATTTTGCTGGCTATTAATGTGAGGCCTCCATTCGTTTAGAGGAATCTTGTAGGAATTTCATAGGATAGGATTTCTACTGGAAAAATTTCTGTAGAGCCCTTTGGTTTATAGGAATGGCATCATATTCCTATGGAGGAATTTTTCTTATCCTCCACATTTCAATGAAAATAAACATTAGCCTAGACTCAATGGAAAAAATCCTATGATGTGAATCAAAGGGCATCGCCTTTCCTATTCCTACTCATAGGATCTAAGATACATGTCATCTCATTTCCTATGACTTTCCTATTGCTAAGATTTTCTTACCCTATGAACCAAATGAGGCATGAATGTATCCGTGTTGACTATTGTCTGATCGATCGCTAAGCCTACAATTTTAGGAGCTTCTGCTATTGGCCGATTGACGACGGATCAGACCTATAAGCGTACCACGAGCTCATCAGCCACAATGTTTCTCTTCGGTGAATGTTTTGCAAGTACTATAGCTCTATAGTAGCTAGCCTACTAACACCAAGAATCATCAAACAAGCCCTACTGATATGATAAATAGTTCAAACATACATCTAAGCATGCCATATATCACATCAAAAGCTGGCGAGGATACATCTGTTTCCATAACTCGGAGAGGGTTCACATGATTCACAATCAAACAAAAGTAGCAAGTACTTCCCAAACAAGACAGTGCACTAGCCCTAAGATGGTTTGATAACACGCATCGTTCTAGTAATTAAACACAATGCAATCTACCCTGAAGGATTAGCGTGAAAAACTATTTCTGGTCATCGATATCTCGAGCAATGACCACAACGCGGACAATGGCATGGGAATCGATCTCTGGGGTGATGTCCACAGGACAGACCACGACATCGGCATTGATCTCTGGGGCAATGTCCACGGGATGGACAGCGGCATCATAATCGATCTCCGGGGCGATGTCCACATGATGGACCGCGACATCGAAAACTATCTCTAGGGCGTTGTCCACAGGACGGACCGCGACATCGGAATCATCAAGGACCACTAGTAGAAAACGGAGCTTTAAAACCGGTTCGTAAGGGCCTTTAGTGCCGGTTCCATAACCGGCACTAAAGGGTGGGCACTAAAGGCCCCCCCTTTAGTACCGGTTCGGCACGAACCAGCGCTAAAGTGCCACCACGTGGCGTGAGCTCGCGCCCTGGTATGGGGGACCTTTAGGACCGGTTGGTGTTACCAACCGGTACTAAAGGTTTTTTTTGAAAATTTTAGAAAAATTTTTTGATTGTTTTTTTTCGATTTTTAATTTTTCTGAATTATTTGGTGATTTCGTCTCTAATCTCCTCTCTTAACTGCTCAAGTGTGGATCACTCATTCCAAATCATCTAACTTCCCGACCGGTCACCCATCCCTCTCACTACTCTAGCCTGAGCACGCTTAACTTTCGGGTTCTATTCTCCTTCATTTCCAAGTCTGCACTTGTTGTTTTCCTGACAATAGTAAGATGTCAATCCTATTAACCCTCAGGAGTTTAGGTTGAGCATGAAGTCACACATTTCACTGTTTGAGTTTGAAACTATTATTCTAAAAAACAGTAATTATTTAGTAACACTAATATTTCTTGAATAAGTTTGACCATAGTTTGAACACAGTTTGACCATAGTTTGACCACAGTTTGACCATAGTTTGACCATATTTGACCAAAATTCAAAAACTTGAAATAATTATTTAGTAACACTAATATTCTTGAGTAATTATGTAGTAACATTAATACTTCTTGAATAAGTAGTTTGACCAGATTTAACCAATTTTTTTTTAAAAAACTGAAATTTGAC
The DNA here is from genome assembly GCF_056163025.1 of Triticum urartu. NCBI lineage: Eukaryota > Viridiplantae > Streptophyta > Magnoliopsida > Poales > Poaceae > Triticum > Triticum urartu. The sequence goes on from NC_141879.1 coordinate 198,951,116, forward strand.
CATATCTTTTTTTCCTTTTGAGGATTCTAAAAAATTGCAAACAGGCCGTAGGCGGTCTCCATCGGATGCAGATTTTCGTGCTGAATTTTTTGATATATTATACGTTTTTTTTCCAACGTCCATTGCAAAAGTTATAGCCGTTTTACATTTTCCCTACACTTTTTTCAAAACATGTCGAAATTTAAGTTTTCAAATTTTCCTAACTAGTAGATGTAGTAATATAACTACCTCTCGAAGGATCTTATTTTTTGAAGTTTTTATCATTTTCTTTTGATTTTTTCAAAACTAAAATGGCGATACACGGGGGGGGGGGGGGGGGGGTAGAGTTTGAAAATTGCTCTATAGTGCCGGTTTGTGTCTTCAACCGGGACTATAGGTTAAGAATTTTTAGTGCCGGTTGGTGACACAAACCGGTACTATAGGTTAGACCTTTAGTACCGGTTTGTGTCACAAACCGTCACTAAAGGGGCTTGTGGGGCCCTGGCCTGACGCCAGCCTGCCACCATCCCTTTAGTACCGGTTCGTGGCACGAACCGGTACTAAAGGTTCATTATGAACTGGCACTAATGCATAGCCATTCGAACCGGCACTAATGGTCACATTAGTGCCCTTTTTTTACAAACCGGCACTAATGTGCTTCACGTTTGACCCTTTTTCTACTAGTGGACGTCCACCGACACCTGCACAACCCTAACATATTAGCAAGCACATTGCAAATAATCAAAAACCACAACTATGGGAAGCCATTATTTTTTACCATGTGCAGCTCTCCGGGGATCCCATCCCTCCGGGGGCCATCTCCTCGTCCTCGATGGGGAATACTGAAGGAAATATGCCCTAGAGGCAATAATAAAGTTATTACTTATTTCCTTATATCATGATAAATGTTTATTATTCATGCTAGAATTATATTAACCGGAAACATAATACATGTGTGAATACATAGACAAACAGAGTGTCACTAGTATGCCTCTACTAGACTAGCTCGTTGATCAAAGATGGTTATGTTTCCTAACCATAGACAAAGAGTTGTTATTTGATTAACGGGATCACATCATTAGGTGAATGATCTGATTGACATGACCCATTCCATTAGCTTAGCACCCGATCATTTAGTATGTTGCTATTGCTTTCTTCATGACTTATACATGTTCCTATGACTATGAGATTATGCAACTCCCGTTTGCCGGAGGAACACTTTGTGTGCTACCGAACGTCACAAAATAAATGGGTGATTATAAAGGTGCTCTACAGGTGTCTCGAAAGGTACATGTTGGGTTGGCGTATTTCGATATTAGGATTTGTCACTCCGATTGTCGGAGAGGTATCTCTGGGCCCTCTCGGTAATGCACATCACATAAGCCTTGCAAGCATTGCAACTAGTGAGTTAGTTGTGAGATGATGTATTATGGAACGAGTAAAGAGACTTGCCAGTAATGAGATTGAACTAGGTATTGAGATACCGACGATCGAATCTAGGGCAAGTAACATACCGATGACAAAAGGAACAACGTATGTTATTATGCGGTCTGACCGATAAAAGATCTTTGTAGAATATGTAGGAGCCAATATGAGCATCTAGGTTCCGCTATTGGTTATTGACCGGAGACGTGTCTCGGTCATGTCTACATTGTTCTCGAACCCGTAGGGTCCGCACGCTTAAGGTTTCTATGACAGTTATATTATGAGTTTATGAGTTTTGATGTACCGAAGTTTGTTCGGAGTCCCGGATGTGATCACGGACATGAAGAGGAGTCTCGAAATGGTCGAGACATAAAGATTGATATATTGGAAGCCTATATTTGGATATCGGAAGTGTTCCGGGTGAAATCGGGATTTTACCGGAGTACCGGGAGGTTACCCTAACCCCCCGGGAGGTATATGGGCCTTAGTGGGCTTTAGTGGAAGAGAGGAGAGGTGGCCAGGGCTGGGGCGCGTGCCCCTCCCCCGTAGTTCGAATAGGACAAGGAGAGGGGGCCGGCGCCCCCCTTCCTTCTCTCTCTCCTCTTTCCCCCCTCCCGAATCCTATTCCAACTAGGAAAGGGGGGGAATCCTACTCCCGGAGGGAGTAGGACTCCTCCTGGCGCGCCCTCCCTGGCCGGCCGCACCCCCCCTTTTGATCCTTTATATACGGAGGCAAGGGGCACCCCTAGACGCACAAGTTGATCCATGTGATCATATTCTTAGCCGTGTGCGGTGCCCCCTTCCACCATAGTCCTCGATAATATTGTAGCGGTGCTTAGGCAAAGCCCTGCGACGGTAGTACATCAAGATCGTCACCACACCGTCGTGCTGACGGAACTCTTCCCCGACACTTTGCTGGATCGGAGTCCGGGGATCGTCATCGAGCTGAACGTGTGCTAGAACTCGGAGGTGCCGTAGTTTCCGTGCTTGATCGGTCAGGCCGTGAAGACGTACGACTACATCAACCACGTTGTGCTAAACGCTTCCGTTGTCGATCTACAAGGGTACGTAGATCACACTCTCCCCTCTCGTTGCTATGCATCACCATGATCTTGCGTGTGCGTAGGAAATTTTTTGAAATTAGTACGAAACCCAACAGTGGTATCAGAGCCAGGTTTTATGTGTTGATGTTATATGAACGAGTAGAACACAAGTGAGTTGTGGGCGATATAAGTCATACTGCTTACCAGCATGTCATACTTTGGTTCGGTGGTATTGTTGGACGAAGCGGCTCGGACCGACATTACGCGTACGCTTACGCGAGACCGGTTCTCCCGACGTGCTTTGCACAAAGGTGGCTAGCGGGTGACAGTTTCTCCAACTTCAGTTGAACCAAGTGTGGCTACGCCCGGTCCTTGCGAAGGTTAAAATAGCAACAACTTGACAAACTATCGTTGTGGTTTTGATGCGTAGGTAAGATTGGTTCTTGCTTAAGCCCGTAGCAGCCACGTAAAACATGCAACAACAAAGTAGAGGACGTCTAACTTGTTTTTGCAGGTCATGTTGTGATGTGATATGGTCAAGACATGATGCTAAATTTTATTGTATGAGTTGATCATGTTTTGTAACCGAGTTATCGGCAACTGGCAGGAGCCATATGGTTGTCGCTTTATTGTATGCAATGCAATCGCGCTATAATGCTTTACTTTATCACTAAGCGGTAGCGATAGTCGTGGAGGCATAAGATTGGCGAGACGACAACGATGCTACGATGGAGATCAAGGTGTCGCGCCGGTGACGATGGTGATCACGACGGTGCTTGAAAGATGGAGATCACAAGCACAAGATGATGATGGCCATATCATATCACTTATATTGATTGCATGTGATGTTTATCTTTTATGCATCTTATCTTGCTTTGATTGACGGTAGCATTATAAGATGATCTCTCACTAATTATCAAGAAGTGTTCTCCCTGAGTATGCACCGTTGCGAAAGTTCTTTGTGCTGAGACACCACGTGATTATCGGGTGTGATAGGCTCTACGTTCAAATACAACGGGTGCAAAATAGTTGCACACGCGGAATACTCAGGTTATAATTGACGAGCCAAGCATATACAGATATGGCCTCGGAACACGGAGACCGAAAGGTCGAGCGTGAATCATATAGCAGATATGATCAACATAGCGATGTTCACCAATGAAACTACTCCATCTCACGTGATGATCGGACATGGTTTAGTTGATTTGGATCACGTAATCACTTAGAGGATTAGAGGGATGTCTATCTAAGTGGGAGTTCTTAAGTAATATGATTAATTGAACCTAAATTTATCATGAACTTAGTACCTGATAGTATCTTGCTTATTTATGTTTGATTGTAGATAGATGGCCCGTGCTGTTGTTCCGTTGAATTTTAATGCGTTCCTTGAGAAAGCAAAGTTGAAAGATGATGGTAGCAATTACATGGACTGGGTCCATAACTTGAGGATTATCCTCATTGCTGCACAGAAGAATTACGTCCTAGAAGCACCGCTGGGTGCCAGGCCTGCTACTGGAGCAACACCAGATGTTATGAACTTCTGGCAGAGCAAAGCTGATGACTACTCGATAGTTCAGTGTGCCATGCTTTACGGCTTAGAATCAGGACTTCAACGACGTTTTGAACGTCATGGAGCATATGAGATGTTCCAGGAGTTGAAGTTAATATTTCAAGCAAATGCCCGGATTGAGAGATATGAAGTCTCCAATAAGTTCTATAGCTGCAAGATGGAGGAGAACAGTTCTGTCAGTGAGCATATACTCAAAATGTCTGGGTATAATAATCACTTGATTCAATTGGGAGTTAATATTCTAGATGATTGCGTCATTGACAGAATTCTCCAATCACTGCCACCAAGCTACAAGAGCTTCGTGATGAACTATAATATGCAAGGGATTAATAAGACTATTCCCGAGCTCTTCGCAATGCTGAAAGCTGCGGAGGTAGAAATCAAGAAGGAGCATCAAGTGTTGATGGTCAACAAGACCACTAGTTTCAAGAAAAAGGGCAAGAAGAAGGGGAACTTCAAAAAGAACAGCAAGCAAGTTGCTGCTCAAGAGAAGAAACCCAAACCTGGACCTAAGCCTAAAACTGAGTGCTTCTACTGCAAGCAGACTGGTCACTGGAAGCGGAACTGCCTCAAGTATTTGGCGGATAAGAAGGATGGCAAGGTGAACAAAGGTATATGTGATATAAATGTTATTGATGTGTACCTTACTAATGCTCGTAGTAGCACCTGGGTATTTGATACTGGTTCTGTTGCTAATATTTGCAACTCGAAACAGGGACTACGGATTAAGCGAAGATTGGCTAAGGATGAGGTGACGATGCGCGTGGGAAACGGTTCCAAAGTTGATGTGATCGCAGTCAGCACGCTACCTCTACATCTACCTTCGGGATTAATATTAGACATAAATAATTGTTATTTGGTGCCAGCATTAAGCATGAACATTATATCTGGATCTTGTTTGATGCGAGACGGTTATTCATTTAAATCAGAGAATAATGGTTGTTCTATTTACATGAGTAATATCTTTTATGGTCATGCACCCTTAAAGAGTGGTCTATTCTTATTAAATCTCGATAGTAGTGACACACATATTCATAGTGTTGAAACCAAAAGATGCAGTGTTGATAATGATAGTGCAACTTATTTGTGGCACTGCCATTTAGGTCATATCGGTATAAAGCGCATGAAGAAACTCCATACTGATGGGCTTTTGGACCACTTGATTATGAATCACTTGGTACTTGCGAACCGTGCCTTATGGGTAAGATGACAAAAACACCGTTCTCCGGTACTATGGAGAGAGCAACAGATTTGTTAGAAATCATACATACAGATGTATGTGGTCCAATGAATGTTGAGGCTCGTGGCGGATATCGTTATTTTCTCACCTTCACAGATGACTTAAGCAGATATGGGTATATCTACTTAATGAAACACAAGTCTGAAACGTTTGAAAAGTTCAAAGAATTTCAGAGTGAAGTTGAAAATCATCGTAACAAGAAAATAAAATTCCTACGATCTGATCGTGGAGGAGAATATTTGAGTTATGAGTTTGGTGTACATTTGAAACAATGTGGAATAGTTTCACAACTCACGCCACCCGGAACACCACAGCGTAATGGTGTGTCCGAACGTTGTAATCGTACTTTACTAGATATGGTACGATCTATGATGTCTCTTACTGATTTACCGCTATCGTTTTGGGGATACGCTCTAGAGACGGCTGCATTCACGTTAAATAGGGCACCATCAAAATCCGTTGAGACGACGCCTTATGAACTGTGGTTTGGCAAGAAACCAAAGTTGTCGTTTCTGAAAGTTTGGGGCTGCAATGCTTATGTGAAAAAGCTTCAACCTGATAAGCTCAAACCCAAATCAGAGAAATGTGTCTTCATAGGATATCCAAAGGAAACTATTGGATACACCTTCTATCACAGATCCGAAGGCAAGACTTTTGTTGCTAAATTCGGAAACTTTCTGGAGAAGGAGTTTCTCTAGAAAGAAGTGAGTGGGAGGAAAGTAAAACTTGACGAGGTAACTTTACCTACTCCCTTACTGGAAAGTAGTACATCACAGAAACCTATTTTTGTGACACCTACACCAATTAGTGAGGAAGCTAATGATAATGATCATGAAACTTCAGAACAAGATACTACTGAACCTCGTAGATCAACCAGAGTGAGATCCGCGCCAGAGTGGTACGGTAATCCTGTTCTGGAAGTCATGCTACTAGATCATGATGAACCTACGAACTATGAAGAAGCGATGGTGAGCCCTGATTCCGCAAAATGGCTTGAAGCCATGAAATCTGAGATGGGATCCATGTATGAGAACAAAGTATGGACTTTGGTTGACTTGCCCAATGATCGGCAAGCAATTGAGAATAAATGGATGTTCAAGAAGAAGACTGACGCTTGCGGTAATATTACTGTCTACAAAGCTCGACTTGTCGCAAAAGGTTTTCGGCAAGTTCAAGGGGTTGACTACGATGAGACCTTCTCACCCGTAGCGATGCTTAAGTCTGTCCGAATCATGTTAGCAATTGCCGCATTTTATGATTATGAAATTTGGCAGATGGATGTCAAAACTGCATTCCTGAATGGATTTCTGGAAGAAGAGTTGTATATGATGCAACCAGAAGGTTTTGTCGATCCAAAGGGAGCTAACAAAGTGTGCAAGCTCCAGTGATCCAGTTATGGACTGGTGCAAGCCTCTCGGAGTTGGAATAAACGCTTTGATAGTGTGATCAAGGCAATTGGTTTTATACAGACTTTTGGAGAAGCCTGTAATTACAAGAAAGTGAGTGGGAGCTCTGTAGCATTTCTGATATTATATGTGGATGACATATTACTAATTGGAAATGATATAGAATTTCTGGATAGCATAAAGGGATACTTGAGTAAGAGTTTTTCAATGAAAGACCTCAGTGAAGCTGCTTACATATTAGGCATAAAGATCTATAGAGATAGATCAAGACGCTTAATTGGACTTTCACAAAGCACATACCTTGACAAAGTTTTGAAGAAGTTCAAAATGGATCAAGCAAAGAAAGGGTTCTTGCCTGTGTTACAAGGTGTGAAGTTGAGTCAGACTCAATGCCCGACCACTGCAGAAGATAGAGAGAAAATGAAAGATGTTCCCTATGCTTCAGCCATAGGCTCTATCATGTATGCAATGCTGTGTACCAGACCTGATGTGTGCCTTGCTATAAGTCTAGCAGGGAGGTACCAAAGTAATCCAGGAGTGGATCACTGGACAGCGGTCAAGAACATCCTGAAATACTTGAAAAGGACTAAGGATATGTTTCTCATTTATGGAGGTGACAAAGAGCTAATCGTAAATGTTTACGTCGATGCAAGCTTTGACACTGATCCGGATGATTCCAAATGCAAACCGGATACGTGTTTACATTAAACTGTGGAGCTGTTAGTTGGTGCAGTTCTAAACAAAGCGTCGTGGCGGGATCTATGTGTGAAGCGGAATACATAGCTGCTTCGGAAGCAGCAAATGAAGGAGTCTGGATGAAGGAGTTCATATCCAATCTAGGAGTCATACCTAGTGCATCGGGTCCAATGAAAATCTTTTGTGACAATACTGGTGCAATTGCCTTGGCAAAGGAATCCAGATTTCACAAGAGAACCAAGCACATCAAGAGACGCTTCAATTCCATCCGGGATCTAGTCCAGGTGGGAGACATAGAGATTTGCAAGATACATACGGATCTGAATGTAGCAGACCCGTTGACTAAGCCTCTTCCACGAGCAAAACATGATTAGCACCAAGGCTCCATGGGTGTTAGAATCATTACTATGTAATCTAGATTATTGACTCTAGTGCAAGTGGGAGACTGAAGGAAATATGCCCTAGAGGCAATAATAAAGTTATTACTTATTTCCTTATATCTTGATAAATGTTTATTATTCATGCTAGAATTGTATTAACCGAAAACATAATACATGTGTGAATACATAGACAAACAGAGTGTTACTAGTATGCCTCTATTAGACTAGCTCGTTGATCAAAGATGGTTATGTTTCCTAACCATAGACAAAGAGTTGTTATTTGATTAACGGGATCACATCATTAGGTGAATGATCTGATTGACATGACCCATTCCATTAGCTTAGCACCCGATCGTTTAGTATGTTGCTATTGCTTTCTTCATGACTTATACATGTTCCTATGACTATGAGATTATGCAACTCCCGTTTGCCGGAGGAACACTTTGTGTGCTACCAAACGTCACAACGTAAATGGGTGATTATAAAGGTGCTCTACAGGTGTCTCCAAAGGTACATGTTGGGTTGGCGTATTTCAAGATTAGGATTTGTCACTCCGATTGTTGGAGAGGTATCTCTGGGCCCTCTCGGTAATGCACATCACATAAGCCTTGCAAGCATTGCAACTAATGAGTTAGTTGTGAGATGATGTATTACGGAACGAGTAAAGAGACTTGCCAGTAACGAGATTGAACTAGGTATTGAGATACCGACGATCGAATCTCGGGCAAGTAACATACCGATGACAAAAGGAACAACGTATGTTATTATGCGGTCTGACCGATAATAGATCTTCGTAGAATATGTATCAATATGAGCATCCAGGTTCCTCTATTGGTTATTGACCGGAGACGTGTCTCGGTCATGTCTACATTGTTCTCGAACCCGTAGGGTCCGCACGCTTAAGGTTTCGATGACAGTTATATTATGAGTTTATGAGTTTTGATGTACCGAAGTTTGTTCCGAGTCCCGGATGTGATCACGGACATGACGAGGAGTCTCGAAATGGTCGAGACATAAAGATTGATATATTGGAAGCCTATATTTGGATATCGGAAGTGTTCCGGGTGAAATCGGGATTTTACCGGAGTACCGGGAGGTTACCGAAACCCCCCGGGAGGTATATGGGCCTTAGTGGGCTTTAGTGGAAGAGAGGAGAGGTGTCCAGGGCTGGGCCGCGCGCTCCTCCCCCCTAGTATGAATAGGACAAGGAGAGGGGGCCGACGCCCCCCTTCCTTCTCTCTCTCCTCTTTCCCCCCTCCCGAATCCTATTCCAACTAGGAAAGGGGGGAATCCTAGTCCCGGAGGGAGTAGGACTCCTCCTGGCGCACCCTCCCTGGCCGGCCGCACCCCCCCTTTTGATCCTTTATATACGGAGGCAGGGGGCAACCCTAGACACACAAGTTGATCCATGTGATCATATTCTTAGCCGTGTGCGGTGCCCCCTTCCACCATAGTCCTCGATAATATTGTAGCGGTGCTTAGGTGAAGCCCTGCGACGGTAGTACATCAAGATCGTCACCACGCCATCGTGCTGACGGAACTCTTCCCCGACACTTTGCTGGATCGGAGTCCGGGGATCGTCATCGAGCTGAACGTGTGCTAGAACTCGAAGGTGCCGTAGTTTCGGTGCTTGATTGGTCAGGCCGTGAAGACGTACGACTACATCAACCACGTTGTGCTAAACGCTTCCGTTGTCGATCTACAAGGGTACGTAGATCACACTCTCCCCTCTCGTTGCTATGCATCACCATGATCTTGCGTGTGCGTAGGAAATTTTTTGAAATTACTACGAAACCCAACAAATACTTCTCCTCAACAACGACCATCTCCTCAAACTCGGCCTTGAGCCTCTCATAGGTGGCCCTTAGAAATTTTGGGGTAGGCACGGTGGCGCCCTTCCTGTTCTTCTATCTTTGTTTGAGGAGTTCATCCGCCAACGTCGTCAACTCTTTGTCCAGTGCTTGTTTCTTGGAGTTCTTCGTCTCCACGAGTTGGCCCGCCAACATGGTCAACTCATTGGTCGGTGCTCGCTTCCTAGGGATCTCTGTCTCTGGGTTGTCCGCCGGCAACTCTTTGCCTAGTGATCTAGGATCCATCAATGAACTAACAAACAAAAAACAATCAAAAGGAAACCACAATCGCAATGAAAATGGGAAAGGACTAGGCTGTGAGAATCGGTCGGTGCTTCGCAAAAAGAAGATTCTTGGAATGAAAATATAGTAGCACCACTGATTCGCCCACCTTTCCTTTGTCGGTACAGAAGAAAAATGGCAGAAGTGAGTAGCCTGGAGTGAGGTTTTCTTCAAGAAAGGGGAGAAAGGGCTTCAACGAGCATTCCAGTGAAATGATGGTTGCTTCGTCCAGTCCAACTTCGAGGCCATTTTACCATTGCTCATAAAGGTGTTGGTTTTGTGATATGACGGATCATGATGGCCGCAACAGGGTGATCGGTGAGTCGCGACTGTAGCACCTCGCTATGATTTGGTGGATGGCACGCGGGCCCAGATGCTTTGATGTCCCGCATGTAGATAGAGCACCCTAAAGCTTGAATTTTACCAAAGCTAATATGGGACTAAATAAAAATGGAGGGAGTATTTAGGAACAGAGGGAGTAGTCCCTCCTTTACGGTTTACATGGCTATACTATTAAGAGCAAGTACAATAGTAGGCTTATAACCTGCTTTCATGGTAATTTTGTCTCATGCAAGAGCCTGGCTATATGTGTGCTCCAAGGCTCCACACCACACCTAACCCCTACATAAAGACTGCCACACGAGCGTTTGTAACTGCCACGTTTGGGTTGCGCTTGGCTCTTCGCCTCTTCGAGAAGACGAAGGGCCTGTTTGGATTGTGACTATGTTTGCTATATATTGCCGCATTAGTTTTGCCACACTTCCCTAACTTGAGTTTCTCAAATTGTTAGCCACAATTTGACTTGCCTAAGGGAATCTTGCCACACTTTTTGTGTCTATGACATGTGGGGTTCACTTCTCATAAAAAATTCTAGCCTTAGATGTGGCTAGAACCAAACACCCACGTAACTTGGTCAAACTTGCCTAAGGCAAAGTGTGGAAAAGTCTGGCAAGAAACCAAACAGCCCCAAACGATGATGTTACTACTTCTACAATATCGAATCAACTGTTGAATGTCCATCCACCGTGTGCGGGAGGGATAGCTTGTTGTAGTAAGCAAAACCTGTCCTCCTCTCCGAGCCACCATGCGCATGGGCAAGGGAGAAGGCATGTAGTAGTAAAATCAAGATTCTCCTTGTTGTACGAGTTGACGCGACACATCGTAGCACTCGCCCCACATGCTTGCCTCTAAACTTGGCTAAAAGACTTGAAGTGTACAATATATTTGCTGCAACCTCTAACATTTACCCCATCACAAATTAAAATATATATTCCTGTCTTGACCAAATAAGCGTGGAAACTACAATCACCAGGATGACAGGTAGGGCCAGAAGATTATTTTAATAAAAAAACGCTTGGGGACGGCCTCATAGCATGAAGCCGACCCCAACAAATTTAAGCTTAGAGGCACGATACACGCTATCCTAGACTACTTTACACATGAAACTGGCACACGAGCGTCCGGACTGCGCTTGGCTCTTCGCCTCTTCGGGAAGTCGAACAATGATGCTACTAATACAGTGGAGTTCTACAGTATGCTTCTGGCCATCTGACACCGAATGAACTGCTGCCTGTCCACCGCGTGCGGGAGGAAGAGCGTGTAGCGAAAGCTTCTCCTAGTCCTGAAAGCCACCATGCTCATGGGCGAGGGAGTGGGCGCTGTAATCAAACTTCTCATTTTTTTACGAGTTGACGCGACACATCAAAGTTGTGCACTCGATATATTTCAATAATTTATGTTTACCGATGCATTAATTACAATGCGTGCATGCACGCCGTGACTTTCCTTTTGATACTTGTATGTGTTGATTTAATGCACCTTGAAGTAGTATGAATATGTGACGGTAAAGCTTTGTAATGCCCCGGCCCTAAAGCGAGAGATGGTTGTGCATGAGGAGGGACAACAACCGAGGAGCTCCGTCCTGGTTTATTGGTCCCTATGATTATCTGTGCCAAATTTTGACTATAAATTTAACTAAACAAATGTTCATGCATGTCACAAAACATTACATCATTGAAAACTATGTTCAAATACGAATCAAAGGATATAATTTTTGTTAACATGCAATAACATTTTGTTAGTTAAATCTTTGGTCAAAATTTAGCACTAATTATAAAGGGGCCCAATAAATATTTTACTCTCACATTTTGTTTTGAGGATACTCCCACGTAGAAAATATAAATAATAATGCATGTTCGGGCAGCCCACGTTTCCGATAATTTTAGCCGTCGACTTGTTCACAAATTTTACGAGGCGGTGGTTATTCATTTAATGGAGGGTCTAGTACCAGACTTGAACGATACAAAGTGTGACCTGGCCCACTGTAACACCACTTGGAATAAGCAGGTAGCTATCTCAAAAGAACAATCAACAACTCAAAAAAACGGCGGCCTGGCGTGTACACAATTTTAAACGATTGTTTTGATGGAGTGAAAAAAGACAATTTCCCCACTATACATATATATATATATAGGTTGGAGCCTCCGTGCTTGCTTGCTAGGGTTGCTCCATTCACACACTCTCATCCTCTCCCGATCTAAACAAGATAGCGGTGGTAACACTGTCTTTGTATCCTCACCGACGGTTACAGATCCGGACGTATCCCCCACCTCTGGTGAAGGGGAGGAGGGACGGCGTTTAGGCCGTCGTCGACAGCGAGGGAGGAGACCCACTACTGGCCGCACCGTTATCTCTGGCCGAGCGCTGGCATGGGAGGTCCTCCAATCACTTCGTAGTTTCCCTAGTGTGGGCGGATCTGGTCTCCCGTCGCCCACCTATCCACATCCCGGCGATATTTAGGTATATCTTCCTTCGAAACCAGCCTAGCTCTAATTCCCTAGCTCACTACGTCACTGCATGTGCATCATTTTCTACCTCTCAGCCCCTCTCGATGGGATGGTCCAGTGTCACCTATTTTTTCTATTGTTAGAGGTAAAGCTACTTCATGAAGTCGAATCTTGTACTTGGTTCAAACAAGAAATAGGGGGGGGGATTTAGTATGTACATCCGACTTGGTACAAACATGAAGGAAAGGAGGTGAAAGTACTACAGACTGGTCATCCAACTGGTCTCTTGGTCGAAAATGGTAATATAGGGGAAACGTTGTACACAGTGGTATGGCCACGACTAGATTTGCTATCCACACATAGGAGTAGGTGGCTAGAGTGAACAAAAATGCGACGAACACAGATATGTTTCTTGGATGTTTGTTTCTTGGGGAAACAAACTCTGAATCACCACTTTATACCCCAGTTTAGGTATATGGTCACTAGTACGCGTCCGTGCTATACAAATGGTTTTTAACCCCTTTCTGCGACGACATTTGGAACCGTCGCCAAGTGAGTGTGAGCGATAGGGGGGTCCTTCCCACACGACCCAGAAATCGTCGGGGATAGGCCCTCCCGGGACACAGGCTGGGGCTGTGTGCGATCGGTGGAGGCATCAAAACCCAATCATTTCCGTAGGTATGTACATCCCACATGATGAATCCCAGAAAAACATTTCCGTAGGTATGTACATCCCACATGGTGAATCCCAGAAAAACATTTCCGTAGGTATGTACATCCGACATGGTGAATCCCGGAAAAATATTTTCGTAGGTATGAACATCCCACACGGTGAATTCTAGAAAAACATTTCCGTAGGTATGTAGATCACACACAGTTAATCGAAGGAATGCGTTTCCATTCTTATGTACATCCCACACAGTCAATCCAGGGAAAACATTTCCGTTCATATGTACATCCCACACAGTTTTATGTGTACGCTCATGTGTGAAAGGTGTAACTATCACAAAGGTCTGCCTTGGTTAACTGTTTTCCTTTATCAATTACATCACACATGATTTGATGAAGAAAACTGTGTGGCATTGGGCTATCCATCGCAAGCGCTTTCACTGCAAGAACCATTTGCAAAGATCCATACACATTTGGCAGGTTTATTAGTTTACAATTTAATAATTCTAATGTTACGCAAATTCACATTTCCCAATTTTATATCAGGCACATAAATATAATATAACATCACCGTATGATAGCTACATGAAAACAGCACAGTACAACATATAGCTAGTTCAACTTCATAAGAACAATATATTCATTTCCCTAATCGAGATCATCTAGGCTCATCTTATCCACCTCTGCTTTCAGTTCAGTAGGAACCTGTTTTGCAAGGGCTAATTAGGAAAGTGCCTCCTCCTTCACCAACACCATCTTAGCAAAGTCTGATTTAAAAAACATGAGCTCATTCTCCACCTTCAAATTTTTATCCCGCATCTTCAAATTTTCTTCAGCGTTGACAACAGTTTCTCTAAGCCTACGTCTTTTCTCTTTCTCATACATGCTCCAGAGCTTCGCTAGGCACATCTTCAAAGACTATGGCCACTCTTGATCAACCCACTCCAGGTAAGAACACTTCCGTTCATCCTATAATATTTAAAACTATATTAGTAACAACTAGTCGACAACCCATGCATTCGCACGGGCTAGTATTTTCGGATTCTGCAAAGCATTATTATTTTTATCTTTGTTTGCATACATGATTTATCTGAGATTGGTAATGGGTAAGGTACTTTAAGGAAATAATTCAGATATCACTGGATTGTAACTTTTCGAATATTTCCACGCAGCTTCATTTAAAAGAAGTATTTATGAGTTCACATTAGAAATGGTTTTGCTAAAGCACATCTAGATATGCCCTAAGTATTCCATATCTAAGTCCTATGTCACTAATTTTTTGGTGGAGATTCGCATGCATATTTTCTTTTTCTTTTCTATTTTAGTATGATGAAGTCACTTAGATATGCAATGATTAAGGTGCATCTACATGTGCCGTAGATAGACCCTAAAAAATTGCTTAGCTGTCCGATATAGTAGTATGTAAACTAATATCAGTTACTTAACTTGCACCAACCATCCAACTATTTTATCTCAAAGAAATAACAAATAAGTAATCAAATGGCATAAAACTACACGTAGCATTTGCATTATTTTGTAGATCCTTTTTTTTGCAGAGTTTATATCTTACAATCCATATTTTTCATTTACTTAAAAAATGAAGAATTTATTTCATATTGCAAACAACCACTAAATAATTGTTATTCCTGTCTACATTTGAGAATTTAAACCACAAAGAACAAATGCCTCAACTGTCAATGAAATTTTGTTTTTTGGCTCTGAAGGAAAGAAAGAAATCATTTTCCAGAAAACTCCAAATGCCATAATGTAATGTTTGTAGATAAAATTTCGAAATAGTCATACCTCGGCCTTAAAGAACATGCATTGAAAATAATGTTCAACATATAGGATCAGTCCATTTTTTTTAACATAAGAATATATACATAGTTTAGAGTTCATATTATTACCAACAAAATGGAAGCAAAAGAAAGGACGATAGTTCTATTGCGTCGTGACTCAAATAAAAAATAACATTGGACTTTATCCAAAAAAATTATTAATTGGTCTAATTAGTTCATCAAATTGAACCTATGTTCGATGTTGTTATTTGTAAGAGAGAAAGAAACAATTCTAATATCTAGGAAGACACTATATATATCAGTAGGAATATGATTTAAAGATGTTTGTTCGCTTTAAAATTTGACAAAATAGGACGATCAAACATGCAACAGTAATATGAGTTGCACTTTGGCGTATGGAACATATAGTAGGAACAGAGGCCAATTAAAAGTAAACAAAAAATGATATACATACCCAAGAACTATAAAGCAAGCTCGCTGAGAGTATAAATCACCGCACTTTATAAAAAAAATCATTAGATGATCAAATTTGAATAATATAGCATACTTATTCATTGGGGAATATGCAACTATAGTTTGAGGGGCAGGATAATAGTGCATTTGTCGTGCGTAAATTTCCATTGATATGAGAGAGAAGACTAACGTATATAGAAAGTCCACCGTATATAGAAGTTTAATCAAATGTATTAGCCATGAAATATGCCACCATAAAGCAATGTACACATAAGTGAGCTTATAAGTCAACGCCTCACTTACATGTGAAAAACTGGTTGGAAGCAAATATACGCCAGAAATTAAATGAATTACAGCTTGCAGAGCAATATGAGATCTTTACCTCAGCAGTTGCGACCGCCAAAAAATATAGTTTAGGTTACTCCTTAGATAAGAAAGACGATTCAACAAAATTAATCATTGGGCAGTCGACGACTCGTATCTTTCCACAAAATCCATGCGCCATGGATGAGGCTGCCAAGGCATCTTGATTCTAATGTATTTCCTTGATCGAAGCCACATCCTGCCTAAAGAAGTGCCCTGATACTGATAAACGTCCAGATTTAGAAATTCAATGCAGATCGTAATGAAATTCCATTGACGATGAACTTCTAGATATGAAAAATCTGTTGCAGAAAAACCGCGGCATGGCAAGGTAGTGGGCACTCGTGAAGTGCAACATCCTTGCTCAACATCAATCTTGGAACTACTTGGCACTAAGGCATGCGGAAGTTCCGGAAAAACACGCCATGATCATGTGGAAGTTCTGGAGAAACACTCCATGAGGACAGGATCATGGTCGCGTCGTCGTCTGCGGTGGCAGCCATGCAGCCCGCAAACTTGTTGATGACAATCCTCAAGCACCACTGCACCTTGCCGCCCGCCGCTGCCACGACCTGCACCGCTCCACCACCATGCGGCTGTCACAAATAAAACAACCATTTGGTAGCTGATTTAGTAAACATAAATCTAACTGCAGAATTCTTGGTACCATCCTATATACACTTATAGCTGGCCGAAGAGAATAAGAAGTTTCTGCTTTCAAGCTTGCCAATCTAATCTACTACCAGCTATGTTCATTTGACTACTTCTCAATCGTTGGAGACTTTCTAGTAGAGTTGTTTGCCTTGTTTCGATTGCTAAGCCTTCCCATCTATGGCGTTTGTTTGATTTTGTATTTAGACTTATGTCCACTGTCCGAGGGAATATATCCCATGCGTGGCCATGAGATTGAACGCCATGGTCATGCAGCTCGCTCGGCTCATCATGGCAATTCTGTAGCATCTACGTGGAAGAAGAAAGATGGTGGAGGAGGTGTGGCAATGGTAAGAAAACAAAAACGTTGGTTGCAGGGAGAGAAGATAGGGTTAAGCAGCGGCCATGATTCTGGAGGAAGGAAATTTCCTTGAGATCTACAGGCAGGGAAGGGGTGGGCATGTCTAGCATGAAAGGAACACACTAGATTGATCTTAACTTGAGAGAGGAGAGGGCCAGAATCTTTTGTTTTGTCAAAAATTGACGTGGGATGGAGTAACACCACCGGGAGATGTTGACGTGGGATAGAGTAACACCACGGGAACATGGACATTTTTTTGTGAAATCCATAACAATATGGACTTTGTAATAACATGGTTTGTTTAGGAGGGTATCTCTGAGTTCTCTTACGTATAGGTTGGGTCACGTTGGGTTTTTTCTCCACAATCTCCCTAATAATAAACCATGCATTGCTTCTGGTCGTCCGTCATGCCTTTTTACGAAACAGCCCCTATGATTTTGGATATTTAACCCGCCATCCATAAATCAATCTGAACCGGTACATGAGACAGAAAAGAAAAAAGTAACCCAGCCACCCGCACGCCCCTGCCTCCCAATCCCCATATTCACCTCCAGCGCGTCGCCACCTCCTGCCACGCCGGGCCCGCCTCACCGCGCGCCGCCGGCCCACCCCCACGTCGACGCGCGCAGCTACCGCCATCCCCGTCGACGCGCCTGCCCCTACCACTCCTCCTTATGCATGTGCTAAAATTTTGTATACATCCGCCAGTTGCAAGAATCAAACAAGTCAAGACAACAACCAAAAGAGGATGAGATATATGGGTCTTCAGGATCCAAATAAGCACCATGCGTGATATGCCTAGCTCGGGAGTAGAGGAACATCACGGAGGAAATAAAAAAGGGACAATAGAGAGATAAACAGAGAGGGGATCTTGGAACCTCGCTGGCCCACGCTACCTCCACTCGAGTTCGACATAGAGATGGACGACGACGGCTTCCCAGGCAAGGTGGGCCAAGGCAACTGCGTGCCCCACGCTACGAATGAACAGGCTATTCTCTCGGTCGTCCTGCTCCCGACGGCAGGCGAGGCAGGAGGCGGCAGATCTGGCTGCTCCTCCAGCGTGGATCCGGCTGTGGCGGACGGAATCAAGGCGGAGGAGAACAAAGCCGACGGAGAGGTGGTCGGAGGCGGCGAGCTCCAAGGCGGGGTGGCGGCTGGCTGGCCTGCTGGAGGCGGCTCGGGGCAGAGGAGCGCTCCTCTCCCGGCGCCGTCGGAGGTGGCAACGAGGCAGCACGGGGCGGCTGCTCCCAACGAGGTGAAGAGAAAAGGGGATTTTGCTTTGAGTATAGAGAAAGGGGAAAAGAAACGGGATAAGAACAAGTGTGGAGCCTGCGTCCTTAGAGATAAGATAGATCGAGCCGCCATGTACAGTAGTTGTGCATTCCCTCAAAGAAAAAGAAATAGACTGTGTAGTGCGTAGCTATGGCATGTGGTGCATAGGCAGCACAGATGACTGTACAATCATAGTTGATGGCTAATATCAACTTAAACTGCAACCTAAAATGGCTGCACAATTTTAAAAAGGGATTGCGAAGAAGAAATAAGACATTATTGTACAAATAACAATATTTTCTGATGTTTATATATATTGTAATTAAATAAATTTATGAGTACCTCACATGCTCTATTTATGATGCAAAGTCTAATCATTTTTTTTGCCAACAACAGATTTCTACATTCTAGAAAACTCTCATGGATTCCAAGGAACAAAGAAGGAAAAGCGATAGAGAGCGATACGCACAGATGACCAAAGAAGAAAAAACATGAAAAATTGAAAAAGCATAGTGAAGCCTATCAGCAAAACAAAAGAATTGAAGATTCAATCAAGTTGTAAAAAATGTACACAAGGGAGAAAAAAGTATGCAAATATAACATAAAAAGGAAAAATATGCGCATGAGAAAGATAGAAATACGCAAATATGCATCTAGAACAAAACAAAGCTAGAATATAGCAAATTAGATCTAACAGTGAATTGAGGCGCAACAGACTAAGCAGAAGATTCAATTTGATGAAGAATCCTGCATATGTGGCAGCAAAATTGGAACTTAGAACAACTATGCGACAAGAGCTTTACGATTAGCACACACGAGAGAAGCATACATGTGTGGATGCTGAACTAATAATTTTATTACCAGTATTGTAATCTAAAGATAGGGTCGTTCATCGGATTTTATGACCATGATTTATGTCCCATATTATAATATGAAGAATCTTATTGTTATTTCATTCATTCTTTTTGTCATCGTCAAACTTATTCTTTACCTAGCCAACCTAATTCATGGTAATTGACGTTTGTTTCGTTGTTAAGCATGTCATTTTTTTCTCCCATTGCAATGCCCGGGCATGTTTCTGATAATTAAGTCATGGTACTATTTTAAGTGATAGACAAACAAAATGTGTAATTTCAAAAGAACTTATAGTTTTTAGCAATTAACCCACAATACTACTTTAAGTGACATGAAGAAAATGTTTCAGTTTTTACAAAAGCCCCTGCAGTTCTTCATATTTTTTAAATCGTAACTTTAATTTTAACATGTTATATATGAAATTTGATTTAAAAAATGTGTAGAATGACAATATTATGTTATTTTGATCATTAAATATTGGTAAAATGTTGTTTGGAGTGCAATCATCTATAATCACGCATGCACACGACAACAAAACCTCGCAAGGGGGAAATAAAAAATTAGGGGTGTGTGTTATTTTTTTACTCCCGTTGCAATGCACGGGCTCTTTTGCTAGTTACAGTAACGTAAGGCATTGGACTTTGTAACATTTTTTTTCTTGTCGGCAACATACTTTTTCTTTTGACGTGTAGGTTGGGTCATGTTGGGTTGTTTTTTGACGGAATTAGAGTAACATAAATCCAAGGGTTTAGATTGATTGATTAAATTGATCGAACGGTTAAGAATTTTTTAATGATGTGGATTAACATAGAGGCTTTATTGGTGCCTCCAATTAGTAATAAGAAGATTGTAGGGGAAATGGGTTTATAGCAACATAGAAAATTACCAATACTTATTTTAAAAAACTGAAGAAACATGTTAATTATGACATATCTTCTCAAAAAAATCAATAGGAAAATGAATTAATTGCTACTGAGACAACAACCAAATTCTAGAACATCAGAAGCTATAATTAACTACAACAACGCTACAAGTTCTTACTCAAGCAATAAATAACAAATTGAACATTTTATGAGGAAGGTAAATATAACTGCAGTAGCATAGCAACAGTGTTTGGATGACACCAAATTGATACTAACAGGTGTGTACATGCACAAATTTTGTAACATAGCACAAATAGCACTAAGGCCATCCACTATGTATGCCAAAACTGGGGTAAAGACAACTGTTGCTACATCTCACACCGGTGCCCTGCAGTGGCGAGCCGATGCAGCGGAAAAAATCAGGGACCCAGACTCCGGAGCACGTAGTTGCTCCAATGTCCAGTTCCTTCGTGCCATAAATATTTAGTGTTTTACTACTTCGCTGCTCGGATGTGTGGACCAAGGTTGGCTGCACAAACTGCCGAAGTGGTGCCAAATAATTTTCTAATGGCACCGCTGATGAGATGGCAACAATTTTAGATACTAGGTACAAACTATGACACTGTCTTAGGATGCGTTTGGTTGAAGGTGTGGTGTGAATGGGTTGGGACCGTGACATTGTCTGAATCACATCCAACAAATGATTTGTAACAACGAAAGAGGGTCTAACCTTCTCTTCACATGCCAGAAACTTCCTCCCACTGTCCACAGATTCAAACGCAACTGGCTTCACACATGGAGATTGATGGTGACAACGAGCAGATAGATCTTTAGCCACCCCACTCCATTCGTTGCCACTGATGGTCCTAGGGAGCTACAAGAGGAAGAAATGACTCAAATCGACCACCGGGTAAAAATCCTTCATTCCAAGTCATAGCCCGAGAGAGAGAAGAGAGGCATACCCGGGTGGTCAAGGAGTAGTCACCGGAGGAGGAACCGCTAGAGAGGTCTTTGAAGAAGACCATGGCGACCCCGGCAGTAGGATGCGAGACGGTGAGAGCGAGGAAGCGGCTATAGCTTAGGAAGGTAGGAAGGAGGAAACACGAGAAATGCGACTTGAGGTCAGGGATAAATGGGGGTGGGGAAGGGGGGAGGGGGCGGGGGTAGATATTTTGGCGGTAGGGCAACATTTTGGGAATGTGGAGGGAAACTTTGAGCGCGGTGCCGCCGAACCATTCAATTTGAACGATTGTGTGTATCGCAAACGATTCTTTTGCCTTACGTGCATGGGATGAGTTTGATAATTCAAATTTTGGTGGAAGTTCCCCCGGGTACGTCATTGCATAATTTAACTAAGCTTGTTAATTTGGGCACACAAAACAGCATACAGCAGACATACCACACTAACTGGATCGAGCAATTTTAGTAATTAAATAGAGCCAGTTGACCTAAACATTGCTCTAACAAAACACTAGCATTCAAAACAAAGCCTAAGTACGCATAATTTTAACAAATCCAACACCGCGCCGGCCTATGCATGGCCGGTGTGAGATGATACGTCGATGACTTGTCCTGGCCACATGCCACTGTTGGTGGACTCCGCGACCCCCTGTTGAAGTCGACTCGGCCTCATCCTCGGCGTCACCCTCAAGGTTGTAGTACTCATAGTAGTGGTTGCGCTAGAGCTTGCATTGGTACTCCACCGCCGATTCCTCGATGGACAGACTCTTCTCTACCTTGACCTCGGCCACGCGCAACTTCTCCTCCCGGCGCTCCTCGATCTTCGCCGCCTCCTGCATCTCCAGCTTTCCCTCGGTGACCTCATGAGGAAGCAGGTGCTCCATGGCCACCGCCGCCTTTTTGGACGTGGGTTGCATGCTGGAGTCCGAGGTGCCCTGGAATATCTTGGTGCGTGCACCCATGATCTTCGCGTGGATGGCCTCGACCCGGGCCAGGGTGACATAGGCGGCACAGACGGCAGTTTGAGCTCTCTCAGCATTTGCAGCCGCCGTTGCAGCAGCAAATGCAGTCGTGTTGGCTGCTGCAGCTGCCGTGTCGGCTGCCTCAGACGCCCTCTCGGCGGAAGCGGCCGCGCTCAATGCGGATGCAACGACACTCTCAGCGTAGGAGGGCACGCTCTCGGCGCAGGCAGCGGCGCTTGGGGGATGCGGCGATCGTACGGGCCTTCACAAAGCATTTCCACAGCGTCATCTTTGCAAGAAGGGGGTGCGGGAAAGGGGATCGGGATTCGTGGATTTGGGGGTTGCCAGCACTAGACCAGACGAGCCGGCGAAGCTTAAGGAGGGAGACTTAAATAGACCCAGATATTTTCATCGCAAACGGTTCCTAGAAAACAACTGTGTGATGTTGTAGATAATTTTTATTAGCTGTGAAAGACGAATTCGGACTAAAGTGGCAACAGATGGTCTTTTAAATGTATGAGAAATTTTGTAGTGCTATTACAACTGTCATGTCAAATTTTGGAAAATTTCAATGGCCATTTGACCTTTTTAAGACATTTAAGTGATTTTCTAGCCATTTAATTACCGTAATTGAAATTTGAACTACAAGTACATGCAACAACTAACCATAACGGTTTGAAAACTCATATTTTGTGTACTTGTGTGCGATTTAATTCCATGTGCAGTAAATTGGAAGGAATTTTCAAACTTATTGGTCAAACGGCTATGATACAATTAAGCATGGAGTGACATGGCATTTTAATTCCAAAAAATTAAAAAAAATCACAAACACATGAAACCTTGGTTGATGTAATGTCGCGCCACCAAGATGATGTGGTAAAAAGTTGGCATGTTTGACGAAAGTTTGGACACACACCCCTCACAAACCGGAGCAACTCACTAGAAGGCTCGTGGTTCCGAGAGAGACAATGCATGTTTGATGACGAACGGGAGATAGCTTCCTCTTACGCCCTTAATTTTTTTCCTATATTTAACATCCACTACTACAATTGTAATGTGAAATTTTGGAAAATTTTTGGGGTCATTTGACCTTTTAAATACATTTGAGTGATTTTCTAGCCATTTAATGACAGTAATTCAAATTTGAACTACATCTACATGCAATGGCTAACCATAATGGTTTGAAATATCATATTTGTGTAATTGTGTGCCAGTTAATTCCATGTGCAATAAATTGGAAGGAATTTTCAAACATATTTGTCTCACGACATGGACACGTACATATGTATGCATGGAGTGACATGGCATTTTAATTCCCAAAAAATTAAAAAAAATATCAGAAACACATGAAACCATGGTGATGTAATGTCATGCCACCAAGATAATGTGGTAAAAAATTTGGCATGTTTGACGAAAGTTTGGACAGACACCCCTCAGAAACCGGAGCAACTCACTAGAAGGCTCGTGGTTCTGAGAGGGGCAATGCATGTTTGATGACGAACGGGAGATAGCTTCCTCTTACGGCCTTAATTTTTGGCTATATTTAACATGCACTACTACGACTGTAATGTGAAATTTTGGAAAATTTTAGGGGTCATTTGACCTTTTAAAGACATTTGAGTGATTTTCTAGCCATTTAATGACAGTAATTCAAATTTGAATTACATCTACATGCAATGGCTAACCATAAAGGTTTGAAATATCATATTTGTGTAATTGTGTGCCAGTTAATTCCATGTGCAATAAATTAGAAGGAAAGAAACATATTTGTCTCACGACATGGACACGTGCATATGTATGCATGGAGTGACATGGCATTTTAATTCCAAAAAAATTAAAAATATATCAGAAACACATGAAACCATGGTGATGTAATGTCATGCCACCAAGATAATGTGGTAAAAAAATTGGCATGTTTGACGAAAGTTTGGACACACACCCCTCACAAGCCGGAGCAACTCACTAGAAGGCTCGTGGTTCCGAGAGAGAACAATGCATGTTTGATGACGAATGGTGGATTTATAGCTTCTTCTTACGGCCTTCAATTTTTTTTCTACGTGTAAAGTGCACAACTATAACTGTAATGTGAAATTTTGGAAAATTCTAGGGCTCATTAGACCTTTTAAAGACATTTATGTGATTTTCTAGCCATTTAATGACCGTAATTCAAATTTGAACGACATCTACATGCAACGGCTAACCAAAACGGTTTGAAAAATCTTATTTGTGTACTTGTGTGCAAGTTAATTCCATGTGCAATAAATTAGAAGGAATTTTCAAACATATTTGTCTCACGACATGGACACATGCATATGTATGCATGGAGTGACATGGCATTTTAATTCCAAACAATAAAAAATAAGAAACACATGAAACAATGCTTCATATAATGTCATGCCACCAAGATGGTGTGGTAAAAATTTTGGCATATTTGACGAAAGTTTGGACACACACCCTTCACAAACCAGAGCAACTCTGTAGAAGGCTCGTGGTTCTGAGAGGGAACGGTGCATGTTTGATGACGAACGGGAGATAGCTTCCTCTTATGGCCTTCAATTTTTTTCTACGTCTAACGTGCAGTACTACAACTGTAATGTGAAATGTTGGAAAATTCTAGGGGTTATTTGACTTTTAAAGACATTTAAGTGATTTTCTAGCCATTTTCTAGCCATTTAATGACCTTTTAAAGACATGCAATGCCTAACCAAAACGGTTTGAAAAACCATAGTTGTGTACTTGTGTGCGAGTTAATTCCATGTGTAGTAAATTAGAAAAAAAATCAAACATATTTGTCTCACGACATGGACACATGAATATGATGCATGGAGTAACATGGCATTTTAATTCCAAAAAATTAAAAAATATCAGAAACACATGAGATCTTGCTTGATGTAATGTCATGCCACCACGATGATTTGGTAAAATTTTTGGCCTGTTTAACGAAAGTTTGCACACACACCCTTCACAAACCGAAGCAACTCACTAGAAAGCTTCCTCTTATGGCCTTCAATTTTTTTCTACGTCTAATGTGGACTACTACAACTGTAATGTGAAATTTTGGAAAATTCTGGGGGTCATTTAACCTTTTAAAACATTTAAGTGATTTTCTAGCCATTTAATGATCGTAATTCAAATTTGAACTACATCTACATGCAGCGCCTAACCAAAATGGTTTGAAAACTCATATTGTGTACTTTTGTGCGAGTTAACTCCATGTGCAGTAAATTAGAAGGAATTTTCAAACATATTGGTCTCATGGCATGGGCACATGCATGGAGTGCCATGGCATTTTAATTACAAAAAATAAAAAAAAATCAGAAAAACCTGAAACCTTGCTTGATGTAATGTCATGTCACCAAGATGGTGTGTAAAAAAATTGGCATGTTTGACGAAAGTTAGGACACACACCCCAACTAAACCGGAGGAACTCACTAGAAGGTCGTGGTTCCGATATGGAACAATGCATATTTGAGGACGAACGGGAGATAGCTTCCTCTTACAGCCTTGAATTTTTTTTCTACGTTTAAGGTGCACTAACACAACTGTCATGTGAAAATTTGGAAATTTCAGCGGTCATTTGACCTTTGTAAGACATTTAAGTGATTTTCTAGCCATTTAATGACCTTAATTCAAATTTGAACTACATCTACATGCAGCGCCTAACCATAACGGTTTGAAAAATCATATTTTTGTGTACTTTTGTGCGAGTTAAAAAATCATCAGATGACGTAAATATCTGGTGTTCAAAAAATAAAATGTAAAGATGTGGCAAGACAACCGACCCCCACACGATTGGCACTCTATCTCGCCGCTCGAGGTTTGGTAGGTGAGTGGCGGGGATCATTAATCAGAGACGGTTCCGCATTGGAAACCGTTAGCTATTATGTTCACACCTAGATTTTGGCTATTATGTTCACACATGGATTTTGCGGCGGGAATCATGTGTAATTCAAACTACAGTACTCGTAAATTCCGTTAGCTATTATGTTCACACATAGATTTTTCCTATTATGTTCCCACACGGATTTTCCTATGGGAATCATGTGTAATTCAAACTATAATACTCGTAAATTCTTGCGACCAGCGTGTGTACTGTCCCAGGGAAGACACCACGCACCAGGGAGCTGCTGGCGAGGGGCTGCCGGAATACTGGCCCTAGGAGGGATTATTAGTTTTAGTATTGTTCCACTAGTAGAAAAAGGGTCAATCGTGAAGCACATTAGTGCCGGTTTGTATTTGAGCCGGCACTAATGTATACATTAGTGCCGGTTCCAATGGCTAGCCGGGCCGCTTTCATTAGTACCAGTTCGTGGCGAACCTTTAGCACCGGTTCGTGCCACGAATCGGTACTAATGAGAGTGGTGGCAGGGTGTTGTCAGACAGGCGCCCCTCCAGCCCCTTTAGTACCGGTTCTTGGCACGAACCGGTACTAAAGGTCGTCCTATATAAACCCTTCGTCCACCAGCACTCTATTCTTCCCCCTTCCCCTCTCCGGCCCTCTCCTCTGTTCTTCCCTTCTTCCTCTCGAGTTCATCACAAAATTTGCCCAAAATTTGTCAAGATTTGAAGGCCCTCATCCATTCAAATGATCACAATGGTTAGCAACTTTGTCCTTTCATCTCTCATTGCTAGATTAGCTCTTTCATTGGTTTATATAGTGATTAATTTGTGAGTTTAGTAATTTGGGAGGATATATATATATATATGTGCTAGTATTTGATTTATATGCAATTTGAGGTCAAAAATAACACTTAATTTGCATATGTAGGTGTGGTTTACTTAGTGCCTTCTAAATCTCCATCGTAACCACCGTGGATCGCCCGCACCGTCCCGTCGCCGGCACCACCTTGTGGTGAGCCTCTTGTTCATGAAATTTTATATAAAAATTGATGTTTGTGTGATTTGGATATATAGTTACTCGTATAATTATCTTACCCCGTACGTTGTTTGTTATACATATAGTGCCATGGTTTTGATATCCTTCCCCGTCGGCCCTCGTCCTTGTTATGATCCGGATGTGGTATATATATTCTCTTTTAAAACTAGTTGCATTTCATGTTTATGACAAATTATGCCCATCAAGTTGACATAGAAATTTTTTCTAGCAGGTATGTGAACCGGAAATTCCAACCGACCCTATTGTCGAGAGGTTAAATTTAGTTGAAAGAGAAAACGAGTACTTGAAAGAAAAATTGAAAAGAATTGAGGGGGAGAAGATGGAATTGGAGTTGCATGTTGCCGATGTCGTCGATGATCACAAGATCAAGATGGAGAAAATGCGCTTGAAGATTAGAAAGATTAGAAAATATGCCATCGATAGTGAGGCTTGGTATCATTATGCTGTTGGATCCATTGTTACCTTAGTTGCGATCTTGATCGTATTTGTTGTTGCATTTAAATGCTTTAGCTAGAGAGTTATTTTTTTGTTGCATTTAAGTGTTGTATGAACTTTATGTATGAACTTGTATTAATTTGGTCTATTCGGTGTTGTGTAATGAAGATGAGCCGACAATGGATGTACGATGACCGATGCTCTCCCCAGTTCGTTGAGGGCGTGCGTACTTTTCTGCTTGCGGCTGAGGCAAACAAGCGGGCGGATGGTTTTATGCCTTGTCCATGTGCTCGCTGTAAGAATGGTCACAATTACTCTACGTCAAGAACCATTCACGTCCACCTGTTTAAGACCGGTTTCATGCCCCATTATAATGTTTGCACCAAGCACGGAGAAAGAGGGGTTATGATGGAAGACAATGAAGAAGAAGAGGACGATGACAGCTATCCTGGCCATGGGTTCCCTGAATACGATGATACAACAATGGGGGAAGAAGTTGAGCCGGTAATGCGGGAAGAAGCTGAGCCGGCAATGTGGGAAGAAGCTGAAGAAGAGGCATCAGATGAGCCCGTTGATGATCTAGGTCGGGCCATTGTCGATGCAAAGAGAAACTGCGCAAGTGATTTGGAGAAGAAGTTGCAGCGCATGTTAGAGGATCACAAAAAATTGTTGTACCCGAATTGCGTAGGTGACAAGAAAAAGCTGGGCACCACACTGGAATTGCTGCAATGGAAGGCAGAGAATGGTGTATCTGACAAGGGATTTGGAAAGTTGCTGGTAATGATAAAGGATATGCTTCCAAAGGACAACGAATTGCCCGAGAGTACGTACGAAGCAAAGAAGGTTGTCTGCCCTCTAGGGTTAGAGGTGCAGAAGATACATGCATGCCCTAATGATTGCATCCTCTACCGTGGTGAGTACGAGGATTTGAACGCTTGCCCGGTATGTGGTGCATTGCGCTATAAGATCTGCCGCGATGACCCTGGTGATGTCGAGGGCCGGCGCCCCAGGAAGAAGATTCCTGCCAAGGTGATATGGTATGCTCCTATAATACCATGGTTGAAACGTTTGTTCCAAAACAAAGAGCATGCCAAGGCGATGCGATGGCACAGAGAAGACCGTAAGAAAGACGAAAAGTTGAGAGTACCCGCTGACGGGTCGCAGTGGAGAAAAATCGAAAGAAAGTACGGGAAGGAGTTTGCAGATGACGCAAGGAGCGTATGGTTTGGTCTAAGCGCAGATGGCATTAATCCTTTTGGGGAGCAGAGCAGCAACCATAGCACCTGGCCTGTGACTCTATGTTTGTATAACCTTCCTCCTTGGTTGTGCATGAAGTGGAAGTTCATTATGATGCCAGTGCTCATCCATGGCCCTAAGCAACCTGGCAACGACATTGATGTGTACCTAAGGCCATTAGTTGAAGAACTCTTACAACTGTGGAATGGAACAGGTGTACGTGCGTGGGATGAGCACATGGGGGAATAATTTGACCTAAAGGCGTTGTTGTTCGTGACCATCAATGATTGGCCTGCTCTCAGTAACCTTTCAGGACAGACAAACAAGGGATACCGCGCATGCACGCACTGTTTGGACGATACCGACAGTATATATTTGGCTAATTGTAAGAAGAATGTGTACCTGGGACATCGTCGATTTCTTCCGAGCAGGCATCCCGTAAGAAAGAAAGGCAAGCATTTCAAAGGTGAGGCAGATCACCGGACGAAGCCTCGCCACCGTACCGGTGCTGATGTAGATGATATGGTCAAGGATTTGAAGGTGGTCTTTGGAAAGGGTCCTGGTGGACAACCTGTTCCGAATGACGCTGACGGACGCGCACCCATGTGGAAGAAGAAATCTATATTTTGGGACCTGCCCTATTGGAAAGACCTCGAGGTCCGCTCCACAATCGACGTGATGCACGTGACGAAGAATCTTTGTGTGACCCTGCTTGGCTTCTTGTGCGTGTATGGGAACACAAAAGATACACCTGAGGCATGGGAGGACCAGCAACGTATGCACGGAAAAGACGGCATACATCAGGGTCATGCAAGCTACGCTCTTACCAAAGAAGAGAAGGAAATCTTCTTTGAATGCCTGCTCAGTATTAAGGTACCATCTGGCTTCTCGTCGAATATAAAGGGAATAATAAACATGGCAGAGAAAAAGTTCCAGAACCTAAAGTCTCATGACTGCCACGTGATTATGACGCAACTGCTTCCGGTTGCATTGAGGGGGCTTCTACCGGAAAACGTTCGATTAGCCATTGTGAAGCTATGTGCATTTCTCAATGCAATCTCTCAGAGGGTAATCGATCCAGAAATCATACCAAGGTTACAGAATGATTTGGTGCAATGTCTTGTCAGTTTCGAGTTGGTGTTCCCACCATCCTTCTTTAACATCATGACGCACGTCCTAGTTCACCTATGCAAAGAGATTAACGTTTTGGGTCCTGTATTTCTACACAATATGTTCCCCTTTGAGAGGTTCATGGGAGTCTTAAAGAAATATGTTCATAACCGTGCTAGGCCAGAAGGAAGCATCTCCAAGGGCCGTCAAAATGAGGAGGTCATTGAGTTTTGTATTGACTTTATTCCTGACCTTAAGCCGATTGGAGTTCCTGAATCGCGGCATAAGGGCAGACTGGATAGAAAAGGCACGCTAGGAGGGGAACAAATAATATGTATGGACGGACATTCTCTCACTGAAGCACACTACACAGTTCTACAGAATTCCGCCTTGGTGGCTCCGTATATGGATGAACACAAGAATTTGCTACGCTCCAAACACCCGGAGCGGTCTGATGACTGGATTACACGTGAACAAACCAGGAGTTTCGCCAGCTGGTTGCAAGCACGTACCATGCATGACACCTCTCTTGAAGATGACCTGTACTTGCTGTCCCAGTTACCATCTTCGAATATAATGACTTTCAAAGGGTACGAGATAAATGGTAATACATTTTACACGATCGCCCAAGATAAGAAGAGCACCAACCAAAATAGTGGTGTCCGCTTTGATGCAGAAACCAAGACGGGAAAGGAAACATATTATGGTTATATACAGGACATATGGGAACTTGACTATCGACGTGGTTTGAAGGTCCCTTTGTTTCGGTGCAAATGGGTCAATATGACACGAGGCGGGGTAACGGAAGACCCGCACTATGGAATGACAACAGTGGATCTCAACAATCTTGCGTATGCAGATGAACCATTCGTCCTAGCCAATGATGTGGCACAGGTTTTCTATGTGAAGGACATGTCTACCAAGCCAAGAAAAAGAAAAGATAAGGAAGTGAATGCATCGTACGATGAGTCAAAGCGGCACATAGTTCTTTCTGGGAAGAGAAACATCAGGGGAGTGGATGACAAGATAGACAAGTCAGAAGATTATGAAAAGTTTGATGAAATTGCTCCATTCACAGTGAATATTGACCCGAGCATCCCGTTAAATGATGAAGATTTTCCATGGCTACAACGCAAAGGGACACACGCGAAGAAAAAGTTTCACACCCAAAGATCTGGGATGTGATCGGCTTAGCTATCATCACTTTCTTCTGTGTTTCACACCTAGGAGGGAATCTCTGTAATAGTTAGGGTAGCTAGTTATGTGTTTTGGCTTTTGAAACGCGAAGAAATTTTATGTGCAAGCAAATTCTTTCATGCATTTATTGATTTTTTCAGCTAAATGACCCTGAAATTGAAAAGCATTTCAAATGAACTCAGAAAAGGATGAAAGTTGGCATGGTATCATAATTTCGCCCACATAGCATGTGCAAAAAAGTAGAGAGGGTTACCGCACAAACTGGATGCACTTCGTGTACAAAATGGACAATCTATTTCGAAGTATCAGGGTTTCGGACGAAAACTCATCCGTTACAAAGGCATTTCATTTTTAAATAACTTAAGCATTACTAAATTGAATATAATGATAAAACACACTAATATTAAACATAAGAAAAAAGAATCACTGGAAAATGTATTTTTAAAGTTAAGTTATTCACAAACTAGTGATTCACAAAAATTTCAAATAATTCAAAATTTAAACTATTCAAATTTAAAAACTACCGGCACTAACTGAAAGTTTCTAAAAACTATCAAAAATATTCACAAAGAAACTCTAAATACAGCAAAAAACAACTAAAAATAAATAAAACAAAATAAATAAAGCAGAAAAGAAAAAACTAAATGAAAAAAGCCCACCTACCGGGCCACAGCGGCCTGCATACGACTAGAAACCCAACCTGTTGTTGGGCCAGGATGCAGGCCCGCAAGCCCAATAGGCCCCACAGGGTAGAGTAGCAGAGGTAGGCCCAGAAGGCCTGCTTTAGAGAGGAGCTCGAGACAGCAGCGGCGGCGGGGCTTATAAGCAGGTCTGAGCGCCCTTCGGCTAGCGAGGTGGGACTAAACTTCTGCGCCCCTCGCCTGGCAGCGCACCCCCTTTAGTACCGGGTCGTGGCACCAACCGGTACTAAAGGGGGGGCCTTTAGTACCGGTTGGAGCCAGGAACCGGTACTAAAGGGGGGTGCTCCCCCACGCTTGGCCTGGCCAAAACAGGCCTTTAGTACCGGTTGGTGGCTCCAACCGGTACTAAAGGTGTCCCCTATATAAGAAACACTTCGAAAATTTTCAGTTTCTCATCTCCCACTTCTCTCTGCCGCCGCCCCGTCCCGCGCCGTCGCCGCCCCCGTCGCGCCGTCCCCGTCGACTCCGCGACGCCCCCGTCCTCGTCACGTCGTCCCCGTCGACTCCGCGGCACCCCCGTCGCCGTCCCGGTCGCCGATCCCCTCGCTTCACCGTCGCCGTCGCCTTTGGATCGACCTCGCCCTCGCCGTCGCCCTCGCCTCGACCTTGCCCGCGCGCGCTGTGAGCCCCTCCCTCAGCCCCTCTCCTCCCTCCAATCGATCGTAGCGCACACCGGCACCGGTGCCGGCGCCGACCATAGCGCGCACACACGCGCGCGCACACACACACACTACATGCACACGTACACACACAGACACACACACTACACACACACTAGACGCGCACACACACGCAATTTTTCTGTTTTTAGCTTTTAGTTTTTTCTGTTTTTCTGTTTTTCATACAAAGTTTTAGATGAATTAATTAATTAGATTAGATTAATGTCAAATAGTATGTAGAAATGTTAGTTATAATATATATAATGTCAAATGTTATAGAAATGTTAGTTATATAGAAATGTTAGAAATTTTGGGAATGTTAGTTTTAGCTAGCTAGATGAATTAGATTAATTTCAAATTGTTAGACGATGATCGATGTTTTTTTAGTTTCTTATATTTTTAGTTATAAAATTTAGAATATGCATATATGAAATCATCACAATCCATCATTTAAAAAATGTTACTTTACTTTTGCGGCATATAGTATTTTGTTGTCGACGATGCCCGGCCCGCATCCTCGCCGTCGACACGTCCGTGAAGACGTCCTGCTTCAGAGGACCCATGTCCGGGACTGGGCTCCGCCGGGCTGGCACTGGGAGGTGCTACCTTCAGGGGCGCGACGCTTAGTGAGGAACCCGGCCCCGGGTCCCGTCGTCGACCCTCATCTCCTTTGGTGGAATTCACGTGGGCCACTTTCGGTGCGGAGGGAGCCGGCCCCGCCGGAGGTGGTACGTCGCCGTGTCAGGGAGGAGGACGAGCACGTCCATCGCTACATGGCTGCTGTGGACGTCAGGTTCTCCAATACCTGGCAGGTTCTTTGGGGAGTTCACCCGAGCTATGATCCAGTGATGGTTCCTTCTCTTTGGGTGTCCACCGCCCGCACCTCAGGAACCGCGAGTGGCCTAGATTACTCTGTACTATTCGATCTTTATTAGCTTGCTAGCTAGCTAGCTAGGGATGTATTCAATATTATATCTATTATTCGAGATGATGTATTCGAGATTATATCTATTATTCGAGACGATGTATTCGAGATTATATCTATTATTCGAGATTATACTAAATTGTTTTATATTTCTTTTGGCATAGTTAAATAAAAGCTATGGCGGACAATACCGACAGAGAGAGAGAACAGACCATGCTCGATATCATACGCGGGCCAGATGTTGATCAGAATGAAGAAGATTTTGACGGCTCCGAATTTATAAACAACACCGGAGAGGGTGATATGATATTCGATCGCGACGACCGCGAAGATGAAGTCATGAACTACGACGAAGAACATGTTGATCCTGAAACAACAAACACCGGCGAGGTATATATATTTATATAAGCAGGAATCTGGTGATCATCGCATGTTTTAAATGAGTTGAAGATATATTAACGAATCGATATCTTTCTTCTTTCAGCCATCCGGATCGACCAAATCTTCAGGCAAAAGGACGAAACGAGGCCCGAACAAAAAGTTGAAGGAGGGCGTAAAGTACAATATCGAGGCAATCAGACCTAATGGCGAACCATTAGCGCCTAAGAAGATTGCGGACAAGTTCGTTCGTCAGTGCGGAGTTCTTGTGAAGGACCAACTCCCGATCTCCCTTCAAGAATGGAGAAAGCCAGCAAATCCATGTCCATATGTTACTTTTGTCGACGAGAATCAAAAAAATCTGCTTTGGGATACTCTCATGGAACATTTCACCCTACCAGATAATTTCACAAAAGCAGACGTGCGGAAAGTCAAGGACGCTGCTTTTAGGAAGATGGCGGTTGCATTCAAGAACCACAAGAGAATGACGTGGGAGAAGTACGTCAAGGGAGGAAGGAAGACTCCAGTATTCGAGGGGATACTAGAGAATCAAAGTGCTCATTGGGATGATTTCGTGAAATTCAAGGATTCAGAATTAGCTAAGGAACGGTCAAGAATAAACAAGAAGAATGCCGAAAAAAGGATAAGTTCCATAAGCTGGGGCCAGGTGGCTACGCGGTGGCAATGCCTAAGTGGGATAAGTCTGAGAAAGAGATGGAGGATGTAGGTGTCACTCCGGTTAGTAAGAGCTGCCCCCCCAGGTGCAGGACTTGGTTCTATGCGCATGGGGGGAGTTGGACCCGAAGACAGGCAATGTTTCGACGAAGGCATGTCTGAACGGAGCCGATGATGCGCTACTTGTTGCAATAGAAGAGGCTCGATCGGGGGTGTTCCAGCCCAACAGAGAGAACGACGAGCTTACGCGTGCCCTGGGAAATCCTGAACACCCAGGAAGAACACGAGGCAAGGGCGCTATTCCGTGGTATGAGGGGTTTTCAGACTGGAACGCCGACTACAGAACCCGTGCGAGAAAGAAGATTGCGGAGGAGAAGAAGAGGAAGATGGAGGAGGAGCAAAGGAAGCTCGACTATGAACGCCTTCAAGGCCTAGAAGCAAGTCAAGCGGAATTGGCAGCTAAATTCCAGCGACAGCAGGAGCAGATCGACTCACTTAGCCAGCAAAGGGGGTCTCAGCAGCTGCAGCAGCTAGCGGATGATCCAGCATTGGATACCACCGCCCCATCCATGCCGAGAAGCAGCGTGGTTTCTGCCCCGGGCGACGCAGTAATGCTGGATAGATACCCCGTGGATGACATCACGGAGAACAGTAACTGCGAGCTACACTTCAAAATGAAGAACATATCCATGAAGGTGGCGGACGCCGTTGCTTTTTCAAATTCCCCCGAGGCAACCTTCCATTGCAACCCGATTCCAGCGGGCTATGCTCGGTGTCTTGGTTGATGAGGTGGTGGACCAATATTCGGGGCTAGAGCTTGACATTCCTGGAGGTGATGAGGAGCACACACTCGGAGATGCCAAACATCGTATCATCCTATGGAGAAAGGATTGCATCATTTTTCGAAGGCCACCGACACCGCGTCACCCGACTCCTCGTCGAAGTCCGCCACCGAGTCAGCAGACTCCCACTCCTCCAAGTCCACCAACGCGTGAGGCCACTCCTCCTCCTCCAAGTCCGGCAAAGTGTCAAGCCACTCCTCCTCCAAGTCCGACACAGCGTCAGACGTCCACTCCTCCTCCAAGTCTGGCACAACCTCAGGCCACTCCTCCTCCAAGTCCGGCACAGCTTCAGGCCACTCCTCCTCGTCCAACTCAGCCCCGTCAGCCGTCTCCGCCGCCTCAGCAATCGCAGAAGAGACACCCCACAGCTATAGTGCGTAGCGGTACCAGTCGAGGTCATAGTACAGGAAGTACAGGCGGAGGCAAGCGATATAAATATGGTCCAAACCTCACTACTCCTCTTCCTGTGAGGGCTTACGACAGGACCGAGGAGCAAACCAATGCCATAGTGCGGGCAGAAGTCGACGCCCATTTTGGACCGAAACCGCCACTGCCGCCAAGGGAGAAAGTGCCCGTGGAAGTAGTTGACCACTTCATTCGTATGGCTCAACCACCAGCTCCTAAGCCTGTTGACACAGACTATGAGCGCCACATCAGGAAGTTACATCGACAACGTCTACAGAAGGAGGCAAGCTCGAGCTCGAGCAAACAACAAGCAGCTGTCGAAAAATGCGGGAAAACCATTGCCCAGCTGGGAGAACAGGCGGCGCAATCGACCCCCCCGCTTGTTGTGCCGACAACACGTGACAGTACGCGCGCCCAATATTATTGTGGCCAAACAGTTTACGTTCCCGAGGTGGGCGATGTGGTAATAACCTAGGAGCATATAATGCAGGCTGAAGAACTCAAGATCACTGTTGGACAACTCCTCGAGATCGAGGACATGCCTGTGATTACAGAGGAGGAAATAAAACGGAAATATGTCCGGGGCCAACCTTTGGTCAAGCCAGAACATGTCAAGAAGCTCCCAATGAGAATGTATGAATTGCATCAATGGTACATGGACATTACCAAGAGATCCGATCGAGAGTCCCTCATGGTGTATGTCAAGAAGGATCAATACTACCATGAGAAAGCTGTGGCCGTTGAGTATTCTGAACTGTTTCAGTTATACAATCAAGACGCACTCGACAAATCTATCGTCAGTTGCTATTGTTTGTAAGTGATTTCTTTCTGTAATTTAAGTCTCAAGCTAGCTGTAGTGATCCTTTTGATCAATCATTACCTGTAATTATCCTCACTATATTCTTTTCTGTGGTATTATGCAGGATGAAGATGTATGAAATGAGAAAAGGTGGACGCTATGGCATTGGGTTCATTGACCCAAACACCGTTAATCAATACACATGGAAAATGAGCAAGTATTATGAAAAGCAGGTAGAGGACAGCATGCTAGAGTTCTTGAAGCACCTCAAATACAATGAAGATATACTACTTCCTTACAACTTCGAGTGAGTCACACTTTCTTGTAATACAAATTCTCTGTTTTTGCCTACTAGCTAGCTACATGTTTTTGCTTACATATGCCCGCTTAATTAAGACATGCAAACGTGTGTGGATGCAGATTTCACTGGATCTTGTGTATCATTAAAGTTGACGCCGGAACAGTTGAAATACTGGAATCGCTACTCAAAGCAAATAGTGACTACAACATCTTGTATGGGATAGTCAACAGGTAATTTCAATCATTATTAACTATATATCTCGGCCTATTTAGTTCGTCATTTCATGATATGAACTATTTAATAACCCCTTTATTCATTTTCTTTGTCGGCGGGCAGGGCTTGGGCAAGGTTCATCAGCATCACGGAAGGCGAATGGAAACCACAGCTGAAATGGTTTTGATCCATGGTAAGTAATTAAGTAGTACTAGCTAGCTAGCTAGCTGCCATCTCTTTAATTATCATGCTTGATTAATTATTATCTGATCAAATTAAATTCCATTCTCGTAATAAAGGCCCTGAAGCAGGCGCAGGGGACTAATCTGTGTGCATACTGCGTTTGCGAGAACATTCGCATGATGGCGTCCGAAAGGAGCAGATCTCAAAGACAGGAATGGGTACGCTTGTGAGAACACTATTCATAATTTTTACACCATTATCGATATCTAGTCACACAACTAATACACATGCATATTGATCTCCTTCTTAACAGTTCAAAGAGGTGTGGGACAAGCTCCTAGAAACGGAGCGCGTAGAAGCACTTCAAGAGGAAATGGCGGGATTTTTGCTCGACCAGGTCATAAATCCGAAGGGAGAATACTATTACCCGCTACCGCCCCCATCGAACATGTCATGAACCACTTCCAATTGTCATCGTGCTCCGAAGGCACCAATTAGGCTAATGCCACTGGCTCCGAAGGCAACATGCATATGTAGGAGAAATTGTATATAGTTATACATGTGTGTGTGTGTAAATTAATATGGTGGTTTGTGGGACATTGATGATATATATATATATATATGATTGGTTCTACTAGAAATTCTATTTTTATATATATATATGCATAACATGTACAATGTGTAGTACCGTAAAATACCAGCAAACGAAAAAGAATTAAAATGGAAAACACAAAATTAAATGAAAAAGAAATCATAAAACCAAAAATCCCCCAAACATTTTAGTACCGGTTGGTGTTACCAACCGGTACTAAAGGGCTCCCGGCCCTCGGAGCTGGCTCGTGCCACGTGGTTGCCCTTTAGCACCGGTTCGTGCTGAACCGGTACTAAAGGGGGGGGCCTTTAGTGCCGAAATGTTAGTGCCGGTTCCGAAACCGGCACTAAAGGGCCTTACGAACCGGTGCTATTGCCCTGTTCTGCACTAGTGTTCATTTTCAATTTTATGCATTGTACATAGTAGTTAAGCATCATCACGTATATGTGATGATGTTATATATACAGTCTGTGATGAACTAATGAACAATTAATATATATCTATATATATTGTGAATTCCATTTTCTTTCTGTTTTTGTATACTAATTTGAATCTAGCTGTTATCATCCACATATACATAATGGAAAGTGTATATACACACATTGAAACAGAATATATAAGAACAGAAAACGGAGTACACACATTGAAACAGAGGAATAAACAGAGCAATAATATGTTTGCTGTGAATACATAGCTATCCACGCCGAAATGACTCAGCAAAATAAAACGCGTCCATGAGACCATGACCAGCAGCCCTTGCATACGGTACCTCTTGGCTCTGGCTGAACTCGTGCAGGCATTTGTCCAAGCGGTCGACATGCTCGCGGTACGTCTGGAGCGCGATCTCAAGATCCAAATTGGCTATTACATGAGAGATCACTAGCTCGACGATGCGACGGGCATGTTCCTCTACTGCGACCAGGTGGACACCTGGGCCAAGGAGGCGGTCGAGCCTACAGACCAGCGCGTTGGCATCTAGCGGGTCGCCGACAAGGCGAATGGTGCCACCCGTGCGAACGGCGCGGTGGGCGTGCAGTGTAAGTACGGCACGGCCAGCCTCTAGTGCAAGTACGGCGCTAAGGGCATCTGCCCACTCCTGGCGAGGAATGGGGGTACTAACGGGACGTGTACCCAGTTGCGACGCCGTGTTGACAGCAGGCAAGGGCCGATGGATCTGCTCTTTCTGTGGGCGCGCCGCGCCTCTCGCTCTATGGCGCTCCAACGGTCTCGCCATGTGGCGAGCCGCAGCCTATCGGTGCGGACGCGCCTAGCTTTCTTTGCGGCGCGGCATCGATCATGTTGTGCAACGAGCTGTAGCCTGTCAGTGCTGACATGCATATCTCGATCTGCGGTGCTGAAGCGCCATGCGCCAAAGGTCTGCTCAACCCTGGCGATGACGCGCATCATGACGCCTGCTCGTTTTCCTCGTCGATGAGGTTGATGGTAGAGGCGTGCTTGGAAAAGTGCTTTCCCACAACACACACGGCTTATTCCATCACAAATAGGTCAGATGGATCAACTGTATGCCACGTATCGCACATTGTCAAGAAGTAATGCAGTAGACCTTCTTTAATATGTGTTAAAAAAACAAGGAGCTCGAGGTTAAATTAACTCATGGGATGGGTAATGTCAGTCATTTATTTTGACAGACATGACCCAACCTATCAGTTAACTTAACATCAACACAACTTGCCATCCAATCACACATCTGACGGCCGCTCCAGCCCGAGCACACTTAACTTGAGAGTTCTCTTACATGAGCTACTGGTGGAACAGCTAGTCCTTGCTGATATTGGATGCCTCTTCGCATCCTTATGGCATATCCGGATGACCGCCCATCCCCCAATGGCCAATAGATGTTGTGTAGACAGAGAATATAACATACATCTTATTAGAAGTAATCGTCGGTGTTATTATCGGTCTTCGCAGACATTTCTGATTACAGACCTGTTTGCCACGTATCACACACATCTTGATATATTGAACCATTTATGTTCTCTTTTCTCAATGCAAACAGTTCATCCGAGTGAACCGCATGCCATATATCACACATACCTTGATCTGGCTGACCGTTTCTATTATGTTTCATAATCACAAACAGTTCATCCGAGTGAACCGTATGCTGTATATCACACACACCTTCATCTGGCTCCCCGTTTCTTTTGTTCCTCCTCATCGCAAACAATTAATTGAACTGAACCGTGTGCCCTGCATCGCACACGCAACTAAAATCTGCACCATGTTTGATTTATCCTCCATTGGAAATGTTTTGCACCTTTTTGACGGTTTTTACACCACCGTTTGCGATTATTGTATTGCACACAGTTTTGTCGAAGGGTCTCTGATCGTAGTGTCGCATTAGCAGTATCCTGCAGTAGTGGGTGCTGGACTGCTGGTGCACCCACTGTCCCATGCCCTTATACCAAATATCTAGTTGTTCTTAATCTAATGCCCCTGGTAAAATGAAGCCATGCCACTGTTATAAGCCATGACAAGTTTAGCGAAATGTTTTTGCCAGTAATTGTTTGAGACTCCAACTGTTTCCTCTATAGTTTTTTGTGCAAATAGGGACATCCGTTTCACCTCGTTGCCATTGTGACCTTTTTGTGCACTGCACAAAACACTTCTTAAAAGAAGTGAATTTTACGTTGTTTAACTGGAATGTCAGAATGGAACCATTGGTTCATTTCGGTGGAACTGCACATAGGGAGATCTGTGTTCCAATCCTCATCATCCATATTGGCACCATAACATTCCTTTAGGTAAGAATGATATTTAATGCATGTGTTCATCTCTATTTTGCTACTGCCATGAGAAAATAATGC
The DNA here is from genome assembly GCF_056163025.1 of Triticum urartu. Lineage (NCBI taxonomy): Eukaryota > Viridiplantae > Streptophyta > Magnoliopsida > Poales > Poaceae > Triticum > Triticum urartu. The sequence continues at coordinate 198,991,354 of NC_141879.1, forward strand.
TATTGTTTACTAGTACACTTGTACTCCCTCACTGACAAAACCAATCCTGAAATAGAAGGCCAATCATGTACTTGGTTTCACCAACTGGTGAGGAGAAAGAGAAACAGAGCATGAAGAGGAAGAAGAAGAATAATAAATAGGAAATGTAGATCACACAATGGTACCGTCCTATGTTGTCCTGACATCTTGCTAGTGGTATTGTATTGTTTTGTTGCTACTAGTCTTAATTTACTTGGAAGACTAGCAAGATGCCCGTGTGTTGCACGTAACATCAAGATGCATTTGTATGAGTAGTTTATCTTGTGAGAGAAAAGGATTAACGAGTGAAAGCCTTATTTACAAATGTGGAGAGGGTTGTGGGTACCTTTTTGCAAAATTGCCATAGTTTCCTTCCTATCCGTCAGATATAAATCGGACGGCCTATATTTCAGGATGGCAGGCAGACCAACATGACTAACTCTGTTTTTCATAAGAGGAGTAGAGTAGATAAGAATAGAGTAGAGATAGATAGAGAAATGCAGCAGAGTAGTATTTGGGTTGACGACACATCATACTAATTAACTGGATTCTGGATGCATCTGTGACCCAGCTCTACACGATCAACAGTGCCAAGGTGATCTTGTTAAAGCCGAGGCCTCAGTCAAGGCCATTCAAGGGCTCCTGCAACGTTTACCTTACATGTGAGATGATCCTCCAGGGAGCCATTCCACTACTACTGTCTCTCCTACAAGGGCCCTAAATGAATTAGGAAGCACTAATTTATTGCTGCCTAATTTTCCTGTCAGAGTTAAACAAATCTTTAGTAGCACCCTATGCTGAATCATGTTCGTGTGTATGTGTGTTTGTGGAGGTGAATCATGTGGTGCAGTAGGGAGGGAATCTTGGTAGTGTCATGACATAATATTGCAATTGTTTTGCATGTCAGTTTATTGCCATTGGTTCAATGAGGCAATGTTTTGCGTATTGTCCGTCATGAATTTGATGCTACTATTAGAGTAATATGCTAATGTCTTTCTATCCTTTCTCTCTAAGTTAATGAAGGTTTCACCTTGTTCCTACTTGTGCAAATAGGGATCATGTTGTGCCAATCATACATTTTAGTGGAACTACACAAGACAATACAATGAACTGTATCCCAGCCAGTGCTTTAACTCTGTTGGAAGTTCTTGATAATCTTTCGATATAATCTCACCACTGGTAAACAAGAGTGATTTCAACCATACATTTGAAGTGCACAAAAATATATATACTATTGAGTGATTCCAGTGAGTGCTTTATCATCTCTTCTAGGACTACATGAATAAGCTTTTTTGCTCAGGTTGGTACCGGCCTATGTCTCTCTTCCATAGTAGTTTGTTATCATCTCTATTTGTATCGTGCAACTGTGATGAGAAACTCCTTTATCTTTGCACGTTAAAGTTTTGCAACCTATGATACATGGCAATGCTTTGAGTGTTGAGCTAATTGGCACTGATTAAATAAACTAATACCTCTCTTTAAGCAAGACTACTATGTTGCTAACTTTTCCCATTAAGATAATGAGGGTGCTTCTATTTGTTAGTGCATTTTTCATCACCTAGTCCCACTATTACATTAATCTCACTCTCTCAATATATGTGCCAACAGGGATGCTCGATTTTGGTGGAACTGCAAAAACACTTTGGGTGCTTCATTGCCTCAACTACTTCCTTCCTTTCCTGTCAGTCGCTTATCTCAGCTTGCTTCCTTCCTTTCCTGTCAGTCGCTTCACTTATCTCGTCTTCTAGTAAAAGGAAATAGTAATAGATATGCTACCTCACATAGGTTGGTACCGGTCTTTATCCTAATTATTGTGCTTGTCATATGTATTGGTAATTTGGTATTGTGCTAGTGTTTGCCAATTTCATAAAGGAGTAACTTGAAGCCTGAACTCATAGGAAAATCATTACATTGGGCGATTTCAGTAGAACTGCACAAAAAACTCAGATGGAGAGGTACTTATGTTGCTGCTATGTACTCCAACGTTCACTCTGACAAGCATCGATGTTCAAAAGAAGAAGTGCTTATATTCATTCGAGTATCAACCAGCATCAACCAGTTGTCAAACTCCAAGTATTAGGAGAGTGAACGCCAAAAATATTTCTTGGCGCATAGCCCAGAAAAACATAGTCCAGTCTTTGGTCCCAACTTGTGCCTTTTGGTTATAGGTACATATGGTAGCGAACTGTGTGGCATGGAGTCTAAAGATTCCAGACAAGTTGGTTGACACATATATTCATCTAGCAATTAATCAGTTTGCATGCCAGGGATGCTCCATTTCAGTTGAACTACACAAAAAATTTGGGTGGTTCATTTTTTCAACCGCCTCCTTTCTTGTCTGCAATGTAGACTTCTAGCGAGCTACAGGACCAAGATGAGCCAGTAAACTAGTTGGATGAAAGTAGTGGCCAAGTTGCTCAAACCTCCCTCAGCACGACGTCGCTATTTCGAGGATAAACCTACAAGCAAAGTTCAGATTGTTTGTGTTGCCTCTTATGTACTCGAAAGTTTACTCGTACAAGCATTAATTTTAGCAAGAAGTACCTCTGACTGAACACCATTTACCAGTCTGTACCCTAGGTAATTAAAGTCTGTCCATGGATTATATTGGCTGTGATCTCAATCATTTGGATGCATAAACATACTGAACATGTGTATATCTGAATATTTTTTCTGAATTATCTATGAATATTGTCTTGTGATCTATCAATCATTTGGATGCATAGACATGCTAAACTTGTATATATATATGAATCCTTTGAGTTGGTGATTGTGAATGTTGGCTATGAATATGAGCGTGTCCTGTGAACCTGATTTTGATACGAATGTTTACCTTTTCTATTGTACTTGTGTGTAAACTTGTTAGTATGTCTACTATGGGATTTGTGGTGCATGGGTGTCAACGGCGCACCTTCTTCCTGAGAAGGATTGCACCTGCTTGTTAGGGTAGCAACGACGCATCAGCTCTTTTTAATATTTTTGCTCTGGCTTCCCCCATCCCCGCTCAACCCCTACCATAATGTTTTTGGCCTCAAAACAAACATAGTACTGCGTTGTTTTTGGGGTTGATGAAAAATCGAGTGCTGCTTTCTATAGGTTGGCCCGCCCAGCAAATGGGTTGCTGGTCCACCACGAACTGGGAGGTTAAAAATACAAGTTGTATGGTGTAGAGGCAAGTAAAAAAACGCCATCGAGATCCATCCACTGAAAATAATAATCACGTCTGATGTGCTTCCACAGTCGCGCCGCCGGCCCCCTCTTTAACCAGCTCGCTCCATTCCCCAACCGGCAGCACAGAACGGAAGTTTATTTCCCCCTCGGGCCTACTAGGGGATTGAAGAAGCGCGACAAAGAATGCAACACCGGTGATGGCTTCTTGTCTTAATGATTTTCAGATAAGAAACTGCATGTTTCAGAGGCAGAGCATTTAAATCAACAAGCACTTTTCAAACATGGATAACAGAATGTTGGAAATTTTATTCATGGTAAAAAATGGAACTAACAACAAGTTAACATCATGCTGATCAAAATTCATCTATAGCACATCTTCATATGATGCAAAGTCAAAAAGATATTTTTCATCTGGGTAAACTAGGGAGGGAATTTTGGCAAGTGTTAGATATTTTTCGTCTACACCAGTTGGAATCGAACCCGGGCAGTATATCTTTTGGGTGAGAGGGCTGCACCCACCGAGCTAGCGCGGTATGTTCGAAAGAATGAAGGCCTCTTCCCCGGCTCCGGTTCTTTCCAGTCAGTGTGCGCTCGTTGTGGCGCCGCCGTATGCCGTTGTCAACATGCTAAAGAAACAAGAGGAATCTGGAGAGGACTGTACGCCAAGAGACTGACAGTGGGGACCCACCAGGTCCAAGCCGTATATGCAAGCAAGTGCCCCATTGGAAAAAAGCTTCCACCTAATTGTATACTAACGTTGCGGCCCATGGGTTTGTCAACCTTAGTCAATAAACGAAACAAATTTCCAACGATGACTATCATCGGGGAGGTTTTTTTTCAGGGGTACCGGGGATCTTTTGTTGTTGTTGTTGTTGTTGTTGTTGTTGCGGGAAAGGGGTATCGGGGATCTAGCTGGTATCATTTTTTTCCAAAGGGCGAACAAGTATCAGCTAGGCCTAGATTTTGGTTTTTAATATGCATAGCCCACGACATACAAAGACAATGGTTTCAACTTATTTTTTGAGGTCCATACCGGCCTATGGGCCTCCGAGTGTAGGTTTTACTTTTTCTTAAAGATCGGTACCACATTATATATATTTATATTATTACTATTATTGTATATTTAGTAGATACTTATATATACATTATAAAAACATCGCACGTGTTATCAACATATAAAAGCAAATGTTTAACAGAACTAGGCAAGGAAAATCCTGGTTGTTTTTGACTCACAGGCAAGGAAAATCCTTGTGATTGCGTAAAAAAGCTTGTGAAGATTTTAAGGACCAATGTAAAAATATTGTGCTCATTTTTGTTTTGAGAAATAACTTGCTAATTTGTTAATTTTATATAAAGAAAATATGTCGCTCCGGTTGATTTTTTGTTATTAATTGCTCCTTCTAACCTAACATTGTATATAGAACGAGTCCAGCTAATTCGTGTATTTCAAGAAAGTGTAAATGGGCTGGGATTTCTTAGAAAATATTAAATGGGCCGCATTTACGCGAAATTATTTGTTCACCCAGCCGAGAAAATGGACCGTAAATTCTCGAAAACGTGGATTAAATATATGCCACATTTTTGCAGGTTGACATGTGGGCCAATAGGTTGAAGCCTACGCAAGGTGTTGTCAACTTGGTCAACAAATGATGATGACATCCACATCCATTGGATTTATATCCAATGGCCGACATGCACCTTCAATCTCTCGTCTTCTTCCTCCAGTGTCGCCGGGACCACCTGCTCCGGCCTCCGGCAGCTAGCGACTCTGCTTAGCACGCATCACTGCGAAGCGCTACCCCATCGTCGACTAGGATGTCCCTCCACCCCTCCACAACTCCTATTATTCTCCATCGGCTATAGCCCCACGCCGCAACAAAACCATTTATAACTCTTGTACTCCTCTCAATCTGTGACTCCACTGCCGCGTCTTCCCATCTCTGGCTCATTCCCGTCCGGGGCCTCGAGGTCGTCCACTGCCTCGCTGCACTCGGCGCGGCGTGGTCAACAAACAAGAGTCATCGGAAGAGGATTGTACGTGGAGAGCCTGACGGCTGGGACCCACGAGGTCCATGGTCGTATGCAAGGAAAGTTCCTCCTTATTAAGCTCAAAAAAATGTTTCCTCCCCCTGACAGCTAGGACCCACCGGCTGTATCTTCGCACGGAAGGAAGTGCCTCTTTGTCATGGGAAAAAACTATTCCTTCCAATGATAGCTAGGACCTGACTTGTTGGCCTACTAAGCTGACGTGTACGCAGGGCTTTCTCAACTTAATCAACAAATGATTCTAGCAGCTGGACTATTGGATGTTAAGCACCATACGAGAAATAGAGTTCAATCAAACTGATAATCAAGCATGATAAATGGTATTGATGAAATTAGAATCAATGGGAGATGTGTGGAACTAGCTAGTACTACTTACTTTCGGGTGTGTAAATCACGGCTCCCTCGGCAGTCCAAAACTATTCCGGTGAACTCTTTCCAAACCGTGCCAAACAAAGAAAATAATTACTTGATATCAGCAAATGAACAAAGTTGCCGATATGGTGCGATAATGATCGATGGAAATAACTTCTGGAGCATTGTAGTCATGTCCGCATAGTCCTGGGGATCTTTTCATCTCGAGTATAAGACAGTTACTACTCCCCAGTCAAGCTTAATATCTAGCAAAATAAAGTGGAAGCTGCGCACACATGCATAACTCAGCCATTACATTACTATAACCTGGAGTAAGCGAAACCGAATATGCATAAGACAATAACACTCACTTGAAGTTCTAAGGAAAGAGTATTTTCCCTTTGTTTTGATTTTGAAATAATGATTGTAGCAAGTTGTCCTCAGTAGCTTTGACTCTCTTTTTGACCGACCATTCATTTATGGTATTTCGGTTAATGAACCCAATGTCATAGATTTGTGCTTTTTTACATTCGGTGATCTTCAATCTGCATAATATAGTGAGAATAATTATATATACATGCAATGAAAGAGCTGAGCTATAGAGACTTAATTACAGAAGTTATACTTACACACAGTAGCAAGTCATGAGTTATTCGCACTACTAGGAAAAGGGCTAAAGATGAAATTGACACTAATGGCGCACCAGAGAAGTGGTGCGCCACTACTATATACTAATGGCGCACCATGTGGAGATGCGCCATTAGTGTGGAAGACACTAATGGCGCACCAGGCACATGATGCGCCACTAGTAACAAAATGTTTTTTTCTTTTTTTCAAACATACTAATGGCGCATCCGGGCAGAGTGCACCATTAGTAGTTAGAACTACTAATGGCGCACCAGCCATAGAGTGCGCCACTACTGTATTTTTTTTACTTTTTTGCAAAACTACTAATGGCGCACCGTTGCATAGTGTGCCATTACTAGTGCACTATGCCACGGTGCGCCATTAGTATAAAAATTATTATTATTTTTTACTTTTTTGCAAAACTACTAATGGCGCATGTCTGTGTGGTGCGCCATTAGTATGTTGGGTTACTAATGGTGCATGGCTGTGTGGTGCGCCATTAGTAACCTGGGACCAGCTAGATATTTTTGGACAGCCACACCTACACACTCACTTTCCCCACATCATTCCCCCCACCTTCTCTGAGCTTGTCGGCTGCCTCCTCCTCCTCACCTCATTTGCACCATAGATTCATCAAAATTAAGTGTTGAAATTACCTTTTTTTGATAGGTAAGTAAGGGGAAAGCTATCTTCATGTTGTAGTTCTACTTTTTTTCTCCCTAGCTCGCTCCAACAACGTGCACATGCACTTTTTGTGGCCTAGCTAGATCTATGTATGTTTGTGGTATTGCATATGTTTGTGGTGTTGCATATATGTTTGTGTTTGCAGGTACCAGTATTTGAAATGCGATAGTTGCCAATATTTTGCCGGAATGTTGATTCATTTCCGTTTCGGCGAGAATTTTGGCACTATGCATTCTTTTTGGTCCTATTTTTAGGGAAAGTCATGCCAAATTTTTTCTTGGTTCTAAAATATCATTTTGCTCTACCCCGCAGGCGACCATGGTCCGCACGATGACCGAAGGCATCGTGAATAGGTTTTTGAGCTCCATGAAGGCCGAGATGCTTCAAAAGAACGAGACGGAGATAAGATGTCTGTGTCGAAGATGCAAGCTGAAGAGCCTTATTGCGGACCCGGATTCCGGGCAGGTGCGGGACCACCTGCTCTTGCGTGGTTTCATGGATGGCTATCGGTGGCAAGGTGATGAAGATGACTATGAAGTCGTCCATGGGGGCCGGGCAAGAAATGAAGAAGGGCATCAAGACAACCACCACGGCTCGGGCGGGCGAGAAGACGAAGAATCTCCAGGACATGATCACGACGGTGATGCTGTACACAATCATCATGTAAAAGATGCCGGACATGATGATGAGGAAGATGCCGGAGCAGACGAAGGGCATGATCATGAAGATCAAGATGCCGGAGGAGCAGACGACGATGGACCATCGATGGGCTGGGTGCAGGACCCTCATATTCAAGAGCTGCTTCTCAAGCAGACGGATAAAGCAAGAGCTGCCGCCCGAGAGAAAGCCAAGCTAGATCAACTGGAGATAGACGCGGTTACTCCATTGTATGAAGGATGCAGACCCTAGGATACCCGCCTGAAAGTCACACTCATGGCTTTGGAGATGAAGGTAAAACACAAAATGACCGACGCATGCTTCAACGAGAACATGTCATTCTAGCACGAACATCTTCCCAAGAGGAACAAGTGCCCGACCAGTTTCGAGGAGGCGAAGAAAGTCGTGTGTCCTCTGGATTTACCACACGTGAAATACCATGTGTTCATGAACAATTGCATCATTTATCGGGGCGAGCACGCGGAGTCTACCATATGTCCGGTGTGCGGCGTCACTCGATACAAGAAGAGGAAGAAAGCTCCTTGAAAAGTGGTGTGGTACTTTCCGATCACTCCTCGTCTGCAGCGGTATTTCGCGGACCCTAAGGTAGCAAAGCTCCTACGTTGGCATGCGGATAGGGAGGAGAAGAAGCAAGAAGATGATGCAAATGATCCGGAGATAAATAAAAAAGACAAGATGCTGAGTCACCCTAAGGATGGGAGCCAGTGGCAAGCGTTGAACTTCGAACACCCAGAATTTGGGAAGGATCCAAGGAACATCATGCCGGGCGCGAGCACCGATGGAGTCAATCCGTTTGGCAGCCAGAGAAGCACACATAGCACATGGCCTGTGTTTGTGTGGATGTACAACCTTCCCCCCTGGTTTTGCATGAAGAGGAAGTACATTCACATGAGTATGCTAATTGAAGGGCCGAAACAACCAGGGAATGACATCAATCTTTATCTAGGGCTGCTGAAAGAGGAGCTAGACACACTATGGAAAACGCCAGCCAATACGTGGGACGCTGCAGAGAAAGAATATTTCCCTATGAGAGCCGCACTGCTCACGATGGTGCACGGCTATCTCGGTTACGGATATCTCGCGGGGCAGGTGGTCCACGGATTTTCTGGATGCGTCAGGTGCATGGATGACACAACGTATCGCCAGCTAGATAGAGATCCCGGGTCTTAGAAAACTGTGTTCATGGGACATCGAAGGTGGCTTCGCGACGATGACCCGTGGAGGAAACACAAGGATCTGTTCGATGGTGAAACCGAACTCTGAAGACGCACGCGTACGAGGAGCGGCGAGGAAATAGACGGGCCGTTGAAAAATTGGAAAGATTGCCCACTGCCGGGAAAGAAGCAAAAGGCGCCAGAGCCGGGAAAGAAGCGAAAGACGCCAGAGCCGCTGCTGAAGGTATGGAAAATGAGGTCTTTTTTCTGGGACTTGCCGTACTGGAAGATCCACCGTGTGCCTCACAGCCTTGATGTCGTGCATATCACGAAGAACATGTGCGAGAGTTTGCTTGGTACCCTGCTCAACATGCCAGAGAGGACCAAAGATGGGCCGAAAGCAAGGGTAGAATTGAAATCAATGGGCATCAGGCATGAGCTTCACGCTAGTGATGATGATGATGATGAGGCGAAGCAGGACACAAAAAGTAGTCGCAAAGGCAAAAAGGCCAAGAAGACCGGAAATGACTACCCTCCCGCATGCTTCACTCTATGTTAGGAGGAGATCGAGCAGTTTTTCACCTGCCTCATAGGAGTAAAACTTCCTTACAGTTACACGGGGAAGATAAGCAGATACCTAGACCCAGCGAAGCAGAAGTTCAGCGGGATGATGTCTCACGACTGTCACGTGCTAATGACGTAGATACTTCAAGTTGCAATCCGTGGGATCATGGACGCGCACGTCCGTGAAACGCTATTTGGCCTATGTAACTTTTTCGATGTCATCTCTCGGAAGTCGGTTGGCGTGAGGCAACTCAGAAGGCTACAGGAAGAGATCGTGGTGATACTATGCGAGCTTGAGATGTACTTCCCGCCCGCATTCTTCGACGTTATGGTGCATCTGCTGGTCCATATCATGGAGGATATCGTCCAACTCGGGCCGACGTTCCTGCACAGCATGATGTCGTTCGAAAGGATGAATGGTGTCATCAAAGGACACATTCGCAACATGTCACGTCCAGAGGGAAGTATAGCCAGGGGCTTTCTGACCGAAGAGTGCATCTCCTACTGCATGAATTATCTAGGCATCGAGAACCCCGTTGGTCTGCTCGTCAACAGGCACCTCAGTAGGCTCGCTGGATGGGGTCACCATGAGGGTCACTGCGAAATGCATGTCGACTTCGAGGGTCGACTCGCCGACTTTGAAAGAGCAAACCTAGTCGCACTACAACACATATACGTGGTCGATCCTTGGGTGGTAGAGCACAAAACCTTTATTGAGAAGACGTAGAATGACCGAGGCCAACAGAGGACGGACGGAGATATAATCAAAGAGCACAACTCATGTTTCACGCGTTGGTTCAAGCAGAAGCTTCTGTCGTACCCTTTACATGAGGATTCTTCCGCGGAAGAACAACTCATATTCGCCTTGTCACAGGGCGCCGAGCACAACCTGATGACCTATGAGGCGTACGATATCAACGGCTACACATTCTACACCAAGGACAAGGACATGAAGAGCGATGGTTATCAGAAGTCTGGGTTAACGATGGAATCCTATACCGGTAACGACAAGGACAGATACTACTGAAGGATCGAGGAGATCTAGGAGTTGAGCTACGCTGGAGAGAAGGTCCCGATGTTCCGTGTCAGATGGGCCAAGAGCATCCTAAAAGAAGACCGGTATTTCACCACCATGGTTATACCCGAAGCCAAATCCAAGACCGCGGGCGCAAACGTCACCGCGAAAAATGAGCCATGGGTACTGGCTTCACAAGTGGACCAATGCTTCTTCATTACCGACCCGTCAAAGCCCAGTCGTGTTGTCGTGAGGAGAGGCAAAAGGAAGATCATCGGAATGGATGGAGTAGCCAATGAGCAAGACTTCGACAAGTACGGCGACCCGAAGATCGAACATGACGACGACGATGAAGTAGCAGCATACACCACAAGAAGAAGCAGGACCACCCTACCTAAAGGGCGTCCGTTCCACAGAAGAACTTCATTTGCGAAAAATAAGGGCAAGAAGATTGTGAACAGATAGCTAGCTAAGATCGATTGTATTTAAATTGTAGCCTTCATCTCTCGGGCACTTTTTGATGTCATGAATATTTTTAAATTTCATGGGAACTTTTTGAATTCATGAATATTTTTTCAAATTTGATGATATTTTTTCATATTCAATATGAAAAAATATTGAATATTCATGAGGACACTCGATCTCGATCCCCCTCCCTCTCGATAGCTATCCCCCTCGCCATATCCCCCTCACCGTCGAGCACCCCCCCGCACACTCCCCCCGCTCCACCGCTGCCGACGACCCCCTGCACCCTCCCCCGCTCCACCGCCGCTGACGACCCACTGCACCCTCCCCCGCTACACCGCCGCCGACGACCCACCACACCCTCTCCACCGCCGCCGCCGACACCCCGCACCTTCCCCCGGCCCGCTCCACCGCCGACACCCGCACCCTCCCCCACTTTTTGAAGATATTTTTAAATAACAAATTTGATGATATTTTCAAATAAGAAATTTGATGATGTCTTCAAATAACAAATTTGATGATATTTTCAATTAAAAATAAAAAAACAAATTTGATGATATTTTCAAAAAAATTGATGATATTTGATGATATCTTCTGTTATAGTCCTCATGAAAATAACAAATTTGATAAAAAAAACAAATTATTAGATGCAACAAGAAATAATGAAAAAAAATGTTACTAATGGCGCACCAGAGGAGGGTGCGCCATTGCTGTCAGAAAAAAAAGTTACTGATGGCGCACCAGAGGAGGGTGCGCCATTGCTATCAGAAAAAAAAACTACTAATGGCGCACCAGAGGGTGATGCACCATTGCTATAGTGTCTAGCTGGATACCCCTTCGCCCGATCCCCCCTTCCCTCTCCCTCGCCAGATCCCCCTTCCCTCCCCCGCCGCGCCCGCTCCGATGACCCCCGGCCCGCTCCAACGACCCCCGCGCCCGCTCCACACCCGCTCCGGCTCCCCCGCGCCCGCTCCGATGACCCCCGCGCCCACTCCACACCCTACCACCTCCCCACATCCCCTCCCATCGCGCTGATTCACCCGACTAGGTCGTCCCCGTCGACACCGCATCGTCCCCGCGACCACCGTCATCCCCGCACCCCACCAAGGAGTGCAGGAGCTCTGCAGTGTTCTTCTACGTCATCTACGGCCAGCCGTTCGAGCTCGACGACTCTGCATCGTGTAGTTCTTTTCAGCGTATGGAGCCCGTCTTTGATATAATGCATATTCCTCGAGCGTTGTAGTTCTTTAGTCCTTTCAAACCGGTTTTATTGTCAAAACGCTCTTGGGAAGTCTCTTTTTCTTACTCTGCTATGAGTAACAAGCTGGTTTTTCATCCTTCCCCTGATCGTCGGACTCTGTCTGTTCCAAGGAAGCCTCCTGTTGCTCGTGCTCTTTGTTTTGACACTACTGATGAGGACTGTGCCATGGATGATTCAGCCTTGATTGTTGTCGAGATGTCTGCTTTCAACTTCTCTGCTGCTCCGATTGGGCGCCCAGTTCGAGCTCCTAAACCCAAGCCTGTGATAGTTGAGTCTAAGGTCAGGCGCAGTGCCAGACTCTCTGCCCTACGTGATGGTTTCATGCATTCCTCTCCGGCCAAGTCTACTCCTTTGAAGAAACCTGCAGCGAAATCATAGAAGAAGCGTAAGGTTACAACTGATGAACAGCTGCCGCGGGCTCCTCCTCGAGATGTAAATCAAGATGTTGTCCCACCGCCCATGCCAATCAATGTGCTGCAACAGGTTGGCCTTCGCCTCGGCATTGGACCTGAGAATCTCACTAAGGAGAAGCTTGAGGCTTCTTCTTGCAAGCCATCATCTGTTTCTTCTAGCTATAATGATAGCTGAATTTTTCAAATGGTGGGGTTTATGGTTAACCCTTGTGAAAACCATCTATCTTCTCTTATATTTTAAGTTTTATCTGAAATTTTATGCTGTTACATGGCTGAACCGGTACTATCATTATGTGGCAGTATTTTGCTGTCGCTTTATTATGGTTTGTAATGAATCAGTATGATGTTAGAGATTGGAAAGTGCTATGCTAGAATGTGCGTGGTTTGAATTCGGATGACAGACAGCGTGCATTTCGTCAGAAAATCGATTAAAGTGCCTGTTCCATTGTTTGCCTCCAAGAAACCAAATGTGAGATCATTGATCAGCATTTCATTCGCAAGTGTTGTCCATGATGTTTTGATCAATTTGTTCATGTGCCATCGTCTAGAGCTTCGGGTGGGTTCTTGGTAGTGTGGAATACTGCTATGTTTGCTGGTAAATTAATTGAGTCCACTACTTTTGGTATTATGGTGGAGTTCACTTCTGCTCATAATTCTCAAACTTGGCACTGGTCACAGTCTATGGGCCCTGTCAAAACCCAGCTAGGGATAATTTTGTTAATTGGTTGCATGACCTAATTATCCCTGATGATGCTAACTGGCTGTTGTTGGGTGACTTCAATTTCATACGCACGATGTACAATAGGAACAAACCAGGTGGTGACATTAATGACATGTTTATTTGTAATGAGGTTATTGGGCACCTGGGCTTAATTGAACTGCCTCTCAAGGGCAGAAAGTATACATGGGCAAATATGCAAATTGTTCCTTTGCTTGAACAGATTGATTGGTTCTTTACAACTCCCTCATGGACCTGTTATTATCCTAACACTATGGTCTTACCTCTAGCTAGAACTGCTTCTGATCATGTGCCCTGGGTGGTGCAAATCAAAACTTCTATTCCTAAGGCCAAAGTTTTTAGATTTCAAAATTACCAGAATAATTTTCCTGGTTTTCTTGATTGTGTCAGTGACTCTTGGAGTAGGCCAGTTCATAAGAAATCTGCTGCTGCTGTTATGTCTACAAAATTTAAAGCTATCAGGCAGGCACTCAAACATTGGCATATTAGCCTCTCTAAGGTTAAGATTTTGATCTTCGACTGCAACAAAGTCATACTTTGTCTGGATGGTCTAAAGGAGTTGAGGCCTTTGTCTGGGCTAGAGGAAATTTTCAGGAAGATTGTTAAGCTACATTTGGAGGAAATTCTAAGATTGCAATACATTTACTAGAAGCAGAGGTGTACTATTAGGAGCATTAAAGTCGGAGAGGAAAATACTAAATTTTTCCATGCCATGGCCACTGAGAGATATAGGAATAACTCTATTTCCAGTATAACTTCTGATAATGGGCAAGTGATCTCTGATCATGCATCAATTGCTGGACTATTTTTGTAGGAGTTCAAACAGAGGATGGGATGCACTAATAATACGCAAATGGGTTTTGATATGCCAAATATTATCAAAAAGGTTGAGGGACTTGATGATTTGACCAAGCCATTTTCTGAGCAGCAAATTGAATGTGTTATTAAAGAGATGCCTCCTGACAAAGCTCCTGGGCAAGATGGTTTCACTGGCCTCTTTCTTAAGAAGTGCTGGCACATAATTAAGGATAATTTTTATCAATTGGTCAAAGAGTTTTCTGAAGGACACCTTGATCTGGAGTGTATCAACAGTTCTCTCATAACCTTGATCCCAAAAAAGCTATCACCTAAGGGTTTGAATGACTACAGGCCAATCTCTTTGACAAATACCTGTTTGAAATTTGTCACTAAACTTCTGGCAAATAGGCTGCAGAAAGTGATTCTTTCCTGTATTCATACAAAACAATATGGATTTATTAAATCCAGGTCTACTCAGGATTGTCTAGCTTGGTGTTTTGGGTACATTCACCAATGTAAAACTTCCAAAAGACCAATTGTCTTGCTGAAATTGGATTTTACTAAGGCCTTTGACACTATTGAGCATGATGCCATTCTTAGAATTTTAAGATACAAGGGTTTTAATGACAAATGGATATCTTGGATGCAATCTATTCTATCATCTGGTTCATCTTCTGTGCGTCTTAATGGTGTACCTGGCCACCACTTTAAATGTAAGAGGGGAGTTATACAAGGAGACCTAATGTCACCTCTACTTTTTGTCCTTGCTGCTGACCTGCTTCAGTTTGTAGTGAATCATATGTGCAGTAAAGGAATTTTGACTCTCCTAATCCCTTTCACAGCCAGGATTTTCCCATAGTATAGTATGCTGATGATACACTAATTGTGTTGCCTGCTATTGATCATCAGTTGCTTGCTCTGAAAGACATGCTTGATGTTTTTGCTGCTACAACAGGGTTATCTGTGAATATTTCAAAATCCCTTATGGTGCCTATGAACAAGTCAGCTGATGAAGCTAGCAGGTTGGCCTCAATTCTAGGATGCAATGTGGGAGTAATGCATTTTACTTATTTGGGTCTGCCCATGGGGACTACCAGGCCCTCAATTCAAGATCTCATGCCTCTTGTGCATAGGATTGAAGGGAGATTATCTGCCACTTCTTGCTTTCTGAACCAAGGAAGTCGGTTACAGTTACTCCAGTCTGTTTTAACATCAATGCCCATATATTTTCTCTACACACTTGTCATTCCACCTAGAATTCTGATACAAATTGAAAGGATTCAGAGAGAATGCCTATGGAGAGGGAACTCTGATACCCCAAGACAATCTCTGGCTGCTTGGTACTTGGTATGCCTACCAAAAAATAAAGGGGGTCTTGGTGTGCTCAATCTTAGGGTGCAGAATGAGGCCTTACTTATGAAGTTCTTGCACGAGTTTTATAATCATCATGACATCCCCTGGGTTGGTCTCATCTAGAATGCCTACTATGATAGCTTTGTCACTCATACTACCAGCCTCTGTGGGTCCTTTTGGTGGCGTGATGTGTTTAAATTGGCACATAAATATTGTCAACTGGCTGCTCCAATGTTGGGGGATGGCAGGTCTATTATCTTTTGGACTAACAGATGGGTGGTTGAGCTTAAGGGTTCTTCCCTCAGTGAAAAATTTCCCAGACTCTTCTCATTTGTTATTGATGAACAGCTTTCAGTGTCTGATGTGCTTTCCCAAGAGTTTTTGTCAAATATGCATCTACCCCTATCTACACAGGCTTTTGCTGAACTCGAATGCCTCCAACAATTGACAAATGCTTATAATTGCTCTGCAGATCATGACACATGGATATGGCCTTTTCATAAAGGCTGCTTCAGACCTAAATCTTTTTATGTGCATGAGCATCAAGATATTTTTGTAGATCCAATTTTCAAATGGATTTGGAAATCTTCATGCACCTTGAAAATTAAAATGTTTGGATGGCTTTTGCTGAGGGATCGTTTAAACACCAGAGACATGCTACAGAGGAGACATTGGCATGTGGAGGATCATTCTTGTATTGTATGCCCATATCTCATCCATGAGGACATTGCACATTTGTTCTTCTCTTGTAATTTTAGTGTTAGAGTCTGGAATTACTTGCAGATTCACTTGGATCCTCAGCCTGGTATGACCACCTACAACATGGATGTAAAGGCTAGGAAGGATTTTGGGCATATTTTCTTCACTGAAGTGGTCTTTACAACTACTTGGAATATTTGGATCTTGAGGAATGGCAAGGTTTTCAGGAATGAGAGGCCCTCTTTCAGAACCTGGAGGCACAATTTAATCCAAGACATAACTTTACTTTCTCATAGGATAAAATGTAAATACAAGGATAGCCTTCTAACTTGGATCTCTAATCTCCCTTAGTTAGTGTGTTTTACCCTGCTTGGGTTGTAAGTATTTCTGCCTTCTTCTTTTGCTTCCTTGTAATTGACTTGTAACAGGACTATTTTACTTTGTTGCTTTCAATAAAGAGCTGTGAGGCTGTTGCCTTGCAACACATATTAAAAAAAACTAATTCCACCGCCGCAACATTCTGTACCCAAGAGATCCCATCATGTGGCCTTTTTTGGAGCTCCTCCGGAGGGGGCATCGATCACAGAGGGCCTCTACATCAACTCCATGTCCCCTCCGATGATGTGTGAGTAGTTAACTTCAGACCTTCGGGTCCATAGCTAGTACCTAGATGGCTTCTTCTCTCTGTTTGGATCTCAATACAAAGTTCTCCTCGATTCTCTTGGAGATCTATTCGATGTAATCTTCTTTTGTGGTGTGTTTGTCGAGATCCGATGAATTGTGGTTTTATGGTCCAGATTATCTATGAACAATATTAGAATCTTCTCTGAATTCTTTTATGTATGATTGGTTTATCTATGCAAGTCCGTCGAATTATCAGTTTGGTTTGGCCTACTAGATTTATCTTTCTTGCAATGGGAGAAGTGCTAAGCTTTGGGTTCAATCTTGTGGTGCTCGATCCCAGTGACAGAAAGGGAACCAACACGTATTGTATTGTTGCCATCGAGGATAAAAAGATGGGGTTTACATCATATTGCATCAGTTTATCCCTCTATATCATGTCATCTTACTTAAGGCATTACTCTGTTCTTAGGAACTTAATACTCTAGATGCATGCTAGATAGCGGTCGATGTGTGGAGTAATAGTAGATGCAGAATCGTTTCGGTCTACTTGTCTCAAATGTGATGCCTATATACATGATCATGCCTAGATATTCTCATAATTATTTGCTTTTCTATCAATTGCTCGACAGTAATTTGTTCACCCACCGTAATACTTATGCTATCTTGAGAGAAGCCACTAGTGAAACCTATGGCCCCCGGGTCTATTCTCCATCATACAATTTTCCAATCTACTTTATTTTGCAATCTTTTACTTTCAATCTATATCATAAAAACACCAAAAATATTTATCTTATTATTATCATCTCTATCAGATCTCACTCTTGCAAGTGGTCGTGAAGGGATTGACAACCCCTTTATCGCGTTGGTTGCGAGGTTGTTATTTGTTTGTGTAGGTACGAGGTGACTCGTGCGTGTTCTCCTACTGGATTGATACCTTGGTTCTTAAAAACTGAGGGAAATACTTACGCTGCTTTACTGCATCACCCTTTCCTCTTCAAGGGAAAACCAACATAGTGCTCAAGATGTAGCAAGAAGGATTTCAGGAGCCGTTGTCGGGGAGATCTATGCCAAGTCAAGACATACCAAGTACCCATCACAACTCTTATCCTTCACATTACATTATTCGCCATTTACCTCTCGTTTTCCTCTCCCCCACTTCACCCTTGCCATTTTATTCGCCATCTTTTCCATTCGCCCTCTCTTTCTGTTCCCCTTCCCTTTCCCAATTTGCCTCTTTTGCCCATTTCTTGTTTGCTTTTGTGTTGGATTGCTTTCTTGTCACGATTGCTCAAGATAATACTAAATTGTGTGACTTTGCCAACACCAACAATAATGATTTTATTAGCACTCCGATTGCTCCTCTTACCGATGCTGAATCTTGTGAAATTAATACTGCTTTGCTGAATCTTGTCATGAAAGATCCGTTTTCCGGCCTTCCTAGTAAAGATGCCGCTACCCATCTAAAAAACTTTGTTGATTTGTGTGATATGCAAAAGAAGAAAGATGTGGATAATGATATTGTTAAGCTGAAGGTATTTCCGTTTTCGCTTAGAGATCGTGCTAAAGCTTGGTTTTTGTCTTTGCCTAAAAATAGTATTGATTCATGGAATAAGTGCAAAGATGCTTTTATCTCTAAGTATTTTCCTCCCACTAAGATCATCTCTCTTAGAAACGATATTATGAATATTAAGTAACTTGATCATGAACATGTTGCACAAGCTTGGGAGAGGATGAAATTAATGATACGTAATCGCCCTACACATGGTCTGAATTTCTGGATGATTATACAAAAAATTTATGCCGGATTGAATTTTGCTTATAGAAATCTTTTAGATTCGTCCACGGGAGGCACTTTTATGGAAATCACTTTAGGAGAAGCTACAAACTCCCAGATAATATTATGGTTAATTATTCTCAATGGCACACTGAAAGATCTACTAGTAAAAAAAGTGCATGCAATCGAAGAAATTAATGTTTTGAGTGGAAAGATGGATGAACTTATGAATTTTTTTTGCTAATAATAGTGCTCCTACTGATCCTAATGATATGCCTTTGTCTACTTTTATTGAGAATAATAATGAATCTATGGATGTGAATTTTGTTGGTAGGAACAATTTTGGTAATAACGCATATAGAGGTAATTTTTATTCTTAGTAATATGAATCTTGATTTTGAATTTTGAATCTAGAACAACAATTCTTATGGAAATTATAATAAGATGCTCTCTGATTTTGAATCTAGTATTAAAGAATTTATTACTTCACAAAAGAGTTTCAATGCTTTGATTGAAGAAAAATTGCTTAAGATCGATGAGTTGGATAGGAACGTGGATAGAATTTCTCTTGATGTTGATTCTTTGAAACTTAGATCTATTCCACCTAAGCATGATATCTATGAGTCTCTCAAAGCCGTGAGAATTTCCATTGATGAGTGCAAAGAAAGAACCGCTAGGATGCGTGCTAAGAAAGATTGCTTTGTGAAAGTGTGTTCTTCTAGTTTTCATGATAATAAGGATGAAGATCTAAATGTGATTAATGTGTCCCCTATTAAATATTTTTTTTGCAATATGAATCTTGATAATGATGGTACTGGAGATGAGTCAACTTTAGTTAGAAGGCGTCCCAAAAATTCGGAGATTTTAGATCTCGATGCAAAAATTGTTAAAAGTGGGATTGAAGAGGTCAAAACATTAGATAGCAATGAACCCACTATCTTGGATTTCAAGGAATTTAATTATGATAATTGCTCTTTGATATATTGTATTTACTTGTTGCAATCCGTGCTAAATTCTCATCATGCTCATAGTCAAAATAATGCTTTTACTAAACATATCATTGATGCTTTGATGCAATCTTATGAAGAAAAACTTGAGTTGGAAGTTTCTATACCTAGAAAACTTTATGATGAGTGGGAACCTACAATTAAAATTAAAATTAAAGATCATGAATACTATGCTTCGTGTGACTTGGGTGCTAGTGTTTCCACAATCCCAAAAACTTTGTATGATTTGCTAGGTTTCCATGAATTTGATGATTTTCTTTAAACTTGCACCTTGCGGATTCCACTATTAAGAAACCTATGGGAAAGATTAATGATGTTCTTATTGTTGCAAATAGGAATTATGTTTCCATAGATTTCATTGTTCTTGATATAGATTGCAATCCTTCATGTCCTATTATTCTTGGTAGACCTTTCCTTAGAACGATTGGTGAAATTATTGATATGAAGGAAGGCAATATTATATTCCAAATTCCATTAAGGAAAAGCATGGAACACTTCCCTAGAAAGAACGTTAAATTACCATATGAATCTATTATGAGATCCACTTATGGATTGCCTACCAAAGATGGCAATACCTAGATCTATCCTTGCTTTTATGCCTAGCTAGGGGCATTAAACGATAGCGCTTGTTGGGAGGCAACCCAATTTTATTTTTATTCCTTGCTTTTTGCTCCTATTTAGTAATAAATAATTTATCCAGCCTCTATTTTGGTTGTTTTTTTTGTTTAATTAGTGTTTGCGCCAAGTATAACCGTTCGGATGTGGGGACCCCGACTCATAACGTGTGTACAGTGATACCAGAGATCAATGCTCACTTATCACACAGAAGCTAAATAACAAGAGTCTTACATCCATACATGCCGTCTTACATAAATTATGGCCATTATGTTCAAGTCTTGAGTATCACTTCGCAGCAGAAATCTTCGTCGATAACTTGGACCCATGCCATCTGCCTTAACACTACAGGCATTCTGACTCGGAAGCATCCTGGCTCGCATGTTCGTCACCAAGGTACTCTTCATTATATCCTGTTCTTTCATACCTGGGCAATAAAATAACCAGTGGCAAGCTAATGAGTACTTTGAATGTACTCGCAAGCAACCCATTTTTGGCTCAAGATACAACAATGCATGACATAGGTAAATTTTTGCAGAAAGCTAATTTTGTTGTGTTGTGACATGTTCAATAACTAGTAAATCATGCCTCGTATGAATTCAAGTAACCATAGGGAGTGGTTACAGATATCAACATAAAGGGAGTGGGCTCCAACCCAACTCATCCATGTCAAGTCCTTGGACTTGACCCAAGTAGTTCTTCCCACTTATCCAAACACACACACAGTGGTTTGTAAACATGTCGACGTACCCCAAGAGCGGTTACCCAACTGTCCTTGACCGTGGACACGGCTGTTCGAATAGTTTTACACTCTGCAGAGGTTGCACACTTTACCCACAAGATCTAGGGAACTTTCGTGTCTTCCACGACCCACGGTACCTCAAGTACCTAGGGTAAGCACCCGATCACTATCTTTCCCTAGACGACACTAACATAGAGTCCACTCGATTGGTAGTAACCCCCATGCCCAACATTATCACATAACACTTTCGTGGAGCCACGCTCCATAATCATCACACATCACAAGCACGGGGTACCAACGGTGTGTCCGGTGCCCTACCTGGCACGACCCCGTCCCGAGAGAGCGCAACAACAACTCTCTCGTCACTAGTAATGCGGGCTCCAAGCTAGTATCAGCCTAGGTAATCAATAATGCCCTTTTATAAGGTGTCACGACCGGTTTTCCAATAAAATATTTATTGAGAAACCAATCTTTTGAGTCCGGTATGCGAAAAATTCTCCTTACCAGTAGACAAATTCTTGATACAATAAGCCAGTAGCATAAAATATATTACAGGGTCGAGCCACGGCAGCTCAACCAAATTATTACAAGCACGCCAATAATTATGCATAATGGCGAACATGACACAGTGGTGTGGAGGCATACTACTGACTCGAGGATAGGGCGGTGGTGCAAAAACACAGCGGGGAGTGGGATACATGACTCTAAAACTGGCATCTCATCGAGCGTCGAGGTGAGGCTCGATGAATTTATTTGGTAGCGGAAGCGGATATAATACAGTGACCAAATCCAGGGTCGCACGAGACTGACTAGGATTCCTCTAGGCGTCGGACTCGCTATCGAACTCTTCATCCATGAGATCGCCTTCGTCAGCATCTGGCCAAATCAACAAGCCAGTGAGTACTTTGAAAGTACTCGCAAGACAGTTCGGACGTAAGATATAGCAAATGCATGCATGAATGCGTCACGATTAATTCACCAATGTATATTCAAAAATTAGCATAACGAAGTAAGTAAAAAGGGAAACGGCGGTAGTCCGCCTAAAATCCCAACAAAACATAAATGAAAACCGATCGGATGTCTGAAGCGACGCCTCGAAAGGTGAACAAATAAATAGAAGGAAATGATGCCACAGTCGGACGTCTGAGCGACATCGCAGAAAGGGCTTTAAAAGAAATGCCAGAGTCGGACGTCTGAGCGACATCACATAAAGGGCTTTAAAAGAAATGCCACAGTCGGACGTCTGAGCGACATCACATAAAGGGCTTTAAAAGAAATGCCACAGTCGGACGTCTGAGCGACATCACATAAAGGGCTTTAAAAGAAATGCCACAGTCGGACGTCTGAGCGACATCACAGAAAGGGCTTTAAAAGAAATGCCACAGTCGGACGTCTGAGCGACATCACAGAAAGGGCTTTTATTCACAACTAAATAATACTCATAATCAACATTCAATTCATGAAAATAAACGGGTTAGTCCATCCACAGGAATAATCATTTAACCGGAATTAGCACTCATACGATTCACCGAAGTCTCTGTCATCAAAACTGGCACTTGTCAGGATAAGATAATGTTGAACTTGGACATGGAATAGATGATTCAAGGATTATATGACTCTGCAGAGGTTGTACAAAAATTTCCCACAGCCAACGGATTTCCGTAGTCACGAAGGACTAGTTCCGTTTACGGTATTTCGGAAGAAAACACAGCTGACCAGTACACACCCATCCTACCTCTCGATGCTAGGAATCACCCTGGACATCGTCCAAGAAAAACTTTTGAGACGGGGAGATCACAATCTCGAATAGCATGGGATCAAATTTATATACGCGCGCTCTAAGGGGTGCCCCCCTCTCGGTTCCAACCGGAAACACCCATGCCCCCTGACCGGATGACTGGCTTTAATCCAGGGCCATGGAACCATCATCACGGCCTCTCCTTTTGGTGTGTACCAGGAAAGCGGTTTGCAACTTACTAAGCCATATTCCTTGCGGAAAACATGTGGTAGTACATGGAAGGAAAAAGGAGGAATTGGATCGATACGGTTTGACACTGTAGTCAAATAGTCTGGCATAAGACTGGCATGCTACAACACTGCCATCTTACCCATCCTCATGCCAACACATGGCCATTCATACTCACATCCATCCACTTATGGATCATCGAACTCACTTACCTCATCAATGCATGGAAATAACGTTCATCGGTATGCTCTTCAACATGCCATGAGACTAACTAAAATGCAAAACATGCCAAGACACTCATCATATCAAAAGTTCAAACATGCTTGCCTGGTTCGGAGTAGTCGGAGCCTAGCTCGGTGAAGTTTGCGGTTCCGTCACCTCCTTCGGTATCTACGGAATAAAGAAAATATATGTGCTATTGTAAATACCACGAGGTGCACAAAAAGTATTCCAAAATTTTTTCAAATAAATATGATAAAAAACTAGACAAAAATCTGAAGAGAATAGAAAAAGAATCAATCAAAAATATTATTCTGTTTAAAAGTTATAAAGGTTTTTGTCCAGGGACTCATCTGTAATGAAACAGAAAGTTCCCAGGGGCTAGCTCATAAAAACAGAAAACGTTTCCGTATAGAATACGCCAGCCCAGAGGGAAAAGCGCATTTTGCCCGAAGGCGCTTCCAGAAAACGATTCAATAGAGAGGGCAGAGAGGCTGACGGTGGGGTCCCACTCGTCAGGTTTAAACTTTCAAATGGGGGGGGGGGGAACGAAGCTCGTCGGCGCCCGAGAGCCGCGGTGGTCGCCGGAGGCAATCCACGGCGAGGCAGGGAGATCGGAGGGTACCTCCGTGTTCAGTGCACCCTTCCGCGTCGGTTGGTGGTGGTGGTGGTCGCCGGTGAGTACCACGTCGGCGGCGAGCCTTGCTCCGGCGGACGGCGGCTCGGGTGATCGAGGGGCTCGTCGGAGAGAGCTGCAGTGATCAAATTGAGGAGGGGGTTAGGCTCTTGGTAGCTAGAGGGAGTAACTGACGGGGTTAGGGCGCCGGAGACAGCCTCACCGGAGCGAATCGTGGTGGAGGCCGAGGCGGATCGGGGCAGCCGGAGTTGGGGGAGGAGACCTCCTCGAGGTCCTCCTGGTGGCCTGGCGGGGCGTTGGTGAGGTGTAGAGATGATGCGTGCACGAGGGTGAGCTCGGGGACCCTTTATATAGGCGGTCCGAGGCGGTGGCCGTGAACGGGGGTCTCCGGTGAAGATTACGGCGGCGCAGAGCTCGGTCGGGGGTGCTTAGGGAGTTGGGCGCCATCACGGAGGTCCACTGGCTCCATTTAGGTGCTAACCCGGCTGGGATTTGATGCTTAGGGCGAGCTCGACAGAACGGGGCGGCACGGGCCCGTCGGCGGCAGGGAGCACGTCCCGTGCTTGCCGGGCCACGGTGACAGTGCCACGGGCGTGTGCTGGCATGCATGGGCCACGCGTAGAGCCAGGGAGCAAAGGGCGGCGCGGAACGGCGTTGAGCCGCCGTTCTTGTTCCCTGTCGGCTGTAACGGGGTTTCGGCCGCCGCAAGACACGCCGGCGCGGGCGGCCAGGGGCGCCACCGACGCCGGGAAGACGCGAAGCGCGCGTGCGGGGGTGCTGGCCAGGGAGAAGAGGCCGCGTGCAACGCGCCAAGTGCACTGTGGACGGTGACCGATCACTGACGAAGAAACGGCGCGGCGTCTCTGAACTTTTCTGAATTTCTGAAAATGCAAAGGAACAGTGCAGCTCAGGTGTTCGACAGAATGTTTTTGGCCTCTGGAAATTTTTCCTTGAGCTGATTTTTGGTGTAGTGGCTTCTCATTGCTCAAGTAGGCTGCCTGAATTTTTGTGGAATTTTTGGAGAAGTGTAGATATGAATTTCACCAAATTTGGCAAATCTGGTCCAAACTTGCAGAGACTGAATTTTGAAAATTTTGAAAAGGGGAGGAGTGGATCAAGATGGTTCTGGGTTGTGGGTTCAAAGAACTATCCAGGAGAGTTGGTTTGAGGTAAAAACTCAAAAGCAAATAATTTTCAGAAATGTTTTGAGGGGAAAAATAATTAGAATAAAATCCAAAACTTGCTTGGATGAGTTGGGACAGAGATCTTAGGTTGATTTCAAGGAGGAGGGGATGTTTTGGAGGGGTTTTATCACATGGGCAAAAATACCAATCATGGGTGGTTAACAAGATATGAAAATCCCAAATTTTCATAGAGTTTCTTTTTAAAAGAAAAAGATTAAACTCCCAAGGAAATTTTGAGAGGAAACCAACAGAGAAGAAGTTTCAAAAGATCAAACACCATAGTTTTAAAAATAAAAATCCTTGCCAAAGAAAAGGAAGTTTTTAAGAGGAAGGTTTTCTGGAAAAGAAATTTTAAATGCCTTCTTTTAAAAAAAGAAATCCAACAATTTTTTTTGATGAAAACCAAATTAAAATTTTTGGAGTGTCACAACACCTACCCCCTTAGGAAAAATCTCGTCCCCGAGATTTCAGCTGATCCTTAAATAAGTGTGGATGCTCTGTCCGAAGAAAATCCTCTCTTTCCCAAGTTGCTTCACTTTCGGTGTGATTGCTCCACTGAACTCTGAAAAATTTGATGGTTTTCTGTCGGGTCCTCCTTTCAGACTCTTCTAATATTTTTACTGGGCATTCCCGATATGTGAGGTCTGGTTGCACGTCAATGTTCTCATGGGATACTTGCTTCTCTGGATGCTTACGCACTTCCTTAATTGAGAGACGTGGAACACGTTGTGAATGTCGGACAAGTCTTCGGGTAAGTCTAGCTGGTAGGCTACAGTGCCTCTTCGTGCCACTATGCAGAATGGTCCAATGAACCTTGGTGCTAACTTTCCTTTAATCTTAAACCGTTGCAGTCCCCTCATGGGTGATACTCGTAGGTACACAAATTCACCGGGTTCAAAATTGACCCTACGATGTTTCTGATCATAATAGCTCTTCTGTCGGCTTTGAGCAGTCTTGAGTCGGTCCCTGATTAGCTTGACTTTTTCCTCGGCTTCTTTGAGCATGTCTGGGCCGAAGATACGGCTGTGTCCGGTCTCTGACCAATTTAGCGGGGTACGACACCTCCGTCCGTATAGGGCTTCAAAAGGTGCCATTCGCAGGCTGGCCTGGTAGCTGTTGTTATATGCGAACTCGGCATATGGCAGACTTTCCTCCCAACTGGTTCCATAGGTGAGGACACATGCTCTCAGCATGTCTTCTAAAATTTGGTTTACGCGTTCAGTGTGTCCATCAGTCTGGGGATGGTAGGCTGTACTGAAGGCCAATTGAGTTCCCAGAGCCTGTTGTAAATGATCCCAGAATTTCGAGACAAATTGAGTGCCTCGGTATTATAGTCTTCGGGACTCCATGTAGACAAACTATACGGGAGAGATAAATCCTGGCAAGCTTCTGAGTGTTGTAGGTTGCCTTCACTGGAATAAAATGTGCCACCTTGGTTAATCTATCGGTGATGACCCATATGGCATTATTCCCGTGTCGTGACCAAGGTAGTCCGACAATAAAATCCATCCCTATTTCATCCCATTTCCACTCAGGTATTTTGTTTGGTTGAAGTAGTCCGGCTGGTCTTTGATGTTCAACTTTTATGCATTGACAAGAATCGCAACATGCAACGAATGTGGCTATGTCCCTCTTCATACCGTGCCACCAAAATCTTTCCTGAATGTCCTTATACATTTTGGTTCCTCCAGGGTGGATTGAATATGGATTGGTGTGTGCTTCAGCTAGGATTTGCTGTTTGAGGTCTTCTATGTTTGGCACACAGAGTCTGTCTTCGTACCGTAATATTCCATCATCGCCTATGATGAACTCCGAGGCCTTGCCCATACTCACCTTTCTTTTAATTCCTTCAATACTGGGGTGGCCGGGCTGAGCTTCTTTAATTCTCTCCACAAGGTCGGGCTTTATTTCCAAGTTTGATATGGTGCCTTCCGTGATCATTGACAAGTTGAGTTTGGCAAATTCTTGTTGGAACTCAGGCCTTAAGCTTTGCAGACTATTTTCGTCGGAGCTGGGGTTCCGACTAAGAGCATCGGCCACTACATTTGCTTTTCCTGGATGATAGTGGATACCAACATCATAATCCTTTACCAATTCCGACCAGCGTCGTTGCCGTAAGTTTAGTTCTGGCTGTGTGAAAATATATTTGAGACTTTTATGGTCCGTGTATATTTCACATCGATTCCCAAGTAAGAAATGCCTCCATTCCTTAAGTGCATGAATAACTGCTGCCATTTTTAAGTCATGAGTGGGATAATTTTCCTCATTCTTGCGGAGTTGTCGTGAAGCGTATGCGACAACCTTGCCTTCTTGCATCAACACGCATCCGAGACCCTTTCTGGACGCGTCACAATACACTTCAAAATTCTTGTGTATGTCGGGTACAATTAATACCGATGCTGTAGTTAATTTCCGTTTTAACTCCTCGAAACTTTTTTCGCAGGCTTCTGTCCATTCAAACTTCTTGTCTTTCTTGAGTAACTGCGTCATTGGCTTGGCTAGGGTGGAGAGTCC
This sequence comes from Triticum urartu, assembly GCF_056163025.1. Classification (NCBI taxonomy): domain Eukaryota; kingdom Viridiplantae; phylum Streptophyta; class Magnoliopsida; order Poales; family Poaceae; genus Triticum; species Triticum urartu. The sequence continues at coordinate 199,018,672 of NC_141879.1, forward strand.
TTTAATAAATCTGCGGTAATATCCTGCCATTCCCAAGAAACTTTGTACGTCTGTTACACTGGCTGGTGCCTTCCAGTCAAGTATGGCCCTGACTTTCTCCGGGTCCACTGCGATACCGTCTTGGGTCAGCACGTGGCCTAGAAAGCCTACTTGTCTTAGCCAAAATTCGCATTTGCTGAACTTGGCATACAATTGGTGTTTTCTGAGTTCTCCTAGCACAATCCTGAGATGTTCCACGTGCTCTTCTGGTGTCTTGGAGTATACTAGAATATCGTCGATGAATACCACAACGAACTTGTCCATATACTTCATAAATAGTTTGTTCATGAGGTGAACAAAATATGCAGGGGCATTAGTGAGCCCAAAAGGCATAACTGTGAACTCATATAGTCCATATCTGGAGGTGAAGGCTGTTTTGGGGATATCTTCTGTTCGTACTTTTAATTGATGATATCCTGACCTTAAGTCAATCTTTGAGAATACATTGGCCTGAGCGAGCTGATCAAATAAATCATTTATTCGTTGCATCAGGTATTTGTTCTTGATTGTGACCATGTTAAGTGCTCGGTAGTCTATGCACAATCTTAGTGTTCCATCCTTCTTTTTGGCAAATAAAATTGGTGATCCCCAAGGTGAGGAGCTGGCTCGAATATATCCCTTGTCCAGTAATTCCTCTATTTGTTTCTTCAACTCAATCAATTCGGATGGTGCCATTCTGTATGGTTTCTTGTATATGGGGGTGGTTCCTGGTGCTAGCTCAATGCTGAATTCTATTTCTCGGTCCGGTGGCATGCCCGGTAGTTCTTCGGGAAATACATCTGGAAATTCACATACCACTGGAACCTTGCTTAACTCAGAAACGTCCACCTTATTCAATCTTGGCTGCCGGTGTATTTTTCTTTCCTTGGCTGGTACTTTTATTGTCTTCCCGTGGTGATGCGTGAGAATTACAGTCCGGTTGAAACAGTCAATAAAACCCTTGTTGGTGGTTAACCAGTCCATCCCTAGGATGACATCCCGTCCTTTATTTTCCAACACAATAAGATTGGCGTAAAATTTCAATCCTTCGAACTCAATAACCACATTCTGACAGTAACTCTGAGTAACTTGCTGAATCCCAGGGGACTTGATGATCATGGATTTTTCCAAGGGAAACATCGAAAAATTATTTTGCAAAGCAAAACTTTTCGAAATGAATGAGTGAGAAGCTCCAGAATCAAACAAAACCGTTGCAGGTATTGTGTTGACAGGAAACGTACCGAGTACGATATCCGGAGCGTTTTGTGCTTCCTCTTTGGTTACGTGGTTTAGATGACCCTTCCTGTGGTTGTTGTTAGGGTTGAAATTGTTGCGCTTGGGCGCTGGATTATTTCCACCATTGTTTGGCTTCGGGGTCGAGTTCCTTGGCTTGGGGCACTGTTTGGCGTAGTGCCCTTCTTCTCCACAAGCGTAGCAAGTAACGCCTGGGTGATATGTGAACTCTTTGTCCCTTGCATGGAAATTCTTGATTGGGCGAGAGGTGTTTGTCGTAGGTTTGTGTGTCCCACCTTTCTGAAAATCTGTCCTGCTTCGGTGGTTGCGTGCAAGAGTAGTCTGGTCTCTTTTTCGCTTACGTAAATCTTCCAAGCTACGTCTCTCATTTTCCAGAGTAATAGCTTTGTCCACTAGTGTCTTAAAATCTGGAAAAGTGTGAACGACCAGTCGGCATTTAAGCGCGGGAGCCAGACCATCAAGGAATTTCTCCATCTTCTTGCTTTCAGTCAGACGTTCTTCATTGGCGTAGCGGGACAATAGAGTAAATTGACCGTTGTATTCTGACACTGTCATGTTCCTTTGTTTGAGGTCATCAAATTCTCTCTTCTTGATTTTCATAATACTCTTGGGAATGTGTGCACCGCGGAAACCTTCCTTGAAATCATCCCAGGTTATATCATTTTCGTTGGGGTGCATGTGCAGAAAATTCTCCCACCATGATGCAGCTGCTCCTGTGAGATAGTGCGGAGCATATAGTACTTTCTCGAGATCTGAACATTTTGCAATAATCAATTTTCTCTCCATATCTCAAAGCCAATCCTCGGCCTCAAGAGGTTTGTCAGTATGAGAAAATGTTTGGGGGCGTGTCTTCTGTACCTCAGATAACTTGGAATGCTGCTGATACTATCCATGGTGATTTCCCATGATGATGACTTGGTTCATCATTTCCCGATGTTGTTGCTGACTCTGCTCATAAAGGCGGCACATTTGTGAAAGTGCCGATCCACTGCCCTGTTGGCTTGACTGTCCCTGAGTGAACTCGTTGCTTGGTTGTGTATCATAATTTTCCTCTGGTGGAGTTGGCATGGAGCGAGTCCAAGGACAAGACATTTTTCACTCTGGGGATATATTTTGTAAAATCCATAAGAAAAGCGAAAAGAGTGGCAAAGACGATTTCATAAATGCATAAGGCTGGCAAATAAAAATTAAATAACCAAGCTTACTCAAGAAAAACAAATCGATTTGCGCACGGAGAAGGACTGCTCATTACATATCTTACACGCGGGCGGTAATTATACAATACGTCACTCAGGATATGCGTACATAATCCTGACATGTTATTTAGGCTAGTGCACTTCTCCAGATCCTACATGATGCGCAAACAGGCTACTTCTCACAACCTATGTACATATAAGCATATCATACAAAGCAGTACATGCATGGCGGCAAAGCGTACTCAGGCGGAGATGTTGACGACCTCCTTTGCCCTGCCGAGGGTGAGGCGTAGCGAGGCTGGAGACTCGACTTCCTCCTCGCTAATAGGCTCCATACGTGTAGTGTTGCGCTGAGTGGATGGAGTGGGTGCCAGGGGCGGAGCAACACGAACAGGAGTGGGCGCGCAGGGTGGTGCAGTGCGCGCTGGAGTGGGCGCAATAACTTGGTTGAACTCTTCGGCGGTAGGCAGGCGACGAGTAGGGGCATAAGATGCTGAGGACGAGACCCAAGTCAGTGGCGGTGCGGTGGGTAGGAGCTCCCTCTTGTTGGCAGCACAGCCATGAACTGAGTCCATGCGGGCAGCCACGAAGTCGTCCACCAGGTTGTCGAAGGCTGCCTCCAGGGCCCGGAGATACTCAATAAGAATCTCAAAAGCCTCGTCTCGTTCTCCTCTGGGGCAGGAGAATGCGTAGTGACAGGTGTAAGGCACATGGCATGGAAGACAACGGTAACGACGAGTCTTCATCACGGGGAGGACATCCCTGAGACGAGCTATCGCCTCGCGGGCTGCCATCTGCATAGCATGCTTCTCCGTACGCATGGCTCTTCCCAAGAACCGGAAGCGGCGTAACTCACCACGCCCTCCCTTGAATTGCACCGCGACCTGGTGCATGGTCAGACTGTCGTTGACTCGGTGCTGGCAGAGTGTGAAGACTGGGCGCACAGATGGCCCCATCGCGACCTGAACGATGAAGGAAAGAAGCTTGACGAACCCATCGGGCACGTTGGCGAAGGTCTGAGACTCGCAGCTGTTGTCGGCCATCTACAAAAGTAGGCAAAAATTCTGCATGGTCAGATCATAAATTTATGCTGACTGACAGAAAATGACTACAATCAAGAAAATAAGAAAAAGGCTCAAACATGCCAATAACCAATTAGCGATCGCACCTAGTGGCTTCCTACAGTCAGCCTGGCTCTGATACCAAGCTTGTCACGACCAGTTTTCCAATAAAATATTTATTGAGAAACCAATCTTTTGAGTCCGGTACGAGAAAAATTCTCCTTACCGGTAGACAAATTCTTTATACAATAAGCCAGTAGCATAAAATATTTTACAGGGTCGAGCCACGGCAGCTCAACCAAATTATTACAAGCACACCAATAATTATGCATAATGGTGGACATGACACAGTGGTGTGGAGGCATACTACTGAATCGAGGATAGGGCGGTGGTGGAAAAACACAGCGGGGAGTGGGATACATGACTCTAAAACTGGCATCTCATCGAGCGTCGAGGTGAGGCTATATGAATTTATTTGGTAGCGGAAGCGGATATAATACAGTGACCAAATCCAGGGTCGCACAAGACTGACTGGGATTCCTCTAGGCGTCGGACTCGCTATCGAACTCTTCATCCATGAGATCGCCTTCATCAGCATCTGGCCAAATCAACAAGCCAGTGAGTACTTTGAAAGTACTCGCAAGACAGTTCGGACGTAAGATATAACAAATGCATGCATGAATGCGTCACGATTAATTCACCAATGTATATTCAAAAATTAGCATAACGAAGTAAGTAAAAAGGGAAACGGCGGTAGTCCGCTTGAAATCCCAACAAAACATAAATGAAAACCAATCGAGTGTCTGAAGCGACGCCTCGAAAGGTGAACAAATAAATAGAAGGAAATGATGCCACAGTCGGACGTCTGAGCGACATCGCAGAAAGGGCTTTAAAAGAAATGCCACAGTCGGACGTCTGAGCAACATCACATAAAGGGCTTTAAAAGAAATGCCACAGTCGGACGTCTGAGCGACATCACATAAAGGGCTTTAAAAGAAATGCCACAGTCGGACGTCTGAGCGACATCACATAAAGGGCTTTAAAAGAAATGCCATAGTCGGACATCTAAGCGACATCACAGAAAGGGTTTTAAAAGAAATGCCACAGTCGGACGTCTGAGCGACATCACAGAAAGGGCTTTTATTCACAAGTAAATAATACTCATGATCAACATTCAATTCATGAAAATAAACGGGTTAGTCCATCCACAGGAATAATCATTTAACCGGAATTAGCACTCATACGATTCACCGGAGTCTCTGTCATCAAAACTGGCACTTGTCAGGATAAGATAATGTTGAACTTGGACATGGAATAGATGATTCAAGGATTATATGACTCTGCAGAGGTTGTACAAAAATTTCCCACAACCAACGGATTTCCGTAGTCACGAAGGACTAGTTCCGTTTACGGTATTTCGGAAGAAAACACAGCTAACCAGTACACACCCATCCTACCTCTCGATGCTAGGAATCACCCTGGACATCGTCCAAGAAAAACTTTTGAGACGGGCAGATCACAATCTCGAATAGCATGGGATCAAATTTATATACGCACGCTCTAAGGGGTGCCCCCTGTCGGTTCCAACCGGAAACACCCATGCCCCCTGACCAGATGACTGGCTTTAATCCAGGGCCATGGAACCATCATCATGGCCTCTCCTTTTGGTGTGTACCAGGAAAGCGGTTTGCAACTTACTAAGCCATATTCCTTGCGGAAAACATGTGGTAGTACAGGGAAGGAAAAAGGAGGAATTGGATCGATACGGTTTGACACTATAGTCAAATAGTCTGGCATAAGACTGGCATGCTACAACACTGCCATCTTACCCATCCTCATGCCAACACATGGCCATTCATACTCACATCCATCCACTTATGGATCATCGAACTCACTTACCTCATCAATGCATGGAAATAACGTTCATCGGTATGCTCTTGAACATGCCATGAGACTAACTAAAATGCAAAACATGCCAAGACACTCATCATATCAAAAGTTCAAACATGCTTGCCTGGTTCGGCGTAGTCGGAGCCTAGCTCGGTGAAGTTTGCGGTTCCGTCACCTCCTTCGGTATCTACGGAATAAAGAAACTATATGTGCTATCGTAAATACCACGAGGTGCACAAAAAGTATTCCAAATTTTTTTCAAATAAATATGATAAAAAACTAGACAAAAATCTGAAGAGAATAGAAAAAGAATCAATCAAAAATATTATTCTGTTTAAAAGTTATAAAGGTTTGTTGTCCAGGGACTCATTTGTCATGAAACAGAAAGTTCCCAGGGGCTAGCTCATAAAAACAGAAAACGTTTCCGTACAGAGGGAGTAACTGACGGGGTTAGGGCGCCGGAGACAGCCTCACCGGAGCGAATCGTGGTGGAGGCCGAGGCGGATCGGGGCGGCCGGAGTTGGGGGAGGAGACCTCCTCGAGGTCCTCCTGGTGGCCTGGCGGGGCGTTGGTGAGGTGTAGAGATGATGCGTGCACGAGGGTAAGCTCGGGGGCCCTTTATATAGGCGGTCCGAGGCGGTGGCCGTGAACGGGGGTCTCCGGTGAAGATTACGGCGGCGCAGAGCTCGGTCGGGGGTGCTTAGGGAGTTGGGCGCCATCACGGAGGTCCACTGGCTCCATTTAGGTGCTAACCCGGCTGGGATTTGATGCTTAGGGCGAGCTCGACAGAACGGGGCGGCGCGGGCCCGTCGGTGGCAGGGAGCACGTCCCGTGCTTGCCGGGCCACGGTGACGGTGCCACGGGCGTGCGCTGGCATGCATGGGCCACGCGTAGAGCCAGGGAGCAAAGGGCGGCACGGAACGGCGTTGAGCCGCCGTTCTTGTTCCCTGTCGGCTGTAACGGGGTTTCGGCCGCCGCAAGACACGCCAGCGCGGGCGGCCAGGGGCGCCACCGACGCCGGGAAGACGCCAAGCACGCGTGCGGGGGTGCTGGCCAGGGAGAAGAGGCCGCGCGCAACCCGCCAAGCGCACTGTGGACGGTGACCGATCACTGACGAAGAAACGGCGCGGCGTCTCTGAACTTTTCTGAATTTCTGAAAATGCAAAGGAACAGTGCAGCTCAGGTGTTCGACAGAATGTTTTTGGCCTCTGGAAATTTTTCCTTGAGCTGATTTTTGGTGTAGTGGCTTCTCATTGCTCAAGTAGGCTGCCTGAATTTTTGTGGAATTTTTGGAGAAGTGTAGATATGAATTTCACCAAATTTGGCAAATCTGGTCCAAACTTGCAGAGACTGAAGTTTGAAAATTTTGAAAAGGGGAGGAGTGGATCAAGATGGTTCTGGGTTGTGGGTTCAAAGAACTATCCAGGAGAGTTGGTTTGAGGTAAAAACTCAAAAGCAAAAGGGTACTTGCTTTGAAAATCACTCAGGCTCCAAATAATTTTCAGAAATGTTTTGAGGGGAAAAATAATTAGAATAAAATCCAAAACTTGCTTGGATGAGTTGGGACAGAGATCTTAGGTTGATTTCAAGGAGGACGGGAGGTTTTGGAGGGGTTTTATCACATGGGCAAAAATACCAAGTCATGGGTGGTTAACAAGATATGAAAATCCCAAATTTTCATAGAGTTTCTTTTTAAGAGAAAAAGATTAAACTCCCAAGGAAATTTTGAGAGGAAACCAACAGAGAAGAAGTTTCAAAAGAGCAAACACCATAGTTTTAAAAATAAAAATCCTTGCCAAAGAAAAGGAAGTTTTTAAGAGGAAGGTTTTCTGGAAAAGAAATTTTAAATGCCTTCTTTTAAAAAAAGAAATCCAACAATTTTTTTGATGAAAACATTAAAATTTTTGGAGTGTCACATAAGGGTAGAGTGGTTGCGCATATAAGGTTGAAATAATGGTTGCAACTTAAACCAATCCGTTTTGAAAACAACACACACACTTGCGTCGGTACACCACTTTGTCATCAAGTGGTTACCCAACTCATTATCTCTCTCGGGCATAAGTGGCACCTGATGGGGTTTTTGAAAAGTTTTTGAAAACAATCTTGCTTCCATGACCATGCATATACCCAACCCATTTGTGTAGCAGCTACTTAGCATCCTAACTACACCCACTCGCATAACCCTCATAGAAAGGTAGGGTCATGCATCTTGCAAGTGTCAACGAGAAAAGCAGCGGAGGCAAACCCCCTCAAGTGGTCACCACATTAACATGACTTCAATGCAAGCAATAAAAGTGCCATATGACATGCATAAAAAGGGTTTCTTAGACATGGTCAAAGGGCTGCTTGCCTGGTTCATCAGAGTCTTCAAATCATCTGGTCCATCTCTGAGTATTTCGTCTACTTCGTCAACTAACGTCGGAAACAATCATAGTAAGCAACACAACAAGGCAGAAAATAAAAGTTCTCCAAAAATATTAATTGGACTTTTCTAGGATACCTTTGGTCATATGAGGAATGGCCAAAGTGGTTTCATTGGGATTGGGTCAGTGGATATTTCTGAACATTTTGATATGATGGAATCAATGGATTTATGGATTTGCAAGAAGTGTACAGAAATATATTATTTAAAAATGAACATAGGCACCCATTTAACAAAGGATTATTTTAGAAGCATCTAGGATTTGGTTTCACTGGACTTGGAGTCAAAATGAATATTCTATGGATTTGCAAAGTTGACAAACATGAAGAAATGGCTCATTATTTCGTAGGGCACGAAAAGTATTAATAAAAATGTTCATAACCTAAGTTATGAACTTAGATATATCTGCAAATTTGAATCATGGCATTTAGATCAAATTTGAGCTCTCTGTGATTTTCTAAAGTTCATCACAGAAATGAAAAATGGGGTTTTAATAAATATTTCTGTAGAGAAAGTTTCTGGAAAAATGTGCAAATAGCACCATGTGATAGATTAGGATTTATGGATCCCCTAGAAATTTGAATCATCAAATTTGGAGTTAATTTGATTTATTTATGTGCTTTTGAAGTCTACTGGGAAAAAGAAAAAGCGAAAAGGGGGCTTTACCCTTATCGTGCGCACAAGGCGAGAGATAGGCGGTGGGCCGGCCCAGCTGCACGGCCACGCATAGGCTGTCGACGCAAGAGGCGTATTCTTAGGAATACGCCTTCCTTCGGCAAAGGCGGCAACTGGCGGAGCCCGTCTCCACTTAAACGGGGCGGGGCCCTCCCGTCAGTGGCTCAGCCACGCTGGCTGGCCGACAGGCGGGGCCCGCTGGCAGGTTCGTCCTCGACCTCCCGCACGGGCGCGAAGGGAGACAGAGGAGGCGTTCGACGTCGGCCGCTGGCGCTACAGGGCGTCTCCGGCGACGATCCACCCACCGGCGTGCTTAGCGGAGAGAGACGAGCCAGGGAGACCCCACCACGGGTGCCTGCGTCACCAGATGGGAGCAGGGCTTCGCCCGCGGTGGACGGTGGCATGGGGCGTGAGGGGTTTTGGGGTTTCGGGCACTAGAGGAGGAGGTAAAAGGCGGAGGAGCCTCGGCGGCATGTGGTGGATCCATGGGTGTCCAAAGGAGGGGAGGGGAGGCTTCGGTTTGCCGGAATTTGGGCGGAGACTAACGGCGGCACTCCGGCCATGGAGGGAGTAGGAGGGCACAAGAGGAGGTGCAGGTTGGTCCAGGGGGTGCACGGGAGAGAGAGAGAGGAAAGGAGCTCCATAGGGAGGTCAGGGGCGGCCTTATATGGCGAGGCCACGACTCACCGTGGACGTGGCCTACGGGCACCCGCGAAAATGGCCGCAGTGGCCACGGGAGGAGGCTCAGGGTTGTCTGCGGCGCTCGTAAGCTTGGTGCAAGTCGGGGAAGAAGGAAAGGGGGGGCGTGCTCCAGGAATGTCCCGAGCTCGTGCGCCCATTGGCCGAGCCAGGCGGCATTGGGCACGGGTAGCAGGGGTGAGAGAGAGGGGGAGAGGAGGGGGCCTTCACGGCTGTCGTGTTGCGGATGTCGAGGACCTTGACTGGCGTGAGGGGGAGGATCGAGGTGGTTGGGGGACGCGGCGTCAACGGTCGGGAGCGTGATGACGTGCTCCAGAGCGCGTGTTTGGCCGGCGTCCGCGGCTTTTCTGCATGCACCCGCGCGTCCACTTATGTCTAGGGACTGCAGGGGGGAGTAAACAATGTGGAAATGGCATCGGATGCCCTGGGGATCCACTAGAGGAGAGACGGGGTTGAGAGAGAGTGGGCATGATGATGTACAGAGAAGAAAAATGGCTCTCTGCCCCCCCTAATCATTTCTCCTTGGGCAGAATGGCATGCAGGAGGTAGAGGAGGAGCAGGTGAGGCCGTGGGAAAAGCTTCAGCTCATGGAGATTAGTGGATGGGGTTGAAACTTGCATTATGAAATTCTGCCAGAAGGTGTTTGATGTAGGTTTGGGCAAGAAATTTAATTTCACTTGACATGAAACTTAACAGAATGAAATGACACATAGAAGTAAGGTGTTCCACCAAGTTTGAGCTCATTTGGGCAAAGTAGCCAATGTAACTTTGGTAAACCCTAGAAATTAGCAAAAATGGCTTTACCAAAATTTAGTCATGCAAATATATTCTCCTTGATGCACCACTTGGTGTAGTGTCATCCTTTGAGGACTTGACATGTCCACAAAAATTCAGATTACAAGGACACACTTGGCAATGTAGAGTTGTTCAATTTTGGTTCTGGACAGAAATGGTTTTAGAACACTTTGATCATGATATCCTTCTCTCCAAATTGTGTAATTTGGTCTAGATGCATTATTACACCATTTGAGCACGGGCACAAAGTTTGAGAGCATTTGGACGTGTTTGGCAGTGCAAAGTTGTTCAAACTAGAAAAGGGACAGAAATGATTTTGAGAGGGTTTGGTGGGGCTATATTATTCTCCATGACATGAGACTTTGTAGGATCCTCAAGTAGGTCATTTTGGAAATGATAGAATTTTCCTGTATTTAATGGAGAATATTTTCTTTGTAAACATTTCAAAAGCTTGAAATGTCCAGAAAAAGTTTTTGATGGATTTGACCAATAATTTGAACATGACCATGTGTTGAAACTCCTATATATGGACAATATATGTCCACTTAGCTTCCCTAAATTTTCTCAAATATTTTTGAAGCTTTAAAATAATTTTAACCTATTAAAGACCATTTCTGGACTTAAGAAAAATCCTTTAAATAAAATAGGAAAATAACTTTTAAAATTATATTTTTGTGGTTTCTGGGTGTCCTATATCTAATAGGAGTCAAACATATTTTTAGAAAGATTTTTACTGCCCTTAATTAAGTACTTGCAGTGCAAATCTCAATTCAGGGGTTTTTGGAAAAAATAATTTTTGAAAATACTATTTGGCCAAATTATTTTGTATTAAATTATTTTTATGTCCTATACACATGGCATGATCATTGGGCAAGGTTTTGGATCAAGGAGAAGGGTATAAGATTTGGAGGATTTATTTGATTTTTAGAGCACTTGCAAATAGCAGTCAAACATTCAATCAAAGCAAAGACAAAACACTCAAAAGATTTTGACAAACCACATTTTATCATGATTTATTAGCTTAAGTGTTGTGGCATGAAAATCAGGGTGTGACATGGGAGGACTTGGGGAAAGTCTTTTTGATCTTGCTGTAAAAAACAGAAACTTTAGCGCTCACGAGAATTGCTGCCATGTTTTACTGCAGAGCGCTATTTAGTTAATTCTTTTTGCAGATGATTAATAGATAAATTCCTCACGTCTAGAAGTTTAGTTTAGAATTTTTGGGCATCCAGAAGTTTGCGTTAGTTACAGATTACTACAGACTGTTCTGTTTTTGACAGATTCTGTTTTTCATGTATTGTTTGCTTATTTTAATGAATCTATGGCTAGTAAAAGAGTTTATAAACCATAGAGAAGTTGGAATACATTTGGTTTGAACCAATATAAATAAATAATGAGTTCATTACAGTACCTTGAACTGGTGTTTTGTTTTCTTTCGCTAACGGAGCTCACGAGATTCTCTTGTTAACTTTTGAGTTGTGAAGTTTTCAAGTTTTGGGTAAAGATTTGATGGATCATGGAGAAGGAGTGGCAAGAGCCTAAGATTGGGGATGCCCATGGCACCCCAAGTTAAAATACAAGGACACAAAAAAGCCTAAGCTTGGGGATGCCTCGGAAGGCATCCCCTCTTTTGTCTTCGTTCATCGGTAAATTTACTTGGAGCTATGTTTTTATGCACCACATGATATGTGTTTTCTTGGAGCGTCTTGTATGATTTGAGTATTTGTTTTTTAGTTTACCACAATCATCCTTGGTAAAAACCTTTTGAGAGAGACACACATGAATTAGAATTTATTAGAATACTCTATGTGCTTCACTTATATATCTTTTGAGCTATATAGTTTTTACTCTATGTGCTTCACTTATATCTTTTGAGCTATATAGTTTTTGCTCAAGTGCTTCACTTATATCTGTTGGAGCATGGAGGTCGTTTTATTGTATCGAAATAATTGATCTCTCATGCTTCACTTATATTATTTTTAGAGTCCTTTAGAACATCGTTGTAATTTGCTTTTAGGAATAATAAAAACTTTCATACAAGTGCATTGAATACTATGAAAAGTTTGATACTTGATGATTGTTTTGAGATATGGAGATGGAGATATTAGAGTCATGCTAGTTGAGTAGTTTCGAATTTGATTAATAGTTGTGTTGAAGTTTGTGATTCCCGTAGCATGCACGTATCGTGAACCGTTATGTGATGAAGTCGGAGCATGATTTATTTATTGATTGCCTTCCTTATGAGTGGCGGTCGGGGATGAGCGATGATCTTTTCCAACCAATCTATCCCCCTAGGAGCATGCGTGTAGTACTTTGTTCCGATAACTAATAGATTTTTGCAATAAGTATGTGAGTTCTTTATGACTAATGTTGAGTCCATGGATTATACACACCCTCACCCTTCCACATTTGCTAGCCTCTCTAGTACCGTGCAACTTTCGCCGGTACCATAAAGCCACCATATACCTTCCTCAAAACAGCCATCATACCTACCTATTATGGCATTTCCATAGCCATTCCGAGATATATTGCCATGCAACTTTTCACTGTTCCGTTTGCTATGACACGCTTCATCATTGTTGAGGGAGTCCTGGATTAGGGGGTCTCCGGACAGCCGGACAATATCCTTTGGCCGGACTGCTGGACTATGAAGATACAAGATTGAAGACTTCATCTCGTGTCTGGATGGGACACTACTTGGCGTGGAAGGCAAGCTAGGCAATACGGATATGTATATCTCCTCCTTTGTAACTGACCTTGTGTAACCATATCCCTTTCCGGTGTCTATATAAACCGGAGGGTTTTAGTCCGTAGGACAACATAAAATCATACCATAGGCTAGCTTCTAGCGTTTAGTCTCTCCGATCTTGTGGTAGATCAACTCTCGTGGTAGATCAACTCTCATATCATCAAGAATAAATCAAGTAGGACATAGGGTTTTACCTCCATTAAGAGGGCCCGAACCCGGGTAAAACATCGTGTCCCCTGCTTCCTGTTACCATCCGCCTTAGACGCACAGTTCGGGACCCCCTACCCGAGATCCGCCGGTTTTGACACCGACATTGGTGCTTTCATTGAGAGTTCCTCTGTGTCGTCATCATCAGGCTTGATTGCTCTTTCGATCATTGTCAGCGATGCAGTCCAGGGTGAGACTTTTCTCCCCGGACAAATTTTTGTATTCGGAGACTTTGCACTTCGGGCCAATTCGATTGGCCATCTGGAGCAGATTGAAAGTTACGCCCCTGGCCACCAGGTCAGGTTTGGAAGCTTAAACTACACGGCCGATATCCGCGGAGACTTGATCTTCGACGGATTCGAGCCTCTGCCTTGTGTGTCATGCGGTCATGATGAATACGATTTAGCTCTACCATCAGACAGTGTTCAGGAGATCGCACCGGCAGCCGCTCCGACCCTCAATTCGGAGCCAGTGGCACCCTCCATGGACGGGTGGATGGACCCCGCCACGGAGGCCTTACCCTCAGTGGCGATCGAGCCGAACATCGACCTTACCCTGCACGAGAGCCGTGTTATCAGACTGCTAGATCCTTCTCCGACCACGGACTCTGAACCTCCTGCGCCCGTTCCTAGCGAATCCAATTGGGCGCCGATCATGGAGTTTACCTCTGCGGATATTTTTCAGCACTCGCCCTTTGGCGACATACTGAACTCATTAAGGTCTCTCTCCTTGTCAGAAGGATCCTGGCCGAACTATGTCCGGCAGGATTGGGATGCGGATGACGAAGAAATTCACTGCCCACCCACCACCCACTTAGTAGCCACTATCGACGACTTAACCGACATGCTCGACTTCGACTCCGAAGACATCGACGGTATGGACGATGATGCAGGAGACGAAGAGGAACCACTGCCCACAGGGCACTGGACAACCACCTCATCATACGATATATACATGGTGGACACACCCAAAGAAGGAAATGGCGACGAGACAGCGAAGGATGACCCCTCCAAGAAGCAACCCAAGCGTCGACGTCAGCGGCGCCGCTCTAAGTCCCGCCAAAGCAAAATTGGTGATACCGGACAGGAGATAATAACACTCCGGATAGTGCCGAAGATGGCAACAATCCCCTTGTCAGGACCCCGATTCCAAGTCACAACGATCTAGCCAGTAACACCTCATATCACATTGCGGCCTCACGCACGGTATCCCACGGGTGTCGCCTTACCATGGCCCGGGACCGTTTGCACCTTTTGGCTCACGTATACGATAGTGTCGCTAGCATCCATATGACAGAGAACCCGGGCCGACATGGCTAGTCGTGAACCCAAAGCGGCACAGACCTATGGAGAGAGGCATACGTGAATCACATCGAACATGTCGGTCATCAGCGAGTGAATTCGGGCTGTAGCACTGGGCTAACAGGACTCCGGGGAACCCGGGCTGTAGCAGGCTAGGCAGGACTCCGGATGTCACCACGTGACATTTCCCCGAAGGGACAGACATAGGAACGAAGTGAAACACATGCCGGCCAGTCAAGTGTCCTGAGCAGTAGTGCTGGGCTAGCAGGACTCTGGTGAACCGAGTTGTAGCGGACTACTATGGCTCAAGGAACACTAGACTACATTTCCCCATAAGAGAGGCTGCCAAGGATAAACAACTAGATTGTCGGATCCCACTCATACCAAGCATTTCAATCATACACACAATATGCCCGATATGAGTACATACAACATGGCATCACAACAAAACTCTACAACTCAAGTACTTTATTTAAAGGATCCAGAGAGCCATACATAACATGTTCATACAGGTAGGGGTCACATGACCCGACACTCAAGTCATACAAGCATACAAGCACATGCGAAAGAAAATAGTCTGAGTACAGACACAAGAAAGAAAGAAGGCTTCTCGAAGCCTGTCTTTCTACATAGGGCCCTCCATGGCCAGGATCACCACCTGGGTGGCTAGTCACTCGTCGACATCAAGGTCTACGTAGAACCCGTTGGAGGGGGCGGTATTGTCGTCTGTAAACAGTAATTAAGCAAACATGAGTACAAAAGTACTCAACAAGTCTTACATCAGAACCTACTATACATGCTTATTCTCAAGAAGGTGGTGGAGTTATGGCAGCAAGCCAGCTTTGACTCTTGGCTAAGCTATCCTATGAGACTCCACTAGTAAAACAGTTTTTCCCACACGAGTCCACTAATCATCAACACAATACTCCACCGGGGATCCTCCCTCGTCATCCTACGAGAGGACCATCCTCGGTACTCACACTTATCTTGAGTCTTTTAGTAGTATCCATTAACTTGTCTATGAACAGTATAGGCAACCAAGTAGTCCTTTACCGCGGACGCAGCTATTCGAATAGTTTTATACCCTGCAGGGGTGTACTTCTTCATACACGCTTTCACCACTTACCGCCGTTTACATGACATGTACTCGGCAACCTTCAAGCGGAAGCCCAACGAGGGTGTCGGCCACGGCCTACCTAAACACTCAGGCCTCTATCTAGGTTTATCGCCTATCCAGGTTCCATCCGCAGGGAGTCTGGCCGAGGTTTCCACATACCGCCCCGAACGATGTGAACAGGGTTCCCGAGACACCAAACGGGTGACTCGGTACACCGTGCCACGGTGTATCTACCGCAACATAGCCCACCCCTAGGGTCAGCGCTACGCACGGCCGCCAACACATAACCTACAAACACCAAAAACTAGTTGCAACTCCTGGACAGAGTACTAGGGTGATTAAGAAGCCGAGAGGGTCAATTAAGGATCCCAATGCATGGTAGTAGCTGATCTTAAAATCACACATACAGATCTCAGTTCCGAGGGACGGCCTCAATGAAACAACCCACCATGTACTCCTACATGGCCTCTCATCGATACCTTTACCAAATCGTGTTCAACACATCCCTCACATTACCGACATAATCATTTCACTCTAGCCCATCACCCAGATGAACCAGACCTGACACAACTCTAAGCATAGCAGGCATAGCAAGGTAGGAAACACATACATGGCTCAACCAACTCCTACACATGCTAGTGGGTTTCATCTAGTTACTGTGGCAATGACAGGTCATGCAGAGGATAAGGGTTCAACTACCGTAGCACACATCAGTTTGAATCACGTTGTCTTAATGCAGTAAACAAGAGCAGAAGCGAGAACATGGGTTTGTATCGGAATGATCAATGGGTTGCTTGCCTGATGTAGTGGTAGTAGTGTACTGCCCTTCAGACGGATACTCGGGGTTATCCTCGGAGGCAGAAGCTACCATGAAAAACACACCGAACATAATCAACACATGACAATATGCAACAATATGATGCATGCTGTGACATGGCAAAATGAATGTGTCTTGGCCTAATGCGAGCTAAAACAGAAAGGAATGAACCCATTTGAATCAATGATTCAAATGTTAGTTCATCTAACATAGCCTTATTAGTGCATTATCCTATTCTGCTTAAACAGCAAGGTTAACTTGTTTTGTCATGCATGAAACCATTACAGATGGATAGATTGAATTTTTCTGATCATTTTTCATATATATTTGTTTGATTTGCAGCTATGGTTGATTTTCTATGATTTTTAGAAGTTTTGGCTATTTTCTGGAATTTCCTATATAAGAATAATTCCAGTAATTGAATTAATGCATCAGCATGACATAGGTCTGACGTCAGCGAGTCAAAGGCGCCAGGGCCAGTCAAACCTGACTGGTGGGCCCTGTCTGTCAGTGTCTCAGCTAATTAACAAGATTAAGTTAATTCTAATTAACTGTCAGTGGGGCCTGGGCCCACATGTCAGTGACTAAACTAATTAAAATTAGATAACACTAATCCTAAACTAATTAGCAGGCCGGCCCCACCTGTCATAGGCTTAGGGGGGAGTCAACCTGGGCCCACGCGTCAGTCCATGGTCAAAAAGTGGACAAACTCGCCAGCGTTTAGCCGCCGGCGACGCCAGACGCGGCGGAGCAGCGCGGGTTTTGCACTCCGGCGACCAAAAGGACGGCGGAGACCATCTACGTTATGCGGGGAGTGAGCCGCGTCGAGTGGTGGCAGTGGTTGGACCTGGGGTGGACGGAGACGATGACGGCGAGCACGTCCGCGGCGGCCGGAGTTCGGGCGAGGTCGAACTAGTCACTAGCAGGCACGGCGAGGGGCGTGCGGGGGTGCTACGGGCTCCTACGAGTGCGTTGAAGATTATGGCGTGCTCGGTTGCGACCCAACGTGGCTGTGGCCATGACGGCGATATGTGGTGGCGGCGGTGAGCTTCGGCTCCGATGGCCATGGTGGTTAGAGGGCGCGGACGAGCGTGGGGAGAGGGGGAAACGGTGGTGAAGCTCACAACGATCATGAAGAGGGGCTCGGCTTGCTCGGAGATGGCTTGGTGACGGCGAATCCGTCGATGGAGTCCGGCGGCCGTGCTCGGGGAAGACGACTCGTGGCGGTGATGTTGGGCTCCCTTGGTGGCGTGGCTCGGGTTGGAAGGAAGAGGGGGTCGAGGCGGAGCCTCTGGGCCGGTCAGAGAGGCGAGGGAGAGGCGGTGGCCGCGGTGGTGCTTGTCGGCGGCGACGGCTTCTCTCGACAGGGGATGGGGAAAGAGCCAGAGGGGGAAGAGGGGCACGGGGAGAGTGGGGAGAATGAGAGGGGGACGTGGGGGAGTGTGTGGCACTCGTAGGCGCGTCCGGGGCATCGGCGGAAGCAGGAGGTGGCCGGCGTGTGGCCGCGGGCGCCGGCCACGCGCCTCTCGTCCTCCTGGTGAGAGGAGGACGACGACTAGCAGGGGCCAGTGGGCTGGGCCGAGCTGGGCCAGGCCAAGCGATAGGTAAGTCCTCTAACTCTCTCTCTTTTTTTGTTTGCTTTTATTTATTTCCTGCTATGTGTATAGAAATAGAATAATTACTATTTCATTTCCAAAATCTCTGGAAATATTCAGAGACACATTGGGGAATATTCCCAACTGGCTAAAAATGCTTCCAAGATTATTTCAGCACTTTAAATTTTTTATAGCATTTAAAATGCCCAAATTCAAATACTAATGGCTTGTTCAAAAAATCCAGAATGGCTCCATAAATTGCAAGACCATTTTTGGCAGAGGTTTTAGTCAAGACCAAAAATGGTGGGCTTTTATGAAGGGTATTTTGGGTTCATTGAAATTCCATTTGTTGGAAATTAGCATTTTTAGGGGGGGTGTTGGGGTTGATTAGGCCCCATTTCATGTTTAAGAGAAATTTAAACATGATGCACAAGTTCAACCAACCCTAATGCATGACTAAAAGCAGGGATGTGACAACTCACCCCCACTCAAAAGAATCTCGTCCCGAGATTTAGGATCCTCCGAGAAGAAGGTGGGGTACTCGAGTCGAAGACGATCCTCCCTTTCCCAAGTGGCTTCCTTCTTGGAATGGTGTGACCATTGAACCTTGAGAAACTTGATATTATGGCGTCGAGTGGTACGCTCGGCTTGATCAAGGATACGAACGGGATATTCCCGATATGAGAGGTTATCTTGTAGATCAAGCATTTCGTGGTCCACTCCACGGATAGGATCCGCGAAGCAACGCCTGAGTTGAGAAACGTGGAAGACATCGTGAACTCTGGAAAGATGCGAAGGTAGTTCCAATTGCTAGGAAACTTCTTCTCGTTTGGCAAGAATGCGAAAGGGTCCAATGTAATGAGGAGCCAATTTGCCTTTCATACCGAAACGATGGGTTCCCTTTAACGGAGTAACCCGAAGGTAAGCCTCCTCGCCGACTTCATAAGTCATGAGCTTATTTTTACGATCATATTGGCTCTTTTGACGAGATTGGGCTCTTTTCAATTTCTCACGAATAACGCGAACCTGCTCTTCTGCTTCCTGAATCATATCCGGGCCAAAGAGTTGTCTTTCCTCGGTTTCTGACCAGTTAAGAGGCGTTCGACATTTTCGTCCATAGAGAACTTCGAAAGGAGCTTTTCCCAAGCTAGCTTGATAACTATTGTTATAGGCAAACTCCGCAAATGGAAGGCATTTCTCCCAACCCATTCCGAATGATATGACAGAAGCTCGGAGCATATCTTCCAAAATTTGATTGACTCGCTCTACTTGACCACTTGATTGAGGATGGAAGGCAGTGATAAAAGAGAGATGAGTTCCCATAGCATTTTGGAAACTTTCCCAAAATCGAGAGGTGAAGAGACACTATTCGGGAGATGTATAAATCAGCTAGCTGGCTAGCGGTGATACTCTCACGAGCAGGTAGAAAGTGGGCTACTTTGGAGAGACGGTCGATCACGACGAAGATGGCATTATTCCCTCTCTTGGTCCTGGAAACCCGGTAATGAAATACATACTGATTTTATCCCATTTCCACTCAGGAATAGCCAAAGGTTGAAGGGTGCCAGCAGGCCGTTGATGCTCTGCTTTAACACGACGACAAACATCGCAATTAGCAATGTATTGAGCGATTTCTCTCTTCATCCTAGTCCACCAAAACCTCTGGCGTAGGTCTTGATACATTTTAGTACTACCGGGATGAATGGTGAGAGGGGAGTCATCAGCTTCCTTAAGAATCAACTGGCGTAAATGTTGTTTCTTGGGAACCACCAAGCGGTTCTCAAAGAATACAACACCTCGCTCATCCATGGAAAAACATTTAGCAACTCCGCTAGCGATGTTTTCCTTAATCCGGGATATGCCCTTATCATATCGCTGGGCGGTTATGATCTGATGCATAAAGTTAGGCTTCGCCACCAGGGTGGATAGAAATCCTCAAGGAACAATGTGAAGATTAAGCTTACGAAATTCCTCATGGAGAAGTGGTTGACTTTGTTGTAACATCAGGTTGTTACAATAAGATTTACGACTTAGCGCATCAGCCATGACATTGGCTTTGGCTGGGGTGTAAGTTATTCCTAAGTCGTAATTCGAGATCAACTCGACCCAACGTCTTTGCCTGAGATTCAAATCCGGTTGGGTGAAGATATATTTCAAACTTTGGTGATCGGTGAAGATCTCGCAACGATTACCGAGGAGGTAATGTCGCCTAGTTTTGAGTGCATGGACTACAGCTGCAATCTCTAGATCATGTGTGGGATAGTTTTCCTCATGTGGGTGTAATTGCCGTGAAGCATAGGCAATTACCTGACGATCTTGCATGAGTATGCAACCTAGTCCTTGTCATGAGGCGTCGCAATAGTTCATAAAGTCATTGGAGAAATCTGGTGGTACCGGTATGGGAGCATATGTCAGGCATCTTTTCAGTTCCTGAAAGCTGAACTCGCATTGTGGAGTCCACTCGAACTTTTTATCTTTCTTGAGGAGTTCAGTTAGAGGTTTAGCAACCTTGGAGAAATTCTCGACGAAGCGGCGGCAATAGCTCACTAAGCCAAGGAAGCTCCAAACTTGCTTGACCGTCTCAGGTGGAGTCCAATCAAGGACGGCTTGGACTCGCTCGGGATTGACAGCAATACCCTTACCAGAGATTATATGGACTAAATAGGTCACTTCTGGCAACCAAAATTCACATTTGGAGAATTTGGCATAAAGGCGATGCTCTCGAAGTTTCATTAATAGCAGCCTTAGATGTTCGGCATATTCCTCTTCATTCTTGGAGTAGATGAGTATGTCATCGAGGTATACTACGACGAATTTATCCAAATACTCCATGAAGACCGAGTTCATTAACCGAGAGAAGGTGACTGGGGCATTGGTTAGACCGAAGGACATAACAGTGTACTCGTATTGGCCGTAACGAGTAACAAAGGCCGTTTTGGGAATGTCCCCATTTCTGATTTAGATTTGATGGTAGCCCAACCTCAAATCCATCTTGGAAAAGACTGAGGATCCAGCGAGCTGATCATACAGATCATTGATCCTGGGAAGCGGATACTTGTTCTTGATGGTGACCAAGTTGACAGATCGGTAATCTACAACCATCCAATCCGTTCCATCCTTCTTCTTGACAAAGAGGACGAGGCAAGCCCAAGGAGAGGAACTAGGATGGATGAAACCCTTTTTCAAGGACTCATCGAGTTGGTTCTTAAGCTCGCCTAGTTCTAAGGGTGCCATCTTATAGGGTCTTCTAGAAATTGGAACGGTTCCTGGAACAAGGTCTATCACAAACTCGACAACCCTGTCAGGTGGAACACCTGGCAGTTCTTCTGGAAAGACATCCGGAAAGTCTCGGACTACCAGAACATCCTCAAGGTCTGGAAGGGGGTTGACATTTAGGGAGTAAAGCTGGCGCTTGGCCACTCGAGTTAAGACATTGACTGTCTTGCCCGATGGATGAGTAAGTTGAAGGGTTCTAGTGGCACAATCAATCTTAGCATAATGAGCTGACATCCAGTCCATACCCAAGATGATGTTTATGTCTGAGGACTTGAGAGCTATTAAGGATGCAAGGAAGACAAGTCTATCGACAAGAATTTCCTTCCCATGGCTTACTCTAGAAGTTTGCCATTTGGAACCCGGAGTTTGAATTACCATGGAAGTGGGCATGTCACAGAATGTCGTGTTATGCAATCGAGCATAGTTCTCGGATATGAATGAATGAGATGCTCCAGTATCGAAAAGAACAGATGCCGGATGGCAGTTATCAAGGAGCATACCAAGGACGACGTTAGGATCCTCATGAGCCTCCTCGGCTGAGACATAGTTGACATGGCCACGTGCAGTGGTGACCGGCTTGGCGTAGAATGTCTTTCCCGCTGGCTTACCATGGCCAACGGACTTTCCAGACTGATTGGGGTTGTTTTTCCGAGGACACTCTGGGCTATAATGACCCGGCTCTCCACACTTGAAACATGTCACAACATTGGGGCGTGGAGCAGCATTAGCAGCGGGGCCACCATAGGGCTTGGGCGGTGCAAACTGCTGGTTCGGACGAGGCGCCTCAAAGGATGGCATCGGAATGAACCTGGGTTGCAGTGCCGTTCTTGGGATCCACACCCGGCGCTTCTGAGATCCAGAGTCGGATGAAGAGCCAAAATCATGTGAGTGCTTGCGTGAAGCGTCATAGTCAGACTGACCTGACTCAGCACTGATGGCTTTATTGACCAACTTCTGAAAGGAGGTGCACTCGTGCAGGCGAAGATCGCGGCGAAGCTCAGGGCTAAGTCCCTTGCGGAACCTTGCCTGCTTCTTAGCGTCGGTAGATACTTCTTCAGGATCATATCGTGCCAGATTCCCAAATTCACGACTATATGCATCCACAGTCAGTCTTCCTTGGGTGAAATTGCAGAACTCTTCCCTCTTGCGATCTATGAGACCTTCCGGAATGTGATGCTCACGGAAAGCCTCACTGAATTCAGCCCAAGTAGTGATTTGGCCGACCGGGCGCATAGCTTCAAGGTTTTCCCACCAAAGGCTAGCAGGGCCTTCGAGGTGATAGGCAGCATAAGTAACCTTGTCAGCTTCGGCTATGTTGGCAGAATGTAGCTTGTGGGTGATGCTGCAAAGCCAGTCATCCGCGTCGAGGGGCTTGACGGAATGGTTAAACTTTGGTGGGTACAGCTTGATGAAGTCATTGATTGACACCAAGTCATTTCGCTGATGGCGTGTAGTGTTCTGCTCAATCCGCTCCAACAAGCGGTTAGTCTCACGCTTGTTTCTTTCCGCCTCCAGCATCACTTCGGCCAGAGAAGGTGGGTGAGGCAGATTTTCACCCCTAGCTGCACTGGCTTCCCCTTGCTCCGGGGCAGTAGGGTTGCTGCGGGTGTCGATGATCCTAGGAGAAAACAAGACAACAGTTTAGATAAGGATGGCACAAACTTAGCAAGGAAGTGCAGAATAATGGATAACATAGAATGCTAAGATGTTCATTGCACGACATGGTAATATAGAAACTGCCATATATATACCATTGGTCATACACACCGTACATAGTTTAGTACAAGCCCAGGCTAGAGTACAACTACGGTGAAAGACATTACATCTCATCGAAGGCATTCCAAGCTCCTATAGATTATTTTCCTACACCTTCGGAGCGTGATACACACCAAGTCATATCCCACGGTCACGCAGGACTGTGGAGAATACAAGTACTACAATACTAGTGAAACTACTACTAGCTCAGACGGCTCCGTAGTAATCCTCATAGAAGTCGCCACCAAAACCTAGAAGTGGAACATCATCATCTGGGAATAGACGGTCCTGCGGAGCCTGCGGACCAAAGGGACTCGGATGTGGCCTTGGTCCCACAGGTGGTGGCAGACGGGGACCACGAGGAGGGGTGATGCCTCCCACATCGCGCCACTCCATACAATCTGGCACTCCAGACGTTATAGGGTACAGATCCCTCAGATCCATGTATCCTGCCTGTACCGCCGGTGCAAACCGAGTCAAAGTGGCCCAGTGATCAGCACGAGAGTTAAAAAGCTCCATGCGCAAGGCCCAATTTTTGCGGTCCTTATCCTTGAGGATCTCGGCAGTGGTGCGGAGTAGTGACTCCTCATGTGTGGGGTCAGCATAGATAGCCTGGAGATACCCTTGCGCTCCCGGAAGTGAAGCTGGCATATAACGAAAGTCGGTGTTCCGAAGCAGGCCAGTCCGGACTCGCATGATGGTCATCATGGAATAGGCAGCATCCTGCACAGCCATCTCAACAGTAACCCCGAGTCCATAGGAACAGTGAAGGGGCTTAGTGGCTCCAGGATAAGAGGGATATATCCTGGCGGTACAAAGGTACTGGCTCTGGTTGAAGTCTCTGAACTGCTCTTCGATAGTGTATTCGGGATACCAACGGTAACCCGTCTCGATCATTACCCGGACTAACATAGCAGTATGACCGGGCACATCAAGGCACCGGGTTAGGCGAACCACTTGGTTTTGAGCACGAGTGGCCATCTGAAAGCACAACCACAATGCAAAGGCATTAGAATTTCTAGGGAAATTGGACAGCATAACAGCTATAAATGCTCAGAAAAGGATTTGAGACATCCACAACAGTTTGCAATACCACTCAACAACATCATATGACGGTTCTGATTCAACTGGCAACATACTAAAAGTAGTAGAAACTGTACCGAGGCTTGTAACAACAATCCTATAAGCTACTATGGATTAGTAACACGTGAACCTGACAGAAGAAGAGGGCCTAGTCCTTAACCCACGTTGAATGAGAAGAGAATGACTCAGATCAGAGGGGATAAGGTAAAGGAGTAAAAGAGCCTTATGGTCCCTCCCCCAATCAATTCCCCTACATATAACTAAATCATTTCTAGACTCGACATCGACCAGTTTGGCTCAACGAACCTACAGGCAGTCCGGCTCTGATGCCAACGCTGTCAGGACCCCGATTCCAAGTCACATCGATCTAGCCAGTAACACCTCATATCACATTGCGGCCTCACGCGCGGTATCCCATGGGTGTCGCCTTACCATGGCCCGGGACTGTTTGCGCCTTTTCGCTCACATATTTGATAGTGTCGCTAGCATCCATATGACAGAGAACCCAGGCCGACATGGCTAGTCGTCAACCCAAAGCGGCACAGACCTATGGAGACAGGCATACGTGAATCACATTGAACATGTCGGTCATCAGGGAGTGAATCCAGGCTAGCACTGGGCTAACAGGACTCCGGGGAACACGGGCTGTAGCAGGCTAGGTTGGATTCCAGATATCACCGCGTGACATTTCCCCGAAGGGACGGACATCGGAACGAAGTGAAACACATGCCGGCCAGTCAAGTGTCCTGAGCAGTAGTGCTGCGCTAGCAGGACTCTGGTGAACCGGGCTGTAGCGGACTACTATGGCTCGAGGAACACTAGACTACATTTCCCCATAAGAGAAGCTGCCAAGGATAAACAACTAGATTGTCGGATCCCACTCATACCAAGCATTTCAATCATACACACAATATGCCCGATATGAGTACATACAACATGGCATCACAACAAAACTCTACAACTCAATTACTTTATTTATAGGCTCCAGAGAGCCATACATAACATATTCATACAGGTAGGGGTCACATGACCCAACACTCAAGTCATACAAGCATACAAGCACATGCGGAAGCAAATAGTCTGAGTACAGACACTAGAAAGAAAAAAAGGCTTCTCGAAGCCTGTCTATCTACATAGGGCCCTCCATGGCCAGGATCACCACCTGGGTGGCTAGTCACTCGTCGACATCAAGGTCTACGTAGAACCCGTCGGAGGGGGCGGTATTGTCCTCTGAAAACAGTAATTAAGCAAACATGAGTACAAATGTACTCAGCAAGTTTTACATCAGAACCTACTATACATGCCTGTTCTCAAGAAGGTGGTGGAGTTAGGGCAGCAAGCCAGCTTTGACTCTTGGCTAAGCTATCCTACGAGACCCCACTAGTAAAAGAGTTTTTTGCACATGAGTCCACTAATCATCAACACAATACTCCACCGGGGATCCTCCCTCGTCATCCTACGAGAGGGCCATCCTCGGTACTCACACTTATCTTGAGTCTTTTAGTAGTATCCATTAACTTGTCTATGAACTGTATAGGCAACCAAGTAGTCCTTTACCGTGGACGCAGCTATTCGAATAGTTTTATACTCTGCAGGGGTGTACTTCTTCATACACGCTTTCACCACTTACCGCCATTTACATGACATGTACTCGGCAACCTTCAAGCGGAAGCCCAACGAGGGTGTCGGCCACGGCCTACGTAAACACTCAGGCCTCTAGTCTAGGTTTATCGCCTATCCAGGTTCCATCCGCAGGGAGTCAGGCCGAGGTTTCCACATACGGCCCCGAACGATGTGAACAGGGTTGCAGAGACACCAAACGGGTGACTCGGTACACCGTGCCATGGTGTATCTACCGCAACATAGCCCACCCCTAGGGTCAGCGCTACGCACGGCCGCCAACACATAACCTACAAACACCAGAAACTAGTTGCAACTCCTGGACAGAGTACTAGGGTGATTAAGAAGCCGAGAGGGTCAATTAAGGATCCCAATGCATGGTAGTAGCTGATTCTTAAAATCACACATACAGATCTCAGTTCTGAGGGACGGCCTCAATGAAACAACCCACCATGTACTCTACATGGCCTCTCATTGATACCTTTACCAAATCATGTTCAACATACCCCTCACATTACCGACATAATCATTTCACTCTAGCCCATCACCCAGATGAACCAGACCTGACACAACTCTAAGCATAGCAGGCATAGCAAGGTAGGAAACACATACATGGCTCAACCAACTCTTACACATGCTAGTGGGTTTCATCTAGTTACTGTGGCAATGACAGGTCATGCAGAGGATAAGGGTTCAACTATCGTAGCACACAGCAGTTTCAATCGCGTTGTCTTAATGCAGTAAACAAGAGCAGAAGCGAGAACATGGGTTTGTATCGGAATGATCAATGGGTTGCTTGCCTGATGTAGTGGTAGTAGGGTACTGCCCTTCAGACGGATACTCGGGGTTATCCTCGGAGGCAGAACCTACCACAAAAAACACACTGAACATAATAAACACATGACAATATGCAACAATATGATGCATGCTATGACATGGCAAAATGGATGTGTCTTGGCCTAATGCGAGCTAAAATAGAAAGGAATGAACCCATTTGAATCAAAGATTCAAATGTTAGTTCATTTAACATAGCCTTATTAGTGCATTATACTATTCTGCTTAAACAGCAAGGTTAACATGTTTTGTCATGCATGAAACCATTACAGATGGATAGATTGAATTTTTCTAATCATTTTTCATATATAATTTGTTTGATTTGGAGCTATGGTTGATTTTCTATGATTTTTAGAACTTTTGGCTACTTTCTGGAATTTCCTATATAAGAATAATTCCAGTAATTGAATTAATGCGTCAGCATGACATAGGTGTGACGTCAGCGAGTCAAAGGCGCCAGGGCCAGTCAAACCTGACTAGTGGGCCCTATCTGTCAGTGTCTCAGCTAATTAACAAGATTAAGTTAATTCTAATTAACTGTTAGTGGGGCCTGGGCCCACATGTCAGTGACTAAACTAATTAAAATTAGTTAACACTAATCCTAAATTAATTAGCAGGCCGGCCCCACCTGTCATAGGCTCAGGGGGGAAGTCAACCTGGGCTCAAGCGTCAGTCCACGGTCAAAAAGTGGTCAAACTCGCCGATGTTTAGCCGCCGGCGAGGCCAGACGCCGCGAAGCAGCGCGGGTTTTGCACTCCGGCGACCAAAAGGACGGCGGAGACCATCTACGTGATGCGGGGAGTGAGCCGCGTCGAGTGGTGGCAGTGGTTGGAGCTGGGGTGGCCGGAGACGACGGCGGCGAGCACGTCCGTGACGGCCGGAGTTCGCGCGAGGTCGAACTAGTCGCTGGTAGGCATGGCGAGGGGCGTGCGGGGGTGCTACGGGCTCCTGCGAGTGCGTTGAAGATGATGGCATGCTCGGTTGTGACCCAACGTGGCTGTGGACACGACGGCGACGTGCGGTGGCAGCGGCAAGCTTCGGCTCCGATGGCCATGGTTGTTAGAGGGCACGGACGAGCGTGGGGAGAGGAGGAAACGGTGGCGGAGCTCACAGCGATCACGAAGAGGGGCTCGGCTTGCTCGGAGACGGCTTGGCGACGGCGAATCCGTCGATGGAGTCCGGTGGCCGTGCTCGGGGAAGATGACTCGTGGCGGCGATGTGGGGCTCCCGCGGTGGTGTGTCTCGGGGTGGCAGGAAGAGGGGGTCGAGGCGGAGCCTCTGGGCCGGTCAGAGAGGCGAGGGAGAGGCGGTGGCCGCGGTGGTGCTTGTCGGCGGCGATGGCTGCGCTCGGCAGGGGATGGGGAAAGAGCCAGAGGGGGAAGAGGGGCACGGGGAGAGTGGGGAGAATGAGAGGGGGACGTGGGGGAGTGTGTGGCACTCGTAGGCGCGTCCGGGGCATCGGCGGAAGCAGGAGGTGGCCGGCGTGTGGCCGCGGGCACCGGCCACGCGCCTCTCGTCCTCCTGGCGAGAGGAGGAGGACGACTGGCAGGGGCCAGTGGGCTGGGCCGAGCTGGGCCAAGCCAGGCGACAGGTAAGTCCTCTAACTCTCTCTCTTTTTCTGTTTGCTTTTATTTATTTCCTGCTATGTGTATTGAAATAGAATAAATACTATTTCATTTCCACAAACTCTGGAAATATTCAGAGACACATTTGGGAATATTCCCAACTGCCTAAAAATGCTTCCAAGATTATTTGAGCACTTTAAATTATTTATAGCATTTAAAATGCCCAAATTCAAATACTTATGGCTTGTTCAAAAAATCCAGAATGGCTCCATAAATTGCAAGACCATTTTTGGCAGAGGTTTTAGTCAAGACCAAAAATGGTGGGCTTTTATGAAGGGCATTTTGGGTTCATTGAAATTCCATTTATTGGAAATTAGCATTTTCAGGGGGGTGTTGGGGTTGATTAGGCCCCATTTCAAGTTTAAGAGAAATTTAAACATGATGCACAAGTTCAACCAACCCTATTGCATGACTAAAAGAAGGGATGTGACACCCCTCCAGCACGATCTAGGACAGGAGGATGGAGAAGCCAGCCCTCCTGAGAGAGTAGCAGATGAAGAGGAGGAGGATGATAATTACATGCCTCCCTCCGAAGACGAGGCAAGTCTCGACGATGACGAATTCGTCGTGCTAGAGGATCCCGTCGAACAAGAGCGCTTCAAGCGCCGGCTTATAGCCACGGCAAATAGGCTTAAGAAAAAGTAGCAGCAGCTTCAAGCTGATCAAGATCTGCTAGCTGACAGATGGACTGAAGTCCTCGCGGCAGAGGAATATAAACTTGAATGCCCCTCCAAGAGTTACCCAAAATGCAGGTTGCTACCCCAACTGGAGGAAGAAGCGTGTGACGCGGCTGATCGGCCACCTCGTGGCCGCGATAGAGAGGCATTCCAGCCAAAAGCTCAGCCCGCACGCCATTCAAATAAAAAGGCATGGGGAAATACGCCGGACCTGCGAGATGTATTGGAGGACAAATAAAAACACGCAAGATCGATCTACGGATCACGAGGGCGCGCCACTATGCGAGACGATAAACGTCACGCCGGATACAGTAAAAGTAAATTCGACCGGGCCGAACATAGTGGGCAAGACTCATTGGAGCTGTGTCGCGATATAGCCCAATACAGAGGTGCCGCACACCCCTTATGCTTCATAGATGAAGTAATGGATCATCAAATCCCAGAGGGTTTCAAACCCGTAAATATAGAATCATATGACGGCACGACAGATCCTGCGGTATGGATCAAGGATTTCCTCCTGCACATCCATATGGCCCGCGGTGATGACCTACACACAATCAAATACCTCCCACTCAAACTTAAAGGACCAGCTTGGCATTGGCGCAACAGCTTGCCAACAGAGTCCATTGGCTGTTGGGAAGATCTGGAAGCTGCATTCCTCGACAACTTTCAGGGCACTTATGTGCGACCACCAGATGCCGATGACTTGAGCCACATAATTCAGCAGCTAGAGGAATCGGCCAGGCAATTCTGGACATGGTTCCTAACAAAGAAAAATCAAATCGTCGATTGTCCGGATGCAGAGGCCCTAGCAGCTTTCAAGGACAACATCTGCGACGAGTGGCTAGCCCGGCACCTTGGTCAGGAAAAGCCGAAATCTATGGCAGCCCTCACGACACTCATGACCCACTTTTGTGCGGGAGAAGACAGCTGGCTGGCTCGCAGTAATAACATATCAAAGAACCATGGTACTTCGGATAACAAGGACGGCAATAGCAGGTCACGTCGCAACAAACATAAGCACCGCATTAACAACGATAATACTGAGGATACGGCAGTCAATGCTGGATTCAAAGGCTCTAAGCCCGGTCAGCGGAAAAAGCCATTCAAACGAAGCACTCCGGGCCCGTCCAGTTTGGATCGTATACTCGATCGCTCGTGTCAAATACACGGCACGCTAGAAAAGCCAGCCAACCACACCAACAGGGATTGTTGGGTGTTCAAGCAGGCCGGCAAGTTAATTGCCGAAAACAAAGATAAGGGGCCACATAGCAATGATGAGGAAGAGCCCCGGCAGCCGAACACCGGAGGAGAGAAGAGGTTCCCCCCACAAGTGCGGACGGTGAACATGATATATGCAACCCACATCCCTAAGAGGGAGCGGAAGCATGCGCTCAGGGACATATATGCCTTGGAGCCAGTCGCCCCAAAGTTCAACCCATGGTCCTCCTGTCCGATCACCTTCGATCGCAGGGATCACCCCACTAGTATCCGTTATGGTGGATTTGCCACACTGGTCGTAGACCCAATCACTGATGGATTTCACCTCACTCGAGTCCTCATGGATGGCGGCAGCAGCCTGAACCTGCTTTATCAGGACACTGTGCGTAAAATGGGTATAGACCCCTCAAGGATCAAACCCACAAAAATGACCTTTAAAGGCATCATACTAGGTGTAGAGGCCCATTGCACAAGCTCAGTCACACTGGAAGTGGTCTTCGGATCCTCGGATAACTTCCGAAGCGAAGAGTTAATCTTCGATATAGTCCCGTTCCGCAGTGGTTATCATGCACTGCTCGGGCGAACCACATTTGCGAGATTCAATGCGGTACCGCATTATGCATACCTCAAGCTCAAGATGCCAGGACCTCGGGGGGTCATTACAGTTAATGGAAACACAGAACGCTCTCTCGGAATGGAGGAGCACACTGCAGCCCTCGCAGCAGAAGCGCAAAGCAGCCTCTTAAGGCAATCCACTAGTTCGGCGATTAAGGATCCGAACACCTTCAAGCACGCCAGGAGTAATCGGCAACAGGACCGCCTGGCACGTTCCGAGCTCGCATAGCAATGCGGCCCCCACCCCGGTCCCAGCCTAACGGCAAAATCCGTGCCACGCGTACATAGTTACGCATTAAAAATACCATGGGCACAAGTGGGGAGGGGGGCACGACTACGACACGCTCCAAGACGCGGCTTAAACCGCACTAGGGGATTCCCGCCTTGTTCTTTTTCTCTTTCAGGACTTTAATCTCTGGAAACCCTATTCGGCAGCATGATTGTCGAACACATGATGCAGCAACCAAGGAGGCAGAAAGCTATGTCACACCACGGAACTCCCAGGTGGATTATGATAACGAGTGAAATACTTACTTTAATACTATTCCTCAGCTTGCCCTTGGAGGGGACATAGTCCTACGTTTTTCTTATCGCAATACCTGTATCATTCTGCTTTAACGCACCTTTTTGAATAAACAATGCATAGCATTAAGACTATTATTGCATTCTTCTTTTTTATATATATGTGTTCATTAATGACACCTTGCAACCGTATATTTGGTACGGACAATACGCTAGGGGCTTACGCATACCCCATAATACGGCGTGAGAAGTCCGAACACTTTCAACAGTGCGGCAACCCGAACTTATAGCATTATATGCATCAGCTCCGAATCATGTCTTTGGTCAATAGTTGGGTTTCCCCGGCTCCCATGTTTTGGTACCTTACATTCCGCTATATCGGCTAAGGTAACACTAGCAGAACTACTGCGATTGTGCCCCGGTTCAGCTGGACTAAGCACCTCAGTAGAGAAAGCTAAAACTCACTGTCATGATAAGGCGAGAGACTGGTCGCTGTTCGAGAGGTTTTCGAGTCCCTAAAGACTTATGCCGCTTAGAGCGAGGAGTCTGTCATGTCCGGCTTAAAGGCGTGTATCGCGCCCGAATTCGGCATTCCGAATACCAGGGGCTTCGCCGAAATTTAAAATTACAGAATTCTATGGCTAAGTAGGAGTGTTAAAGCATTATAAGTCTGGTTGCCTTGTTCGCTGTGCTGAGCACCTCCCTCGAAGGACCCAAAAATGGGAACAAGAGTGCTCAGGTTTATCCCGAACACCCCAGCACTCGTGGCATGGGGGCAGAAGCCGAGGACTAGCCATCTCTCGGATTGGATAAACAGCCAAACAGAAGGTAATATTTTAAATTCAAACAAGCGTTGCATAGCGCATATGAAACAAGTTTTCATCATACAGGATCACACAAGCAACTTTACTCAAATATTACATCCTTTGGACATTCGTCCGCTACAAGATGGGCACCCTTCAGGACACCCTCATAATACATTTCAGGGGTGCGATGCTCCTTGCCCTGTGGCGGCCCCTCCTTCACCAGCTTCACAGCATCCATCTTGGACCAGTGCACCTTCACACGGGCGAAAGCCCGGCGTGCACCCTCGATGCAGACGGATCGCTTGATAACTTCCAGCCGTGGGCAGGCTTCTATAAGTCGCCTCACCAAGCCGAAGTAGTTGTTGAGAAGGGCGTTGCTAGGCCACATCCGGACTATGAAGCCCTTCATGGCCTGTTCGGCCGCCTTGTGTAGCTCGACCAGCTGCTTCAGCTAGTTGCTCATAGGCACCGGGTGTTCGGTCCCAGTATACTAGGACCAGAACAGCTTCTCCGTTGAGCTTCCCACCTCGGCCTGGTAAAACTGTGCGGCATCCAACACGCTGCGGGGCAAATCTACGAATGCTCCTGGAGAGCTCCGGATTCAGCTAAGTAATAGGTAATTTACTTTCACATGCTTGCTTTGCATATAGAATGCCCTACCCGCCGCTATTTTCTTCATCGCATCAATCTCCGGGAGGGCCTTTTGGACTTCGGCCTTGGCACTCTTTGCGCTCTCGAGGGCCGCGGCAAGCTCGGACTCCCGCGTCTTCAAGTCAAGCTCCAACGCCTCGTGCTTTGTCACGAGAGCGTGGAGCTCTTGCTGCACCTCGCCCACCCGAGCCTCCTACCTTTCCCGCTCGGTGCGCTCCTTGGCCTCTTTGTTTTCGGCCTCGGATAGTGCTTGCTTTAGGGTTGCCACCTTGGCCGTGGCCCCTGGCAAATTTACGATGATCCTATCATTTTGCAATCGCATTCTTTTTATACATATCCATAGACTAGGTACTACTTATCTTTGTTCTCCTCGAGCTGCCTCTTGGCAAGGCCGAGCTCATCCTTGGACCCTTTAAGGTCCTGCTTCAGTGCGGCGACCTCCGCAGTCAGTGCGGCAGATGCCAGCAGCGAAGCCTGCATTCGCATATTGACATACTTATATTAGACTCCTGCGATATTGTTTGATCCTCCGTTCGGCTTTTCTTCGTGAACACTGAACATAGCATCAGGGGCTACTGTCTATGCAGTAATATTTTCCCCATATTTCAAAAACATACCTCAAAGCCTGTTATAAGGCTGGCACAGGCTTTAGTCAGTCTGCTCTTGGCGGACTGAACCTTCTGGACCACCGCACTCATAATAGTGCGGTGCTCCTCGTCGATGGAATCGCTGCGAAGCGCTCCCAGCAGATTGTCCGATGCCTCTGGATGGACAGAGGTCACCGGCACTGGCGTCTTGCCCCTTTTGGAAGGAGGCCGCCTGCCTGAGTCCGAAACCATTGGAGGTTCCGGCGCGGTGTTCGGCTGAGGGCCGAACTCTGAGCCCTCGGGAGCTTTGCTCCCTCTGCTCCCGGAGTCCGGAAGGTCGCCTTGAGGCGCCTCTAGGACTGTCTCCCCTCGACCCGGTGCCTCTTGAGACAATACCTCGGCATTGTCTGTAGGGCAAGGGGAGGTGGCGGTCGGAAGTGGATCGCTATCCATATTCGACGAGCCTAGGGAGCCATCCGACGATACGTCGATACAGGCTCGAGGCTGTCTGCATAATCATATTCGGCGTTAGGAGAAGCAGTGCGACAAAGGAATTCTATGAGTTATTCTGGCATCCGAATACTTGCGACTTCGCCAGGGGCTTGGCCCTAAGCAGCCACTCATCTTCGCCTTCGGCGGCGGTGGTGGAACTGTCCGGAAGGAGAGTCCTTCCCTTCTTGGACCCTTCGGCCTCACCAGTTGGGGCGGCCTTCCTTTTCTTGTCTCTCCCGACTGGAGGTGGAGCATCTTCATATTCATCCCCGTCTTCATGGGAGGAGTGCGCCGAGGAGTCATCGAACGATGAGTTCGATACCACCTGGTGCCTGGAAATCTTTCGGGTTCCCTTGGCCTTCTTGGTTTTCTCCGGCACCTTGTAAGGAGCCGGAGTCAGCATCTCTGTAAGGAGAGCATCCGTAGTGTCTTCGGGTAGAGGGGCCGGATAGTTAATCTGCCCCGACGTC
This sequence comes from Triticum urartu, assembly GCF_056163025.1. Classification (NCBI taxonomy): domain Eukaryota; kingdom Viridiplantae; phylum Streptophyta; class Magnoliopsida; order Poales; family Poaceae; genus Triticum; species Triticum urartu. The sequence goes on from NC_141879.1 coordinate 199,052,702, forward strand.
TCCACCCAGTCCCGTCAAAGGAATGGAGATCAGACCCCGCACATGATTAAGCTAGGGGAAATAAAATATCCTACCGGATGTATAGAACTTACCGGATTTGCAGGGTGCTTTGCGCTTAGCCTGCGGTCCTCGGTGAGAGAGGGAGGGACCTCGGCGCCCTTGAACAACACCCTCCAGACGTCGTTGTGCATCGTATCGAAGAGCTCGCTAAGAGTCTGGTGCCGGGCCGGGTCGAACTCCCATAAATTGAAATCCCGTTGTTGGCATGGGAGGATCCGGCGGAAGAGCATGACTTGGACTATGTTGACGAGCTTAAGCTTCTTGCTTGCCATATTCCGATACATTTCTGGAGTCTGTCCAGCTCCGCCGATGCACCCCAGGACAGGCCCTTCTCTTTCTAGGAGGTGAGACGCGTGGGCATTCTGGATCGAAACTCGGGGGCCGCCGCCCAGTTGGCGTCGCACGGCTCGGTGATGTAGAACCAGGCTGATTGCCGCCCCTTTATGGTCTCCATGAAGGAGCCCTCAAGCCATGTAACATTGGGCGTCTTGCCCACCATGGCCCCGCCGCATTCTGCTTGTTGGCCTCCCACCACCTTCGGCTTGATATTGAAGGTCTTCAGCCACAGGCCAAAGTGGGGCTGGATGCGGAGGAAAACCTCACACACGACGATGAACGCCCAAATTTTGAGGATAAAGTTCGGGGCCAGATCAGGAAAGTCCAGCCTATAGTAGAACATAAGACCACGGACGAATGGATGGAGGAGAAACCCCAGTCCATGTAGGAAGTGGTGGAGGAAGACTACCCTCTTGTGAGGTTTCAGGGTGGGGACGATCTGCCCCGCAGCAGGCAGCCGATGTGCGATATTCGCGGATAAGTATCCGGCTCTACGCAGCTTTTTGATGTGTCCCTCCGTGATGGAGGAAGCCATCCATTTACCTCCCACTCCGGACATGATTGGAGAAGGTTGAGGGGAAGGATGTAGGCTTGGGCGTTGGAGCTCGAGTGCGCAAGAGAGGATGAGCAAGGAGGAAGAAGGTGTGGGTAGAAAAAGGTTAAACCTTGTCCCTTTATAAGGGCGGCCGAAACTATGTGCCCCCACTAGCCTGGTAAAACTCGCTTCTCCCCCAAGCGCCATAATCGATGGCGCGGTTGGGTTACCCACGTCCGTATTGATGAGAATCCCGTGATAAGGGGGACACGATCTCCGCTATGACAAGACGTGTCAAGAAACTACCTCGCGTTGTGTGCGGGGCTAGTTAAAGGAAACGGTTCAAGTAATCACCGGGCCGTGGCGTAATGTCATGTTGCCAAAACGTGTCAGCAGATTAGATTTGTGGAAATATTATTCTCTCTACGGTGGTATGTGGAACTTATTTTGCAGGGTCGAACACTATCCTTGTATTCAAATTCTTCTGTGGTGTATTCGGAGGAGGAACCCGCCTTGCAATGCCGAAGACAACACCGCGCCGGACTCATCGTCATTGAAGCCTGGTTCAGGGGCTACTGAGGGAGTCCTGGATTAGGGGGTCTCCGGACAGCCGGACTATATCCTTTGGCCGGACTGTTGGACTATGAAGATACAAGATTGAAGACTTCGTCTCGTGTCCGGATGGGACTCTACTTGGCGTGGAAGGCAAGCTAGGCAATACGGATATGTATATCTCCTCCTTTGTAACCGACCTTGTGTAACCCTAGCCCTTTCCGGTGTCTATATAAACCGAAGGGTTTTAGTCCGTAGGACAAAATACAATCATACAATAGGCTAGCTTCTAGGGTTTAGCATCTCTGATTTCGTGGTAGATCATCTCTTGTAATACTCATCAAGAGGGCCCGAACCTGGGTAAAACATCGTGTCCTCTGCTGCCTGTTACCATCCTCCTTAGACACACAGTTCGGGACCCCCTACCCGAGATCCGCCGGTTTTGACACCGACAATTTTCATATTGCTTTGCATGATCATGTAGTTGACATCGTATTTGTGGCAAAGCCACCGTTCATAATTTTTTCATACATGTCACTCTTGATTCACTGCATATCACGGTACACCGCCGAAGGCGTTCAAATAGACTCATATTTTGTTCTAAGTATTGAGTTGTAATTCTTGAGTTGTTAGTAAAAAGAAGTGTGATGATCATCATTATTGGAGCATTGTCCAGTGAGGAAAGGATGATGGAGACTATGATTCCCCCAAGTTGGGATGAGACTCCAGACGAAAAGAAAAAAAAGAGGCCAAAAAGAAAAAGAAAAAAAAGGCCCAAATAAAAAAATAAAAAATAAAAAATGAGAGAAAAAGAGAGAAGGGACAATGCTAGTATCATTTTTCCACGCTTGTGCTTCAGAGTAGCACCATGATCTTCATGATAGAGAGTCTCCTATGTTGTCACCTTCATAAACTAGTGGGAATTTTACATTATAGAACTTGGCTTGTATATTCCAATGATGGGCTTCCTCAAATTGCCCTAGGTCTTTGTGAGCAAGCAAGTTGGATGCACACCTACTTAGTTTCTTTTGTTGAGCTTTCATACACTTATAGCTCTAGTGCATCCGTTTTATGGCAATCCCTACTAACTCACATTGATATCTATTAATGGGCATCTCCATAGCCCGTTGATATGCCTAGTTGATGTGAGACTATCTTCTCCCTTTTTGTATTCTCCACAACCACCATTCTATTCTACCATAGTGCTATATCCATGGCTCACGCTCATATATTGTGTGAAGATTGAAAAAGTTTGAGAACATCAAAAGTATGAAACAATTGCTTGGCTTGTCATCGGGGTTGTGCATGATTTAATACTTTGTGTGATGAAGATAGAGCATAGCCAGATTATATGATTTTGTTGGGCTAACTTTCTTTGGCCATGTTATTTTGAGAACACATGATTGCTTAGTTAGTATGCTTGAAGTATTATTATTTCTATGTCAATATTAAACTTTTATCTTGAATATTTCGGATCTGAACATTCATGCCACAATAAAGAAAAATTACATTGAGAAATATGTTAGGAAGCACTCCACATCAAAAAAAATCTGTTTTTATCATTTACCTACTCGAGGACGAGTAGGAATTAAGCTTGGGGATGCTTGATACGTCTCCAACGTATCTATAATTTTTGATTGATCCATGCTATTATATTATCTATTTTGGTTGTTAATGGGCTTATTTTTACACTTCTATATAATTTTTGGGACTAACCTATTAACCAGAGGCCCAGCCCAAATTGTTGTTTTTTGCCTATTTCAGTGTTTCGTAGAAAAGGAATATCAAACAGAGTCCAAACGGAACGAAACCTTCGGGAACATGATTTTTGGAACAAGCGTGATAAAGGAGACTTGGAGTGGATGTCAAGAATCAATTGAGGAGGCCACAATGCAGGGGGCGTGCCCACCCCCCTGGGCACGCCCTCCACCCTCGTGGGCACCTCGTTGCTCCACTAACCTACTTCTTCCTCCTATATATACCCATATACCCCGCAAACATCCAGGGGCACCACGAAAACCTAATTCCACCGCTGCAACCTTCTGTACCCAAGAGATCCCATCTTGGGGCCTTTTCCGGAGCTCCACGGGAGGGGGCATCGCTCACGGAGGGCCTCTATATCAACTCCATGGCCCCTCCGATGATGTGTGAGTAGTTTACTTCAGACCTTCGGGTCCATAGCTAGTAGCTAGATGGATTCTTCTCTCTCTTTGGATCTCAATACAAAGTTCTCCTCGATTCTCTTGGACATCTATTCGATGTAGTCTTCTTTTGCGGTGTGTTTGTCGAGATCCAATGAATTGTGGGTTTATGATCCAGATTATCTATGAGCAATATTTGAATCTTCTCTGAATTCTTTTATGTATGATTGGTTCATCTTTGCAAGTCTCTTCGAATTACCAGTTTGGTTTGGCCTACTAGATTGATCTTTCTTGCAATGGGAGAAGTGCTTAGCTTTGGGTTCAATCTTGCGGTGCTCGATCCCGGTGACAGAAAGGGAACCGACACGTATTGTATTATTGCCATCGAGGATAAAAAGATGGGGTTTACATCATATTGCATGAGTTTATCCCTGTACCTCATGTCATCTTGCTTAAGGCGTTACTCTGTTCTTATGAACATAATACTCTAGATGGATGCTGGATAGCAATCGATGTGTGGAGTAATAGTAGTAGATGCAGAATCGTTTCGGTCTACTTGTCTCGGACGTGATGCCTATGTACATGATCATGCCTAGATATTCTCATAATTATTCGCTTTTCTATCAATTTCTCGACAGTAATTTGTTCACCCACCGTAATACATATGTTATCTTGAGAGAAGCCACTAGTGAAACCTATGGCCCCTGGGTCTATTCTCCATCATACAAGTTTCCAATCTACTTTATTTTGCAATCTTTTACTTTCAGTCCATATCATAAAAACACCAAAAATATTTACTTATTATTATCATCTTTATCAGATCTCACTCTTGCAAGTAGCCGTGAAGGGATTGACAACCCCTTTATCGCGTTGGTTGCGAGGTTCTTATTTGTTTGTGTACGTACGGGGTCACTCGCGTGTGGTCTCCTACTTGATTGATACCTTGGTTCTCAAAAACCATGGGAAATACTTACGCTGCTTTACTGCATCACCCTTTCTTCTTCAAGGAAAAACCAATGACGTGCTCAAGAGGTAGCAGCCAACTCGCATGGCCATCTGGAGCAGATCAACAACTACGCCCCAGGTCACCAGATTAGTTTTGGAAACCTGTACTACGTCGCTGATATCCAAGGAGACTTGATCTTCCAAGGGTTCACGACCCCAACCTCCGCTCCGGCCTTAGATCTGGAGCGCATAGCCAGGTCCGAAAATGGGATTATTGATCCCGCCGGCCAAGGAGTCTCCTTCCCGTCGTACTCCACGGACTCTCTTCTCCCTGGCCAAACCTCACCTTTAAGCGAGGCTCTCGACTTGATGTGATCCCTCGTCATTACAGAGGAGGAATTTCCGAACTACGCCCAGCCCGGACTAGGGGATGAGAGCGGGGAATTTTACGTCCCATCCACCACCTACTTCATAGCCACTGTCGAAGACTTAACTGACATGCTCGATTATGGCTTCGAAGACATTGACGGTATGGACGACGATGCCAGAGAAGAGCAGGCCCAAAACCCACCATTTACCGGACGCTGGACAGCCACCTCTTCGTATGACGTGTACATGGTGGATACACCCAAAGAGGGTAACGGCGATAACGATAAAGATCAAGTCGAGGATAAACCACCCGAGATATAGCCAAAGCGCCGACGTCAGCAGCGCCGCTCTAAATCACGCCACGGAAAAAGACAGCGATAGCGGCACGATAGACAACAAGACTCCGGACGACACCGAAGACCAAGAAGACCCCGTCGAGCCAACCTCTGCACAGTACGATCGGGAAGACGGGCAAGTTAGCCCTAATGAACATGCCGTAAACGAAGACTCAGTGGAAAACCATTAGCTTCCACTCTCCAAGGATGAGGTGAGCCTTGGGAACGAAGACTTTATCGTGCCGGAGGAACCCCTCGAGTAGGAGCACTTTAAGCACTGGCTAATAGCCATTGCAAGGAGCCTGAAAAAGAAGCAGCAGCAGCTTCAAGCTGATCAAGACCTACTCAATGACAGGTGGGCTAATGTCCTGGCAGCCAAGGAGTACGGCCTCGAGCGCCCAACAAAAAGTTACCCGAAGCGTAAACTGCTACCGCAATTCGATGACAAGGCACTTGGGCGCGTACCATCAGCGCGTAACACGGCTGACCGACCACCACGTGGCCGAGACAAAATGGCAACTCTAGCCGAACACCAGCCTATACTACCTCACCGTAAAGGTAGGGCAACGACAACTCGAGGATATATACATGACCTGCGACATGACCTAGAAAAGAGAGGAGGTCAGACCAGATCGATCTATGGATCACGGGGGCATGTCCCCACGCGCGAGAGGGACTATCTAGCCGGACGTGACAAGCATAACCACGTCCGTGCCGAAAACCGCAGACGGACTCCAACTGAGCTACGTCGCGACTTGGCCCGATATAGAGGCTCCGCACACCCCCTCTGCTTCACTTATGAAGTAATGGAGCACGAATTCCCACAAGGGTTTAAACCCGCGAATATCGAATCATACAATGGAACAACAGATCCCGCGATATGGATTGAGGACATTCTTCTCCATATTCATATGGCCCGCGGCAATGATCTTCATGCCATCAAATACCTCCCGCTAAAACTCAAGGGACCAGCTCCGCACTGGTTAAACAGCCTGCCAGAAAACTCCATTGGCAGTTGGGAGGACTTGGAAGACGCCTTCCGCGACAACTTCCAAGGTACATACGTACGACCTCCAGATGCCGATGACTTAAGTCACATAGTTCAACAGCCCGGAGAGTTAGCCAGGAAATTCTGGACTAGGTTCCTAACTAAAAAGAACCAGATCATCGACTGTCCAGATGCAGAAGCCCTAGCGGCCTTTAAGCATGGCATCCGCGACGAATGGCTCGCCTGACACCTCGGCCAAGAAAAACGGAAGTCCATGGCAGCCCTCATGGCACTTATGACGCACTTTTGCGTGGGCAAAGATAGCTGGCTAGCCCATAGCAACAATAATGCAAGCAAACCTGGCACCTTCGAAGCCAGAAATAGTAATGGCAAGCCCCGACACAACGGACACAAGCGTCGAAGTAACGGTGACAATATCGTTGACACGTCGGTCAACAACGGATTCAGTGGCTCCAAGACCGGCCAACGGAAGAAGCCATTTAAAAGAAAAAAATCTGGGCTCATCTAGCTTGGATGGCATACTCGATCGTCCAAGTCAGATCCATGGCACCCTTGATAAACTAGCCAATCATACCAACAGAAGCTGTTGGTTCTTTAAATAGGCCAGTAAGTTAAATACCGAGAACAAGGAGAAGGGGTCACAAAGTGAGGACGACGACGAGGAGCCCCGTCCGCCGAACATAGGGGAAAGTAGAAGTTCCCCCCAGGTTAAAGCAGTGAGCATGATATTCATTACCCATATCCCCAAGAGGGAGTGCAAACGCACGTTCAGCGACGTCTACGCGATAGAACCAGTCGCCGCAAAATTCAACCCATGGTCGTCATGCCCGACCATCTTCGATCACAGAGACCATCCGACCAGTACCCGTCATGGAGATTCAGTCACGCTGGTCCTCGACCAAATCATTGATGGATTCCACCCCATGTGAGTCCTCATGGATGGTGGCAGCAGCCACAAACTGCTCTATAAGGATATAGTCCGCAAGATGGGCATCGATCCATCAAGGATCAAGCCCACAAAATCTACCTTTAAAGGAGTAATACTAGGTGTAGAGCTCCGCTGCACGAGCTCAATCACATTGGAAGTCGTCTTCGGATCCCCGGACAACTTCCGAAGCAAAGACTTGATCTTCGATATCGCCCCTTCCGCAGTGGCTATCACACACTACTCGGACAAACTTCATTTGCTTGATTCAATGCGGCGCCACACTATTCTTATCTCAAACTCAAGATGCCTGGACCACGCGGTGTCATCACAGTCAATGGAAACACTGAACACTCCCTCCGTACCAGGGAGCACACCACGACCCTGGCAGCGGAAGTATAGAGCGGCATTATCAAGCAGAAATTTAATTCAGCGGCCAAGCTCCCGGACACTTTCAAATGAGTCCGGACTAATCCGCAGCTTGACAATGCAGCTTGTTAGGAGTTCGACTAGCAATTCGGCCTCCCGACCAAATGGCGGCGTACGTACCGCGCGTACATAACTACGCACTCAAAATACCATGGGCGTAGACGGAGGCGTAACTCGATTGTGGTCCATAATACGGCTCGACCTTCCTCTGACACACATATTTTCCCTTTTCATTTTTTCCTTTTCTTGTCCACATGCCCCTCACGATGGCCTGATCATCGATCCTTTCGAAGTATGGATATACCAAGGTGGCAAGCAACATACAGGTGTGGCGGAATCACTAGGTGGTCTTCTTGACGATCACTCTACCTGTTTTCCGGACCCACACGGAGCTCCCCCTTAGTCTCGACATGTTAAATAGCCCTGTTTCTTATTGCACTATTTGTACAAATATGCTTCAACGTATTAATCAAACTATAATGGAAACAGTTTGCGGCCCAACTTATGTGGCACTTGCTTACTACTTCATTTTATTTCGCTATTCTTCTCGATTGCACCCATACACTTTGGTACGCTTTAATTCGCTAGGGGGTTCATTGCGCCCCATAGTACAACAACAAAGTCCAAACACTTTAATAGTATAGTTCGGCTCCCCAAATTTAGCATCATATGCATCGGTTCCAAATCATGTCTTTGGTCAATAGTTGGGTTGCCCGGCTCCTGTGCTTGCTACCTTACATTCCGTCCTATCGGCTAGGGTAGTAAAGGGAGAACTACTACGATTGTGTTTCTAGTTTATCCGGATAAACACCTTAGTAGAGAAAGCCGAAAACTGACTGTCATGATGCGGCGAGAGCTGGTCAGCTATTCGGAGGTTAAAATCTCTTGCGATTTTTTCCCGCATTATGCGACGATCGGCCTCCACCCGATTAGGTGTCTACACCACCCTAGTACGGATTAACAAATACTAACTAGGGTCAGCGCCTACATTTCTATTGTCAAACTCCTATGGCTAAGTGAGGGTGACAACACCACATAGTCCGATCGCCTGGTTCGTTGCGCTAAACACCTCCTTCAAGGACCAAACTCTTGGATCAAGAGTGTTTAGGTTCCAACCCGAACACCCCCGTACTACATACGTGGGGGCTGAAGCCGACGACTGGCCAACTCATAGATTTAATAAAACAGCCGCACACGAGGCAAAATTTTACACAAACAATAAGCATTATATTACATATCAGCTTTGTTTCATAATACAAGACGGGATAACATTAATGTGTTCATTCAAAGATAATGTATTTTGCACACTGTATCTCCACAATGCGGGATCCCTTCAGAAAAATCATCAAAATACTGCTCGGGCATGCGATGCTCCTTGCCCGCGGGCGGTCCCCCAGTCGCGAGCTTGATGGCATACATCTTCGCCCATTGCACCTTGACACAGGTGAAGGCCATCCGCGCACCTTCGATGCAGAATGACCAGTTGATGGCGTCAAGCCGAGGGCAGGCATTGACCAGCCGCTTCACAAGCCCGAAGTAGCTGCTGGGTACGGCTTTAGCATTTCACAGACAGATTATCAAATTCTTCATGGCCGATTCAGCCACCCTATGCTGTTCTGTCAGCTATTTCAGCTGATCGCTAAAGGGCACCGGATGCTCTAGCACAAGGTATTGCGACCAGAACAGCTTCTCCGTTGAGCTCCCCTCTTCGGCTCGGAAGTACTCCGCAGCATCAGTAATGCTCACTACTAGGAAAAGGCCTGCTAGTGGCGCACCTGTTTTGCCTACTAATGGCGCACTACAGGTGCGCCACTAGCATCATGCCATTAGAATTTTTTACTAATGGCGCACCACGCAGTGTGCCATTAGTACATCCCACAGTGTGCCATTAGTATGCCTCCTAGGGGCCATATTTACCCATGTGCTCTGGCTTACTAATGGCGCACTGGTTGATGATGCGCCACTAGTGTGCTCTGGCTTACTAATGGCGCACTAGTTGGTGGTGCGCCACTAGTATGAATATTAGGGATAATTTGTTTTCTTTTCTGATATTTGCACAGGTTACAAAATATATTAATGTATAGAATATGGACAGCACCACACAGCAACAGCAGATTCATCGAATACAATAGAAGATTAGTCTCCGAATACAATTCATCATATTAGTCTCCGAATTCAAAAGACCGAACACAGATAGAACATTACAAGTCTCGAGACCGCGAGTAGCGAGTTTGTCTTCATATTAAAAGTCGATATCGATCATCTAAACTACCATCACATAGAAGAGAACTGCGGTCATCACGATGAGCATCATCGCGATGAAACTGGTCTTCAGCCGGTTCCTCCTCCGCTCCCTCCTCTCTCGTGCTAGATAGTTCGCGTATCTAGATTCCGCCTCCTCCCTAGTGGTGTACCCTTTGTAACTATTACCGCTGCAATGGTGAACCTGTCTTCGACACTCCTCCCAGTCGTCGTAGACTCCGGGAACCTTACCCTTGTACACGACATATGACGGCATCTCTATGCAGTAGTCAAACAAAACGTTAGTAGCAATTCACAGACAATACATAAGCAATATATAAGTATGCAACAAAAGGATCGGAAGAGAAAAGCAAGACATTAATAGCACGATTCATGCTCCTACTAATAAATAGCATCGATTACATCTAAGTTGAACGACTGTCCAAACCAAAGAGACATACAAGTTAATTAAAGTTTAATTACAACATGAGCTAATCGATATTTCATCACTACTTTCGACTGGACTCGGGGACCGGAGCGTGGATGAAGCCGCCGTCTCTCGTGATGGTCATGAAATCGTGGGCGTTGTCAGCCTGTATTTGTAGCGTTGTGTCTATCTCACTGTTGGACGGTTGATATCTGAGGTAGAACTTCCCCGAGGTACGAAGGACATCTTGATGGATGATTTCCGCAAACACCGACTGGATGCGAAAGAATTCTTGTCTTGGATTGCCGACAAGCTTGCGGTCCAATCTTTGAGATTATTTGGTAGCAGAAGGTGATTATGGTCCCGTACGATCGCCCGCATGTGATGGAGGGCGTAGTAGGCATCCCTATGTCCGCCAGGCGGCTGCTTAACGCAGGGGAACGTCGTAGTGTGGGCAAACACGTGCTTGCCGTACCTACGAACTGGCCTGGTGAAGGTGCCTCCAGATCTGGCGTAGCCGGGGAGAACATCATCAAGAACTTTCTTGATATTTGTGCAGTCTTTCTTCGACTGATGGTCCAAGTCGAAATACGTGGCCATGGAATATTTTTGGGCTTAAGAGGATGAGTGTGCAATGTGTGTCACTGCACAAAATACGGAATGTTAGAAAAAAAAGAACGATCGAAATATAAGAAATCATATGTTACGGGGCGGTCAGGGAGGACTTACACGGGAAAGTAAGGCACGAGGAAGTTATCCTTATCTGGGTTTTCCAGAATGACGCCTTCGAGGTAAGAAATCGTGACTTGCCGGTCCCCAGTGCTGCCCAAGATCTTGGCACGCATGTAGAAGGGGTCGACTATCACGATGTCCGGGGTCTTGTCTCTAATGATCCGCATCTCCATACTTAGTGAAAATAGCCGAATGAAGGTGTAGTGCAGCGGATGAAGGTTAAACATAGCGAAGATATCATCAAACTGCAGGACGATCATACCACCGATGGCGTTATCCACAAAGCCCTTGCCCTCTGGCACCTTGGCCACGAAAATCGGGTATGCCACATCATTCTCGGAGAGACGCCGCTTCTCCAAAGGAAGAACACTGTCATGCAGTCTCCGCATAGCACCGGTTGCAGCATTGAGCAGATTAGTCGGTAGCATTGGCCTACCCGCCACATGCACCCTCCTCGAGATATCCTTAGGTGAAGGTGGACCGTCCTGAGCACGGATCATACTCGGTGCCGGCTGGCTGGCACCCTTGTTACTCTTTCTTTTCCGTCCCTTCTTTTTCTGCTATAATGGGATCGAGTTCTGCTCACAGACTGCCTTCTTGAGTGTGTTGGGGTTGATAATATTTGGCACCTCAGCTATTTGAGGCTCGGTGAAGGCGGCAGTTGGAGGCGTCTCCTGAGAACTGAATGCCAGATGACGCCTGTTGCAATTTGGTTTCTCCGTAGTACCAACATGATCACAGTCGTCTTTTTCAGGGTTGGGTTCTTGAGAAGGAGGCCCGAAGAATTCGTCATCGTACCCATGTTCGGCAAGGTACTTATCGATGTTGGTAAATGTACCGTCATTGTTATCGTCGTCGTCCGGATCCTATGCCCTATGCATGTTCGGATCCTGTGCCATAGGGATGTCCGGCATGTCTGGTAGCGTTGTGGCGGTCTTGCCATGGCTTGGCGCCGACACAACTGGCGGTGTTGTCTGTGGGGTGGTGTCCCCCGCCCCCAAACTAATCTAGCTCTTTGGCCAAAGCAGGGGCCAGCTTACGCAGGCGCTGAGGGTCATCACATCATCTTCGGCGGCCCCAGCGGGTCGAATCGGTGGTAACAACTCATCACAGCCTGGCAGCACCCGAACCAGTTCAACCCTATACACGGTGGATGGCATCGGATTACCGTGGAACATGGGTTTGCCCGGTTGAATGATTCTTCCCTTGGCGACATCGATCAACTCGCCGCCCACGAAGTGCAAGAGAGTGCATGGAACGTCGGCAGCGCCCTGCAAAAATATGTAGGGTGTCAGGGATGCCCAGTCAAAGGCAAGGAGATGAAGTCATCGGCCGAGAGGCTTAGATACCGTGATGGCGTTGAGCTCGGCTAATGTCGAGGCACCGCCAATGGCGGGCATGCAACTGATGGAGGGACCGCTTGCTGCCGAGGTGCCGACCGGCGTAAACCCGGGTGCATTAATCTCCAATGCTCGTGCCGGCGGCGGAGACACCAATACCACCTCCGCCGGAGACACCAATGGCGCCGCCTGCGTGTTGTGTGAGTTGCTGGCCATGAAGTTGGGAATTGGGGGCGGCCCCTGTTGGCCTCCCGCAATCCACGCCTGCAGCCCCTCAATCAAGGTAGGCACAATGTTGGTGAGCGTCGTTCCCAGTTGTTGTTGCACTTGCTCTTGGACAATCTCTGGAATCCGCGCCACTTGTGCCTTGAGTTCTTGAACCTCGCGCGACTGGCTTTCCGAGCTAGTCTTTCTCTCCTTTCGCCCACCAGCGTCATAGTATGACGACCATTTTGTGGGAAAGCCTTTGTCGGCCACACGACCAACTGACGACGGCTTGCTGAGCTTATCATTGTTTTTCATTATGTTCAACGCCCTATTTAGAGTGATGTCCCAAGGGGAGCTCTGAGATGACCTCGCGCTACTGCTTTCAGTCTCCTACGGAAGGAATGTGAACCATTTACAAATTTGGCTTCATTAATTAGAATGCAACCATATGGAGCTAATTACGTGGGGTTGTATTCCTTACCAGAACATGCTCAAGCGCCCTCGTCTTCGGATCCGTGGTAAGATCCTTTGTTTCCGGGTCATCCTTGTACTGGGCCCTGACATAGTTCCTAGTCTGCTTGTCACGGTATTTCTCGAAGCGAGGCTGTAGGCCTTGCTCGGCATGCTCTGCGTCCTCCTTGTCCCATACAGGCTCCTCCACTCTGTAACCGCCGGGACCGAGTTGGTGGACCCCTAAGTTCAACTCCCGCATTTCTTTGCCCCACTGACTTGATTCAGAGGTTGCGCTGCTCTCGCACTTGATCTTGAACTCCTTGTAGTCATCTTCGCTGATCGAAGGATTTTTTTCCTTGATCTTCTCATAACTATCACCTTTGTCAATCATTCTCTTCACCACGCTTCTCCAAGTAGACAGGGCCGTGCTCATCCTCGTGAGGGCGGCACTGTTCACTTGTATCGTTTGTGCAGCTTTCATGAAGAGGAGCTTGCACAAATTCCCTCGGTCTTTATGCCTTAGGTTCTCGGTGTTGATCGAGACGGTGCTCCGAAGAATGCACCCGAGCTGAACCGAGTACCCCTTGACTAATTCTTCGGGCGCCGTTGGATGCCCGTCGGAGTTCACTTCAGTAAATTCCTCCTTGACAGTGCCAAGCACGTTCGGGCGCCGATCCTTCCGTTGCCTCTTCGGTTGGCTGCCATCTGTGCGTGCGCTGCCATCATCAATGGTGGCATCCTCGGCGGCACCATCAGTGTGTCATCCCCGACGCCACTAGGGGTTGTGTAGTCAGGATCGGTGTCTTCCGCGGCGTCCTCATAGCGGTGAGGTTCTTCCTCCATCTCCTGGGACAGCTCCTTGAATTGCTTGCCCGAACCGCCGGCCTCATCATTGTGGGCCATGTTTCGCTCTAAATAGGAAAAAAGTTTGGTCAAAAAGTTGGTTATTATCAAGGAACAAGATCATGGTCTCATCATTTATGGTTTGTCGACACCGAGGCATCCTAAAAGCTAAGCGTTTATCATTTAGTGTTTGTCGACGCCGAGGCACCGTAAAAGCCTAAGCTTTCATCATTTAGGTTTTTATCGACACCAAGGCACCCTAAAATCCAAGGTTTTATAATTTATGGTTTGTCGACACTGAGGCATCCTAAAAGCTAAGCTAGGAAGGAGAATTCTAAGTTGGGCCTATTCACTTGGCTCTATTGCCACCTATGGTTTAATGCAGCAAGAATAAAGGGGCAGTTGATCCTACTTAATTAAGTACTAAGATACCTCGGCCCATGCATTAGTCACAAGTACCACATATGTCCTATTTTTAGCAAAGTCATGCTAAAATTCACGGAAAATTTCAGCATGACCTTTGCTGAAAATAGGACATATGGAGTACCCGAATTTGCCAGACGGAAGTTAATAGACATTCCAGCAAACTCAAGGGCCTCTCGGGGTACCTGCAAAATCATCACGACAAAACTCAGCAAACTAGCAAAGTTACTAACGTGTTTATAGAAATTGTTTTCTGTAAAAGATGATCATCATCTTTACAAGTCTTTATTAATGTGATCACAAGTAATTCAGAGGCATCACAAGTAATTCAGAGCATCACAAGGCATTAGTAGTTCAGTACATGAACAAGTTATACAAAGCATATCGATATGTACTGTATTTCATTGTGGAGTGATATACAGTATGTTACAGCAAAGAAACAGCTTAATCCATGCCTCAGCTTATCAACAATCATTTGAAGGAGGAACAATTTATTTGTGACATAGTTACAAATGATGAAGAATAAAGCAACACCCTGCATTAGCCTAAAAACAAGTGAAGTTTCACCCATATAAGAATAGGTGCAAACAAAATAATGACACTCAATTTAGATAGCAAAAAAAGTGAACATCAAGGGTTCATGGGAATTCAGCAAAGGTGCACAAGAGACTGTAAGCTTCAGACCCAGCAGACGAGTACAAATTTGCTAGGCTATAAATTCCTGAATTCTAGTCACATTGACACACCTAGTTTTCTATGAACACCAAGTACAAGGGCACACAAAAGTTCTAAAATTTGTGTGCCTAACTGAATTAACTGAATTTTTAGTAACCAAATAAACTGAATTTTCAAAACTGACAAATATTAATAGGTTGACTACAACAAATCCAATTTGCAAGCTTGACTACATATAATTTGAGGAACTTGTTGAGCTAATTTTGAGCAGAACTCCTTGAGGAACTAGCAGCAAGGAGTGGCTATCACTACAAATAGTGGCTAGAACTGCAGATTACACATTAAAGGACACAAAATCAAGGAAGCTTCCTGAACAATACCCTAACAGAAAACATAGGACAAGCAATGAATTTCTATAACTAGCAGAGATCATGTGCAGCTGCAGTGACTATCATTTTGTATTCTTGTTGCTAAAACTTGCCAAGTTTATGTCTAGGTAAGGAGCAGAAAGAAGTGGAGCTCATTTGATAGTGCTGCCTTGATTCAAAGGAGCCTAAACTCCACAAATAGCAATTCATTTGTATTTGACATAAACAAGCTAATTCATTTGTATTCTCTTCTCTGAATGCACTCCCCTCTCCACAAATGGAGTACTTATCACCACAAATGGAGCATCTCACTTCTAAGCTCATTACTGCAGGAGCCTAAACTAAGATAATTATGTCCCATAAGTACTCCATTATTATCTGAAGAAAAAGATGATCTCACTGTTCTTGGTGGTTTGACCAAAATTAGCAATTGTTTGAACCTAATTTGACCTAAATTCGAGAGGGATTTGACCTAAACCTAGCAAAAGATAGAAGAAGAGGGCATGGCCGGGAGGGAGGAGAGGAGGAAGCACTACAAAAAAAGACACATCCGTGACATTTTGGGCCGAACGAAATTTTTTCCTGTCATACATATGACACTTTTATGACGATGATTGTGACAAAACCCGATATCATCATAGATGTGGTGGGCTCCTACTTCTATGACAAAAAATCATGACAGAAAATGGGCTTTTCGTCCTGGGCAGGCCGGAGACGCAGCTGCATGACATTCTTTGGGCCGTCCATGACGGAAAAAATCGGGGTAGAAGCGAGGGCGAGGAAAATTTCGGGGAGTTCCCTATTACGGTGGGAGGTCAGGGGCCGAGCGATGCGTTGTGCGCTTCTCTCGTACACGTACGCGCATGTGTGCGAGGTGTTTGCTCTAACTGAACCCGAGCGAGGCGTTGGGCTCTAACTGAACCCGAGCGATTGCACTGCAGGCTACGCGTTACTGAATCCGAGCGATCGATCGATGGCGGTTAACTAAACCCGATCGAGCGATTCCTTCGCTACTGCTGCTAACTGAAGCCGATCGATGCTGCCTCTGGATGAACAGTGAACGTTGCGGGGGGGGGGGGGGTTGGATGAATAGTTCCCGGTGGGGGTGGATGAATAGGACCGCATGGTGTTGCCTCTAGATGAACTGGACCCGATCGATCGAGCCGGTTGGGGCTGGATGAACAGGACCCCGTGGAGGGCAGGATGAACAGGACCACCCCATGGAGGGCAGGATGAATAGTAGATGGTGGAGGGCAGGATGAACAGTAGCCCGTGGAGGGGTGGTTGAACAAGAGCCCGTGCAGAGGGCTGGTTGAATAGTAGCCGGTGGAGTAGTGCGCGGTGGAGGCTGGATGAACAGGAGCCCGTGGATGAACAGTCGCAGGTGGAGGCTGGAGGAGGTCGACGGTGGATGAATAGTAGCTCGTGGAGGCTGGTGGATGAACAGTCGACGGTGGATGAACAGTCCGTTTTGCAGTATGCCACACCCCTCCCGATCAACAGGACCCCCATTTCGACCGTAGGAGGTCTGTTTCCTCCGTTTTGCGGTACGCCAGACCCCTCCTGATGAACAGGATCCCGTTTCGAACGTGGCCGGTCGAACACAAGGCCATTTCCTCCGTTCTGTGGTACACCAGGCCTCGTTTCCATCGCCTAATCCGTCCAAGCCCTCCCGATGAACATGGCACGTTCCGTTGCCTCCCCATGAACACGAGCATTCCGTTGCCTCCCCATGAACACGACGCATTCCGTTGCCTCCCCATGAACACGACGACGACGCTGTTTCTCCGTTCCGACCCAGCCATGCACACGAGCCCTGGCCGTACGTATGCGCGAGTAGGAGTTCGAGACCCCCCCCCCGTATGTACACATACATGGCCGTATTTTCTTTCTTGCACCCGGGCCGCTGTACGTAAGTGTAGATGCTACGTGCGCGCCTCTACTACGACACGTGCGCGCCTCTACATCGACCACTATATATGTACGTACACGTTCGCGACCAGAATGACAACGCTACATACGCTTCAACCAGGTGGGTCCCGACTGTCAGACACTTCCTTGTGTGCGAAGAAGCCGTCAGGTGGAGGAATTTTTTTCGTGAAATATGGTGGTTCGTCCGGTGGGTCCCTGCTGTCAGGTGGAGGAATAATTATTTTGCGCATAATAAGGAGACACTTCCTTGCTGCGGCCGTGGGCCTAGCTGTCAGCGTCTCCACGCACAGTACTCTTCCGATGGAAGTCGGTCGTTGACCACATTGACCACGCCGCGCCGAGAGCACCACGGCGGTGGACGACAGCGAGGCCTAGGAAGGGGACGACGCGGAGCCGGGGAAGACGCGGCAGTGGAAGCATGCGCGGAGAGGACTACGAGGGTTCACTGGTTCGGCTGCGGTGTGAGGCTGCCGTCGCAACAGGGCCTGGCCAGTGGTGGGAATAGTAGGGGGCGGTGAGGCCTCTGTGGCGGCACAGCTGGCCACGGGAGGCAGGAGCATGCGACACGACCGGCGCTGCTTTGGGCGGCTGGAGCAAGAAGACTAGAGGTTGAAGAAGCACTATGGCCGTTGGATGGACATCGTACGGTCACTGGACCTAGAATCGTTCATATTGACTAAGTTGACAAAGCCCTTCGTCCCCGTCAACTTAGTAGGCCCACAAGTCAGCCTCCCACCAAGGTGGGTCCCAGCTAGCCGGGGGAGTATTCATTTTTTTGTGTGTAATAAGGAGGCACTTCCGGTGGGTCCGAGCTGTTAGGTGGCCCATCCGGTGGGTCCCCGCTGTCAGGTGGAGGAATAATTATTTTCCGCGTAATAAGGAGGCACTTCCTTGCGGCTGCCATGGACCCAGCCGTCAGCCTCTCCACGTACAGTACTCTTCCGATGGAAGTCGGTCGTTGACCACATTGACCACGTCGCGCCGAGAGCACCACGGAGGTGGACGACGGCGAGGCATAAGAAGGGGACGACGCGGAGCCGGGGAAGACGTGGCAGTGGATGCCCACGCAGAGAAGACTACGAGCGTTCACCGGTTCGACTGCGGTGTGAGGCTGCCGTCGCCGCAGAATAAGAGGGGGTGTGGGTGAGTAGAGGGATGCCCTGGCCAGCGGTGGGAGTAGTAGGGGGCGTTGAGGCCTGCACGGCAGCACAGCCGGCCACAGGAGGCGGGAGTAGGCGGTCCCGCTGGTATTGCTTTGGCGGCTGGAGCAAGAAGATCAAAGATTGAAGAAACACGACGGCCGTTGGATTGACATCCAACGGTTATGTCTGCTAGAATCATTTGTTGACGTATATAATAACTAAAAAAATCTTGCATACGCGTCAACTAAACAGGCCCACATGTCAGACCACTCCTTCTTTTTTTTAATAATTTATATATAGCTCATGGCAACTTCTTATGCAATTTATTGCAGTCGTTTTTTTTGTTGGCCAGGGCCAATTTTGCATTTTTCTATGGGTTCCAAACTATTTTTAATATCAAAATGTCCAGCTAGATTTAAAGTACTTTGAAGATATATTTAAATTAGGTTAATGCCCAGTGAAATAGGAATTTGAAAATGTAATAAAATTCAGAAATTATAAAGTAATTGCCAATTTGTCATCTGTTTTTATATTTACAACCCATTTCATATTACTTTCAAGATTTGCAAGCATCTTGAAAGAGTTGCAGCCCATCAGGGCGTAGAAAAATAAGTAGGCCTGGATTGGGTATTCTTCAGAAAAAATAAACTGGGCTCATTTTCACAAAGAAAAAATAGCTGTGCTGGTCACATGGTGCACATAAAATATAAGACTGGGCTAGACGGGCCATAGCCCAGTTCAAACCCTGCTCCGTCTCAACAATAACAAAAAAAATACTGCTCGAGTAGCTACGTCCCATGTGTCAGCCGATTTGTGTTGTTCTCTTGTCTATTGACTATATATGCTCACAATGTCGTGGGTCCCAGATGTCAGGAAAAACTAGGAGGAAGCATTTTATTTTTCCATACGCTGACGTGGTGGGCCCCTACTGTCATCCTCTCCACGTACTTCTGACGATTCCTGTTGTTTGTTGACCATGTTGACAATGCGAGAGGGCGGTGCCGCGGCGAGCGCACCAAAGCGGGCGGAGGACATCGGCGTTAACCATTTAGGAGATGGTGGGGCGGCGATGCGTGCGCTAAGGCGCAGCCAGCCGTGGGAGGCGGAAGGAGGCGGCGCCGCCGGCGCTGGTTTGGTTTTCGCGGCTGGAGGAAGACAGGACTGAAGAAACACGACAGACTGTAAAAGCAGCAGGAGTAGTTAACAACCTTAACTGAAACCAGCAGGGGCACTTAACAACCAAAGCTGAAAGCAGTATGAGTACTTATACAGGTTCAACCATACAAAGCACGCCTCGAACAGTCCTACTTTGCCTATAGTTAACCAAGGGTGAGGCCTCCAAGCCCCAGGACAAGGCCCAGGCGCCACCCCGCGCATACACAACCTTCTGAAAGCGGCTTCATCTCGCAACGTGGTCAATAAACAGGATATTCGCTTTAGAGCCATGGAAAAGCATGAACATAATCTTCTGTCCTATTCTCCAAGATGGACGGGCCTTCATTTTTTGAGACCACCCATGAATAAGTATCTTTTCACCTCCAAGGGGAATTGAGTAGGTCGACATAAACATCATGTTGTGACCAAGCGCAAGTCTGACCCGACCATGGTCAGGCATCTGTATAGGAACAATAGAGCTCGGTAGTTCCTGTTTCAAGAAGATCATAGCTGTAAAACTGTGTATAAGCAATTGTTTATGAACAACATATATAACAGAAAACAGCTTGTACCATAAGTTTCTCGACACAGTTGGACCTGTTCAATGAGTGCAGCAGTGGCACACATATCCCACGTGGCCTTCCACCATTGAAACGCCCCACAAGGACCTCAAGACGATCAATAAAGTGTAGGAACTTGTGGATGTCGATCCAGTCAACTTCAGTGCCATTAGTAACAGCCGAGTTATTACAGAGTAACAAACGAGCAAACTGCTTAACTCTGAAAAAACCTCAACGTGCCACCAATTATAAGAAATTATTAGTTAGAAGTAGCATCTTCGTGAGAGATTCGTTGCTACTTCTAAAGTTAAATTGTGATTAGTTAGACAGAATAGGTGGATTAATAAGTAATCGAGGCAACAAGCAAGAACCAGATACAAAACTAACATGGATGAACAATTTGAACGATGTCGGGGTGGAAGATCGCAGTGAAGATGAGATCAGGTTCTACTATTTCCATCAACATTCGTGCGCCAACTTTCAGTCCGTAACACTTGACAAAGTTTATCCATGTTCGGCCATAAAAAAAGTAGTGATCTTCTTGGTTCATGAACCCAACTCGGAACTTATATCCATGGCTTGTCTTCACTGTGACCATTAAACTAGTGTGTTCAGTTATGGCAAGGCCGAGCATCTTGAGTACATGTGTTCTGCCAGAGAAAATAATACACTGCAGGAAAAATAATATCAGAACACAACATGTTCAAAAAACCCCCATACTCCCGGATAGAAAAGAGGATTCTAGGAACATACTGTGTGCGTTTCAGAATGCTGTGTTAGGATGAGAAGTAACAAGTGTGGTGTCTCGCCGAGGGCGCAAAAACCTGTAGGGTACTCGCACTTTGGGACTGCAAATGAAACACACTAGATTCATTAGGAAGAAAAATGCATCAATGGCGGCGACTGCTAACCTAGGATTACCTGTGACCAAGGGACTTGGGTTTATCGGGGATGGATGAAGAATTCGTACCTGGTTCTCCATGAGAAAACCCTATGCAATCGCCAAGAGGGGGTTTTCTCTGAACAAGCAGACGACGGAGAAGGGGATTCAGGCCCAGTGAAATATTGCCGCTTCGTCCGTCCAGCTTACTGCTAAAGCTGGAAAGGGGGATTGTGATTTGATGGCTCATTGGGCATTACTATGGCTCTACGACCGGGGTGTGTCTACCGTGAAGTTGTGCACTCTAATTTGTGCATATGGCATGTGGACCCCATTGCCGGTTGCCCCATATATCAGCGAAAGGAAGTAGAAAGACAGGAGTAACTAGTTACACATAAATATATTTTTGACAGAGAGATACTCCCTCTGTAAAGAAATATACAAATCTTGTATATCACAGTCTCACCTTGCCGAGAAATATACTCCCTCTGCAACGCACGTGCATTATGAGGGTTCAGCTTTTTTTATGGGGGTTCAGCTTAGAATATAACACTCAGATTGGCTCATGGTTCTGGACTTTGGGCCACAGGCCGACCCTGCATGTTTGGGGGCCCATGTGTTCTACCTCAGCGCTTTTCATATTGCAAGCGATCGGTATGGCACTGGTTTTAGATGTTGTCGCAAGGAGAATACACACAATTGAATAAAGCACGGCATCTGTTGGAATGAAATCGAATGACAGTTCCTAACCAACAATCAGAGTTACAATTCTATCAACGATATACCATGTGATAAATAATACTGCCGTACTACTTATACACATAGGACACTTGTTTCACCATGCCAGACTATTACATCAAAATCTCTCGGAGGATAGATCACTTCGGCACTTGCGTGCTGCTACTGAAGAATTTCAAAGTTGATTTGGACCAGCTCTCCTTGCCGAGAAAGTTCGATTTTGACATCATCCCCTACCGCAAGATGTGATTTAGATTTGAACCTTGACCATCCTTTAGCATCAATCATCATGCGACCATCCTTTGTACTTACGGTATATTGAGCAGGTTCATTCACACCGAGGCTGCGCATGGTAAGAGAAACTTGGCCGCGGTCGCCCGGATTGTTGAACGACTCCCTCGTTGCTCTAGAAATTCTCTGTTTGCAAACAAGAAGACATACCCAAATAGTTAGATCAACACAGTGAATCATGTGAAACAACATGGAAAGAAAAAATAACGAAGCACTTGGGCGGCCAATGCTTACCAAGAAGGTGGACATGTCGGTTTTTGTAAGGACTTTGGTATATGAAGTGCGAACTACAGCCCAGTCTGTTGCTGGTGCAACTGCATGGGCCGGAGCAGATGCAAGTGCAAGTGTTGGTGCAGGTGCCGAAGCCGATGCTGCTACCGGAGATGGTGCTCCTTGTAGAACTGGTGCCGGTGTCGGAGTAGGTGGTGGTGTCGATGCCCGATCCTCCAGTAGATCAGACTGATCCACTGACGTGGTCGGTGCCCAATCCTCAGCTGGATCAGACTGAGCTACTGCCGCTGTCAATGCTAGAGAAACTGCCGGTGCTCGATCTGTGCGAGACAGCGGCGATCGTGTCTGGTCTGCTATGATCAGCTTTCTAACTTGACTAGGATCCGTGACCGTGATCCAGTCTTTTTCTTCATTTCTTTTAAACGCGAGAAGGACTAATTGTGGCCTTTTTGTTAAACCAAACTGCAGTTCATCATAGGGATTCAGCTTGTACACAAACAACAGACTGATCTAATTTTTTCCAGTAATATAAGTGATGGACGGTGCCTTCGTTACTGACACGACATAAGAAGTGAAACCTGCAAAAATAGCCATCGTAGAGCAAAAACCAAATGGTTTATTCTGTGATGAATGTCCCATGGAAAAACCTGCATAGTAAAATTGCAGGAAAAGGAAGAAAACATGACATTAAATCAATAAGAATTAGACAGTAAATCAATAAGATTTACTTGATGTGACACGAGTGAATCCTTACCAGGAAATCACTTTGTTGAAGTACTAAACAGAAGATTGATCGTCCAACTATGCGTGGCATGCAGGGGCCCCGCCTACTCCCACAAGAAGAACAGTCCAAAGGTCGTGACAAATCGTATGGACCGAACATCCATGGGGCTGGAAATCCTAGTGGGTGCGATAAACCCTACAATTTTGAAACATTAGAACTGTGCACTCTAGGAGGCTTCTCACGCCCTCATGATACTGGACCATTTGATCTATTCCCGGGCGTTTTTTGGTCGTTGGATCAGCTTCTCAGTGAAACACTTCCCGCAGCTGGGCTTGACCCTCTGATCGCCATCTCCAATGGGCCGCTGCTCCTGGAACAAAATCGGTGTTCTCTTATTAATTGGGGCCTTTGGGTGCGGGGGGTATGACTGCAAAATAGCGTGCGGGCCTAGCATTAGACAAAGCCCATCGAGCAACTCAACCATTACTAGAGATGGCGATCGGTATGCTCAGAAGGAAAAAAACATCCAGTCCAATCTAAGAGAGAGATGGCAATCCAGCAAACGGAAGATCGCCCTCTTGATCGGCGAGACAACGTGGAGCGAAGCAATGCGGGAGAGAGGATGTGGATCTCCTCGCACACCTCGGCACCTGAAGCGGTAGAAACGTCCGAAAGGGACCGCAGAATCAGATTGATGGCCGATCTACCGGCATTGAAGAAAGCATTGAAGTATCAGTTCATGGTAGCCTTCATAGCGGTTGATGTCCGCCACTCACGGTGTTGATTAGTGGAGGTACGTTATTGCTTTGGCAGCCTACACCTGCTTGAGTTCGTGCGCCTGTTTAATACATATATAATTATATATCCGTCGCCCCGTGCTCTCCCGTTGTTCGGGCAGAAGAACCAAACATCTTCTCCACCAACCATGTGGCCTTCTCACTATGGGTTCTCATTATTATTTCAAGCTTCATCTTGTGCAGATCCGTCCATGTCAATCTGGCATCCTTCTGTCTTCTCCCTCATTTGAGATTTCTCTTTATGTGCTTTCTAATAATCTCTTGAGAGAGTATTACCGTTAGGGTCTACCACGTGCTTGATACAACTCTACTTGTTTTGGGCGATCGAATCTGTTTTTGGACTGTCCTTCAAGTCCAGGTTACACCTTCCCCTCTGCCCCTTTTAAATCTCTCTTTGGGTTCAGGTTGATGTGAGTTGAGGTAGTTCTGATAGCAGTTGGCGTGGACCAATTAACAGGCACTGCAACTACTATTTGCTATTTCCATGCACTTTTTTTTAAATAATATTAGTTAGTTGATGAATCATGTAGTTCTTCAGGTTATGGCTTGTGAAAGGAAAATATTGAGCGTGCTACTGAACATAAAGCAGGTGAGAATTCTCTACTATATTGACATTTACACCTAAAATAGCATATGAACTGATTCAGGTATAGTTGAAAATTCCGTGAAATGTCACCATGGGTGAGAATAGCTACTGCATAAAAAATGCATAGCCATTGAAAATGCATGTACATTTGTAATTCTCAATTATTGTTACTCTAGAGTTAGCCGAGCTTAGACAGTAGATTCCACATTAGTAATGTGTAGCTATCTGCTCCAAGAATATTACTCCATCTGAAACTATTACTAGAAGTATATGCTTTTTCTGACAGAGGTCAAAGACATATTTTGGTCTTTAAAAAAACATATTATGGTCATACTAATCTATTTGCATCATATTCTTCTACATGTCATGAGACAAATGTTTTCTTTTTTCCATATAAAATTTATTTTCATTCTACTAATATGTCTTAATGTTATATGATAATTTTAGCCTCATATGGTGCATTATTATGCCATCCTGTGTCCAGTATGTGACCGGTGATAGTTATCATCTTTTTTATTATATATTCTGAGTTTCTGACTATATTGTCCATCTTGCAAATGATATTACCTGCTCTATTGGACTTTCTCTCCTGATTGTGAGCTTTACTTTTTTGTACGTGGTGCAAGGTGATCAACAGCTGATTGGTAGAAAATCCAGTTTGGATCTTAATTGACTCGTGGGAGTCATCCCTTTCCCATGATGACCTATTTTGGACAGCCTCCTTACGTATCATATGGAGCTGCTAATACTAAATGGAAGAACTTGCGGCTACCGATCGACACGGCTCCTTGTACCACACATGTTAGTGTCATTTGATTTCCAACCTAATTAAATTCCTTCTTTAGGAATCTTCGTCCATGGATGCAATGCTCTCAAAAATTGAGCAGATTGTTTATTATTTTTTGCTGTTGAAGATTGCTGTCATTCGGGTATAAACCAGTGAGGATTTCATGGGCACGCCATGCTTAAAATCAACATTTAAACTTTTTAAAATTACATGTACATGTTTGTTTTCTGCTGTTGATTGTCATCTTATTAGCAGTTTCTTTTAGTGATACTAGATTGGTGTGTATGTTTTCATAACAATACAATTTGTATTGACCACTTACGAACTGATTGATGGTACTAATCCAGCCAAAATCAATAAAACTCATATCTCCTATGCCAACAAATAGTTAATATAAATAAATTGGGATTATGTAGGTTGCAAAAACTCCCTTCCAATACATTTATCAAGTACCCATTAAGAGTCTACATTAAGGCACGGCCAGTAAGTCCAAACTTGAATCAACTTACAAGTCCATCAGACACAAGAAAAATCCCAGCTCTCCTCTACTACCACATTAAATTTTGCAAAAAGTTAGGTCTAAGGTAACTGAGTAATGTAACGGTCGAGTTTTTGCAAATTTAAGTTTCATTTTTCTTTTGCCCTTATGGCCCGGTATACAAATATAATATTATGTAACTGCCAAAATAGACGGGTGCGGCAACGCGCACCGGCGATGATCTAGTGCATACAGTTATTGGAGTGTAACCATAATTGATAGACCGTCCTCACAAAAAATATGACATGGATACTTCAAAATATACAGACTGAATTGAGCGGACAGACATTAACATAGACCATTATCAGGACTGACCACACACCAAAAGCGGTAGTACTAATAAACAATACAGGGTTCACAAACACAAATCAAGTACTGAACAATATTACTTACTACAGACAAGCAAAGTTGCACTAACTAAACTCTGCAGACTATTTTTTGCCACCGACCTACGGGATGAACCCCACATAACTGACTAGGCCATGGACTTCATGTGAGATGTCTACATGCACCATCACCATCTTGTCAACCTTGGAGAACCTAACAGAGTGTTCTTTCCACTAATAAACATGATGATGAAGACAGGACTCATCAGATTTGTTGGGAAGCTTTACAAGAACCACACCCTTCGTAATCGAAGGCACAGCCAGGAAATTGTGGTGGTCAAGTACAGCCTCGAGAACACGCCTGACAACAATGCTACAGGAAAACACTAGTTCAGGACACGTGGTGACAAGGACACAACAGTTGGATAGTTCAGCAGTAGAACTCATCATCAGGTCTTCCAGTTCACATGGCATGACTTTGAGAACTTCATCTCCACCGCAGACCTGGTTCTAATTCAAACAGAAACCATATTTTATTACTACCTCCGTTCAGAAATATAAGATGATTTTCGATATTATACTCCATATATGACTACATATACGCACAGAAATGAGTGAAAAAAGACACTAGAACATGTCTTCAAAGGCATGAGAGCAGAGGGATTACATGCAATATCCATAACACAAGTTACTGGGGGAAATATACCCTCTTAAAAGGTAGCATTGATGTTCATAAAGTACTCCCTCCGTCACATTTTACTAGATACGGATGCAATATCCAAAATTCTTGTCTTAGATTTGTCTAGATACGGATGTATCAAGTCACATTTTAGTATTAGATACATCCGTATCTAGAAAAATCTAAGACAAGAAATTTGGGACAGAGGGAGTAGTTGAAAGTAATCTATAAGAAATCAGTGTCAACCTCTCGCGTGTTTTGGTCAAAAGAGGAATTTAGAACCGTCATTTGGCACACAAAAATCACATGCAAGATCACCCATAAAGTTGTACTACTAGTACTAGTACTGTGTGTTAGATGAAAAAACACGATCAAGATCGAGAAAAAGATCTTCAGGAAGAGATATTACCTGGACTTGCTTAATGAGTTATCCCGGAGAGGGGGGCTTGGACAGGGCGATGGCTTTGAGCTTGTCTGCGGTAGTCTCGGTGGGGTGCTTGCGCTTCTTCGTACCATGAGCCTCGACGGTTTTGGCCAGAGCCATAGACATCACTTTGGTCGGTGCTCCAGCGTCCATCAAGAAACTGTCAAATAGAAATAAAAGAAAAGAAACCATAATCACAAACCCAAAAGAAGAAAAGAGAGGGAGTTATAGGATCAATCTCGGGGTTGCAAGACCGGGTCTTGGCCAGAATCAACACCATTGATGCACTCACCTTTCCTTTTTTGGGAGAGAAGAACAATGGCAGAAGCAGGTCGAGGTTTTCTTGAAGAAATGAGGAACAAGATGAGGCAGAAGCGAGGGTTGGGTAGAGAGGAAGCTGAGAGAGAAGAGTGAAATGATGGTTGCTTCGTCCGTCCAACTTACTGCTGGAAAGGAGGGGGTTTTATGATTTGACGGCTCATTGGGCATTACTGCAGCTCTTCGATCGGGGTAGTCTACCGTCAGTCTACTACGGAGTAATTTAGTGCATGGTTGGTGGACCCCGATGCTGGCTGTCCCACACGTCGGCGAAAGTGAGTAATTTAGTGCATGGCTGGAGGAGGATCCGCACGGTAGAGCATGTCCACTGTTTTTCAGAAGAAGAAAATGATTACAGCAAGCGTTTCCACTCCTACGACGGAGGAGTGCGAAACACAGCAGCCACTTGAACATACACAATGCTCCTACTACTTGTCATGTGCAGTGGTTCATACGTCAGTACTACACAATCTTGTTGCTAGTGTAGTAAGATATCACGATAACAAATGATGTTGTGCGCATGTCAACTACTCCTATATGTAACATAGTACCGCTTTTTCAACTGTCTGGTCGAGAATGAACGGTGAGATCAATGTTAACAGAACTAGGTCCACAGCGCACGGAGAGTACGGTGCTACAGTACTCCATGAAAGATGAACCATATAAAGCACGAATAGTGTTGGGCAGAGTGTATGAAGGGTGCACGAGATGGGAGCAAAAGTTCCCTTCTCGACTCACTTTTGGGTGTTTGGCAGAGTGCATGAAGGGTGCATGAGTCCACACTAGTAGGTTGACAAAAATACACGAAGAGGAAACAACTATATTGAGATGAGAATGTAACCAAACACACCCACACGCTTTGTGCTACAGTGACTGATCTGCACCGTCTGGGTCTGATCCAACGGTCATGTTGCGTCGAGACACATATATGCCCATGCAGAGGGCGCCTAAACACCACCGAAGTCCCTCTGCTTCTCAAGGCGCACGACGTTGGTGATGCAGGGTGCAACCGCCCGCTGAGCCCGCTCCCGGTCGATTGGAGCCAGCTCGTCAAAGACGGCGTCCAATGGCACGAATGGATTCTGGTGACGGAGCCCTGAAAGGATTCGCCCAGCAACGACGACGCCAGCCCGCAACCCCTCCTTGTCCAGCTCAGCCCCCATCATCGCACGGAGACGGCTCAGCTCCTTGGAGATATAGGTGAAGAAGGAGACCAAGTCAGGAAGCCACAGCTCGTTGAAGTCGACCGGGTGGTCAAACGGGTTTAGACCGACGGCCGGCATCGTCGTGCTGGCACGATGGTAGGCATCGCGCAGCCACAACACGTGCGTGGCAACTTAGTTCACCAAGTGGCTGAGGCGATCCTGGACCTCGTCATGATCGGCCCGCTTGCGCTCCAGCCGGCTCCCCTGACGGCCTATCGTGTCTCCCGCTTTCTGAAGCAATGCCTCCGATGCCTCGAGCATCTTTGTGGTGGACGCCTGCCGCTTTTGAAGCTCCGTGAACTCCTGCACATAATGGAGGAGCATGGCACTCCTCTCCTCCTTGAGCTCACGGAGCTCCACGTCCTTGGCCCTGAGCTCCGCATCCTTGGCATGGAGCTCCTGTGTCAGGAGCCTCACCTCGGACTCCATGATCTGCTGCGCCGCCATGGCACCAGGTAGAAGCAATGGGGAGAGGAAGCAAAGGGGGCGAAACGGCTGAAAGGCAATGTAATCTACGGGAAGGCGGAGGGAGTGGGGAATCTTTTGGTTTTCACCACGGTAAAACACCAGTCGAAGACTTCTCACATTAGGGAGCAGGGGGTGTAGGCGGAGTCATCGTGACTAATTGCTGTCGCGCCTGCTCCCGTCAATTAGAAAATTAAAAATCCTGCCGTGCCTGCTCCCGTCAATCAAAAAATAAAAAATGCTGCCGCACCCAAACACCAGAGCAACGCCGCGGTGGATATTTAAATTTACCTGCCGGCAAGTAGATAAAAAAAGGGGTGAAAAAACAAATGTGGCAGCGGCCTAGCTAATCGGTCGAACTAGCCCAACTAGCTAGCCACCGTGCTTCACTGATGTACTCGGCGGGAAAGGTGGTGTTTCGTGATTTGACGACTCATTTACTTGCTTCGGCGCTACGACCGAGGAGGACCCAGAAAATGCGCGGTAGGTCGTCCCACGTCAGGAAGAATATATGCATGCACCACCCTGGAGGACCCCGAAACCGCGCGGTAGGGTGTGCCACGTCTCGGCACGGAGGAAAAATGTGCATGTAAAAATATATTGTATCAGACGTAGTACCTATGGTTCGACCTTGGGACCCAGCCAGTCGGTTGAAAACACCCCACTAGCCACACAACTTCATCATGCAAACGTGGCACGAAGGATAGATGTGGTTAGCTCCGTCTCGACCAGCCACACCATCTCTTGTTCTAGGCGATTCTTCTATTTTGCAAGTTTTTTTTAGTTGTAATAACACCACGGCAAGCTAGCGCCGCTCTTCGTGTGTTCCCGTGCAAAGGTTACACAATGGAGAGAAGAGAGATTGAGATTGCAGACCTGGGACCCACCAGTAAGTGAGATACCGGTCATGCACGTGTTAACGAGGCACTCCCTCTACTCAACTCAATGCAAGTACTGTATAAAATCAAGTTATGGGACAAAGCCAACAACCGTTCGTTTTTTCAGGCTATCGACTTACGCTTTGTAGTCCAGGTTGCCAGTTCGAATCTCGTCTTTCAGATTTGTTTGTTTTAGGTCCAAATTTGATTAATGACAAGTGGTACCCCCCTATGTTGTTCCGATATTTCAGTGTAGGATGGTTTTTTTGAACAAACACTTTGCGTGGTTAGACAAGTACCGGCACGAGTTACATGTTTTTTGCAAGTTTACGAACAGAAATGACAGCGGCATAGAATATCACATCCACCCCGCTGCTTAGATACTATGGTGATATGAGTTTTTACACCGTTGGAAGTGAGATCCAATGGCTTGGGAGTAGTCTTTGTAATTATGCGCAATTTCCAAACTCTCCAAAGGTTTTTTTGCAAATAAAACATTCAGGCCTTGTGTGTGCCGCTACATCTTCGATCCAACGGCTCCCTGGTGCACATATTAGGTGCTCCCCGTAGCTTAATCACCCACTACAGTGATTGGAGTAGTTGTGGGCCGAATGCTACGAAAATATAATCTAAACCGACCGGAATAAATGCCTACACAAATTAATCCAAGGTTGGAGTGCCCCTCGCAAGGTAAATAGCTCTGGCTTTGCGAGGGATGGAGAGGTAGTAGCTTCAACGCGTGGAAGATACGGTGTGAGAAAGCGAGGTCAATCGAGAGATATATAGATAGAGAGACAAAGTGAGTGTGGTCCGACATTCATTGAACAAATATATATGCTCTGGAGAGATATTGTCCGATTGAACTTTTTGGCAAGGGTGAGGGTTGTAAGATAGAGCTTGAGAGATGATCCAGTCACAGACGTGTAGATATATTTTGTGCGTGGGAGGAAGAAAGGTCAACCGATCACATAGGGTTGCCGTGCGATCGAAAGAGTGAGACGGGTTGGAGAGAGTGACCTAGATAGATGATGTGCGTGAGAGAGTATACAATGAATTGGTGGAATTGGGCTCAAACATGGTGATATATCGTTTTTGTGCGAGAAAGAGCGAGGTCAATCAAGACATACAGAGATACAGAGAGAGAGAGAGAGAGAGAGAGAGATTGAGTGAGCGTGGCCCACCATGAGGTCGAAAGAGTGGTGGCGGCTTGGATGGACTGACCTAGATAGACAATCTGCGTGAGAGAGTATAGAGTGTGTCGATCGAGGCCCGAACAGGGAGATATATTATTTGTTTGTGAAAGAAAACAAGGTTAAACGAGACTCGGATAAAGAGAGCGAGATTGAGCGAGTGTGGCCTGCCATGCGGAAGAATGAGTGAGACAGTCTTGAGGGAGTGACCTAGATATACAACATGCGTGCGTGCGCATGCACGAGAGGTTGTGGGGCTAGATAGGCAATGCATGTATTTAGCACGAGAGGGTGAGAGGGAGAGGGGGGAGAGAGAGAGAGCTCGCCATGGGGTGCAATGGCAGGTGTGTGAGGTAAATACATTCGGTAACAGAGTGGAAAAGGGGGTTCTATAGTTGAGAGACTTAGAGATTGAAACATGGAGAGAAAGAATGAACGTGTGTTGGAAACCGATAGCTTCCTAAGGTGGTTAGGAGAGGAAGATTGACCAATACGGGAAGTATGTAGCGTTTGTGCCGGGGGGGGGCTAAAAACAACATTTGAATGTACATAGTATGAGACTTAATATCGATGTTTCAATTCGGTGTACATTGTAAGATTTGAACTGAGGACCAGGCATACGGGTAATTATTTCGAATTCGTGCCATACTAAGTTTCGAAAAGTTGACATTGACTCAGTTTCTTGTGCTATTTTGTAGGTCATATGTTTGAATCCATCCAAAAGTTTCCTCACTACCATGGTGTTCATCATATACATATGAATTTTTATTTAAAAAGTGGCGTGGATACAGTGAAATGAGAAATCCACGTTAGAATTGGAGATCGCTACGTGAAACACACTCTAATTCAAATAACTAACTACGTGACACACACTCTAATTCAAATAACTAATTATGTGACACACACTCTAATCCACGTTAGCGTGGGTACCGTTTCAATTTTTTTTTCAAATAACTCCTCATTAATTAATTTATAGTACTCCCTCTGTTCACTTTTATAAGACCTTGAAGACATTTCAGACAATGTGCAAAACAGTTCATTTTAAGTAGTCTGAAACGACTTACAAAAGTGAACGGATGGAGTATCTCGTTTCGAATGACTAATTATTGCAAGGAAAAAACGGGCATGGTAATACATACAGATTCATTTCCAAATGAAAGAAGATTCGTTTGCATTCTCAAACGTAGGCGCACCTGGCAAACCAGGGTCGTGTCGGGGTGGACGCTGCTTCGGTGCCTTAAAGGCAACTGCATTTGGGTCACTGACATGTGGGCCAGCCACCTGTTGGGCCCATATGTCATGGACACAAAGGCAGGTGCCTTAAGGCACCGAAGCATAGCCCTGTCGGGGTGGTCGCGTGTGTCGGACGGATGCGTAGCACCCAGCCACCCACCCCCTCCCCCCCAAAAAAGGACGACGACAATATAAGTTCGCGGTTCCACATTTCGGATTGAAATATCTCTTCTCCATCGTCCCCTTCCGTGCTCAGATTACTCAAATCCCTAATTCGCCGCCAACCCTCGAATCAACCCTCGTCTCGTCTCTTTCCCCACCGTTCCCCACCTCTGTGCCAGACGACAACGACGAATACGACAGTCGCGCTTCACCACCGCCCTCATCCGCCGCACCGGGTGGTCCACCGACAACATCGGTCGCTGCAACCGACGTGCCTCACAGACACCGAGTTCGACCGCATCAGGTGCGCTTCACCGACGCCGTCTCCCAGCTCACCAGGGCTACTTCACCGAGCACATCATCGCACCTCCGCCACCCGAGGCCGTTGGGGCTTCACCAACGGTCTCGTCCACCGCATCATAGCGCTCCGCTGCCACTCAAGATCTGCATCCGTGCGTGAAACGTCTCCAACGTATCTATAATTTTTTATTGCTCCATGCTATATTATCTACTATTTTGGACTATATTGGGCTTTATTTTCCACTTTTATATCATTTTTGGGACTAACCTATTAACCGGAGGCCCAGCCCAGAATTGTTGTTTTTTGCCTATTTTAGTGTTTTGAAGAAACGGAATATCAAACAGAGTCCAAACGGAATGAAACCTTCGAGAACGTGATTTTCTCACCGAACGTGATCCACGAGACTTGGACCCTATGCCAAGGCATCAGAGAGGCGGTCACGAGGGTGCCCCCCCCTTGGGCACGCCCCCTACCTCGTGGGCCTCTCGGAGCTCCCCCGACGTACTTCTTCCTCCTATATATACCTACGTACCCCCAAACGATCAGAACAGGAGCCAAAAACCTAATTCCACCGCTGCAACTTTCTGTATCCACGAGATCCCATCTTGGGGCCTGTTCCGGAGCTCCGCCGGAAGAGGGCCGTCATCACGGAGGGCTTCTACATCATCATAGACTCTCCGATGAAGTGTGAGTAGTTTACCTCAGACCTTCGGGTCCATAGTTAGTAGCTAGATAGCTTCTTCTCTCTTTTCTGGATCTCAATACAAAGTTCTCCCCCTCTCTCATGGAGATCTATTCCATGTAATCTTATTTTTGCGGTGTGTTTGTTGAGACCGATGAATTGTGGGTTTATGATCAAGTCTATCTATGAATAATATTTGAATCTTCTCTGAATTCTTTTATGTATGATTGGTTATCTTTGCAAGTCTCTTCGAATTATCCATTTGGTTTGGGTTCTTGCCATGGGACAAGTGCTTAGCTTTGGGTTCGATCTTGCGGTGTCCTTTCCCAGTGACAGAAGGGGCAGCAAGGCACGTGTTGCATCGTTGTCATCGAGGATAACAAGATGGGGTTTATTTCATATTGCATGAATCTATCTCTCTACATTATGTCATCTTGCTTAAGGCGTTACTCTGTTTTTAACTTAATACTGTAGATGCATGCTGGATAGCGGTCGATGAGTGGAGTAATAGTAGTAGATGTAGAATCGTTTAGTCTACTTGTCACGGACGTGATGCCTATATACATGATGATGCCTAGATATTCTCATAACTATGCTCAATTCTGTCAATTGATCAACAGTAATTTGTTCACCCACCATAGAATACTTATGCTCTTGAGAGAAGCCACTAGTGAAACCTATGGCCCCCGGGTCTATTCTCATCATATCAATCTCCATCACTTTAATCTTGCTTTTCTTTTTTACTTTGCCTTTACTTTTCACTTTGCATCTTTATACCAAAAATACCAAAAATATTATATCTATCAGATCTCACTCTCGTAAGTGACCATGAAGGGATTGACAACCCCAAATCGCGTTGGTTGCGAGTAGCTATCGTTTTGTGCAGGTACGAGGGAATTGAGCGTGGCCTCCTACTGGATTGATACCTTGGTTCTCAAAAACTGAGGGAAATACTTACGCTACTCCGCTGCATCATCCTTTCCTCTTCTGGGAAATCCAACGCAAGCTCAAGAGGTAGCAGTGCACGGCTAGCAAACACCAGCGCATCACCCTCAACGACTCTGATGTGACCCGCACTCTAGCTAGGCGAGCATGCCCAAACGCCGGCCCTAACTAGGTATCCACACATCACTCCCTTGTGCACTGTTCGGACGATGTTTGGATATCCTTTCACTGCTCTCTTAGCTTACATGCCTATGCAACTCTAACCTTAACTCTTATTTCTTCTAGAGATATCATCTGAAACAAGCAAATCCATATTTTAGTGAAGCATGACGGCACTACAGGATCTGGTACACATCCTGCACACCCGTATAACCTTGTAAGTGTCTGTCCTCCGGTACAACATCAAGGTCGATTCCTCTTATTTGATCAACCATTCGTCGTGTCAAAAATGCAGAGGGGGATGCAAGGAGCACAAGGCCTGCACATCCAAGCAAGTGGTAACATGGACTTGTACATGGAACATCCCAAGCGCAAGCAGAGCTGAAGTGAGCATGTACAACGAGCTAGCGTAAGTCCCTGCATTTCATTTAATTTGTACTGGCATTCGCGAATGATTTGTGTGTAGTGGCCGATCCACGAATTCAAGTTACAAGGGGCGAACATTTAACTTAAAAAATACGAAGGCACTTGCACTCCGGAAATCAACATAACTTGAGAAATGTGAAGCTACATGCACTTTGAAAACCAGCTAATGATCCAAAGTAGTTCAGATTATAAACCCTAAATGATGCAAGTACCAAAAAACACAAAATGCAACATGGTGTAAAAGGAATACAAACATGGTCTGTACCTGCTTGAATTATTCGTTCTCTAGCTGAAAATATCGAAGTGTAATTGCACGTATAACCAGTGCGCAAACTGCATATCAATATATCTATCCAGCACAAGTATGCCAATAGTTTCAAACAACAGATTAGAAAAGTATTTATGCTATGTTATCATGATACAGGGACTTTCTGGTAGATGGTCTCGACGTTTCCTCAAGCTATGAAAATGCACAATAATTTGCTTGTCATCAATGCCTGCAAATCTCTGTTTCTCTCAACATAGTAGATCATCACTAGACACTAAATCCTTCAATGAGCTTGCAAAATGCTTGCATTAGATCCCTCATTAGACACTATATGTTCATCACCAGGAGCATGTAAAATGTTTGCATCAAATCCTTCATTACCAATCTGTTCATTAGACACATCAGGCTCAAGAACAACATGAGCTTGTTTGTTTGCATCAGAAACTTGATTAGATACAACAGATTCAGTTAGTTCAGTATTGATTGGGGGAGTTATAAAATAAGTAGAAATTGGTTTCATTTTCTCATACATTCCCTACATACAAGCAGTTTTACAACACCGTCAGGTTTAACTATTGGCCAGAAATTGAAGAGTTGAATCAGATATAATCAGGGATGTGATGTACCTACTCGTTGCGCATGCTACTCTTGCAAGCTGCGACTGTCTGTTTGCGGAAGCTTGATGCCATGCTCGTGCTGCCGCCGCTGCCTCCCACGCAGGCTACACCCACGGTTGGATCTTCATCTTCTTATCCTTCCGTTCGCTTGAAGCCCGGC
This sequence comes from Triticum urartu, assembly GCF_056163025.1. Lineage (NCBI taxonomy): Eukaryota > Viridiplantae > Streptophyta > Magnoliopsida > Poales > Poaceae > Triticum > Triticum urartu. Next base: position 199,088,846 of record NC_141879.1, read on the forward strand.
GACCGCCCTCCAACGAGGGCGCGAGGAAGTGCTGTGTCAGTCTATCCAGCGACAGCTAGGTTAGGAGCGAACCAGACTAGAGGCTGGAGCGAATGAATTGGGATTTTTCTTGGTGTCGATCGATATGGGAGGCGCTCGTTTGGGCCGCGAGCCTGCTATAGGGCCTGCCTTGCACTTATGTTATTGGCCCATCCAAATTGAAACATTTTTCTTCATTTTTTACATTGCCTGCTCCTGCGTTGGGACGAACAAAACTAGCGTGGGCCAAAGTAGACGACTCAAACTAGGTGCACACTTTCCAGCCACCTAAGGCGGCCGCCCATACCAGCCCCTATGGTGGCGTCGCCCCTTTTTGCGTGTATGATTGGATAGTGAAAAATATTCCAGTGGCGCTTTTGATTTACCCACAGAATGGTTGAATTGCTTGTTTCTATGAACTGAATTCGCCAATAATGTGAAGGATGCCAGTCTTTTCATCCTATTGTAGATTGCTTAAATTTTGATATGCCAGAAGTAATTGCATGAAATATACAGTAAAAGCCAGTGTGATGTGTTTGGCTACAACTAGTCTAACTACACGTCCTCATATAACATATCAAGGACGCACCATCTTACCAGATTAACCATTCGACTTACCCATGCAGTGTGGGAAGAAAGAAGTATTGGGACTGCGTATCCAAGCAATTGATGCCATGGACTCCTTCGTACAACCTTGTAAGAGAAAAAGAAGTTGCAGTGTGCCAGTACAAAGAACTAGCGTAAGTTCAGTTACATGCTTCTCAGAATTTTAGTTAGCCACTTATTGCAAAATTGTTCAATTATGTTGCTTGGCTTAATTTAGTTTGCTACTGATTACATAATGGCATAGCCTCTTAACCATATTGTAGACTGCGCCTATCTATGTGTTTGATACTTACTGTTAAGAATTACCTATTTGCCTTTACTTAAATATCTACTTGTTTGTTTAACTGCTTTGCTGCTGCAACAGTGGGTTACAATGATGTTAATAACTACTTTTCAGCATCCAATTGAAACTTTTAATTCCTTGTTTGTTTAACTGGTTTACTGTTATAACTACCAGTTGAGATGTTTTGCTAACTTCAACTTTTCTGAATCCAATCGGAACTTTAATGGGAAAACTTGTTAGCCCAAGATCAAAGAGCGAGGTCCCCATGGACGTTGCATCATCCCACAGCAGTGGGACCGGCCCAATCGTGCATTATGAATTGCCAACTGCTGATGCTCTAGAGGCTAAACTAGTGGTAGAAAGAGATTCTGCTTCCGCACTTAGAGATGAAGTTGACATGTTGAGGAAGAAAACAGCACAATCACAAGCAGTACTCAAGACAACCATTAAATATTTTGTGGATTTCAAAACGAAGCAAGCTGAGAGTGACCAGATTGTTAAGGTCCTGAAGGAAAAAAGGAAATTAAATTCCTACTTGGTAAATCATAGGTGAAATGTTCTTTTCATAGTTGAATAACCTTTGTGTTGTCTATTCATGTAATCAATCAAACCATTTGTTTTAGAGATCATGTAATAATTGTTTTTTTTTGTTTTTTTGTTTGTAATTTTATTTGAGCACAAGTCTGTATTAATTGATAACACTCAGAGACATTTCATTTGGATTGCTGTGCCAGACCTACAAATATGCCAATCGGGCTGAATGTGCATTCAGCAATACTAGTATAGATGGACCATAAGTGGCACGCATCAGAAAGGGCCAAGATGCTGGCTAAAAAAAGGATGCTGCTATAGCAAAAAAAAGTATAGCGGCCTGGCTTATGTATGTTAGTTGATATTATTGATCCATATACTCTATAAGTGTTTATATGTCTGTTAGTTCTGTACATTCTTGGTTGATTGGCTCGGTATTTGAATCTTGATACATCGCTTGTGTACATATCTAAATGGGAGTACACATTATGCTGCGTGTGACATTTGAGTTGGACATGAAGTGTTCCAAATATTCGAATTCACCTTAAACTGGATTCTAGTTTCTGAATTTGAGTATCGGCATTTGTAAACCATATTAATATGTGACAGTGGAATACATCTTTGTCGTCCTTTTGAAGATATATAAAAACACATAGAATGATTTAAAAAGATTCATATAGGAATACAAAATGGATTCAAATTTAGTTTCTAGGGTAAATGTGGATGCTTATTGTCCCAAAATTCGAAAGAAATAGCAAAATGTTCACTCCCACATCGGCTGCCCGAAGCCAAGTGTTTGGAAGATGGAAATTGCTGTCTACCCATTACATGAACAATCCATCGGCCCGATTTCCACTGCTCTAAATAGGGGTAGGTTAGTAACTTCAATTAGATGTGACACGACCGCCTCTGAGCCCATTCCGACATGGTGGGCGTCAAATATGGGCGGCAAAACTCATTTGATTCAAGCTCGTCCGAAAGACCTCTGTTTCTCCCTCCATTCCCCATTCATAAACGGTGGGCGGCAAAACACCCTCTCCTCGTCCGAAATAGATGTAGGCTAATATTTTAAATAGGGACAGGTGTGTAACTTCCATCAGACGTGACACAACCGCCCTACCTGTCAGCCCCGTTCATACACCGTGGGCGCCAACCGTGGGCGGCAAAACACCCTCTCCTCACCCGAAATCGATGTAGGCTAATATTTTAAATAGGGGCAGATGTGTAACTTCCATCATACGTGACACAATCGCCCTACCTGTCAGCCCCGTTCATACACCATGGGCGCCAACCGTGGGCGGCAAAACACCCTCTCCTCGCCCGAAATAGTTACCGGCAGATATTTGGGAGATGCGAGATTATCATCCTATCCCCAACCGACGAGACGTCCAAATTTGAAACGGGGGATAAGTTCATAACTTTCCCATATTTCAGACAAGCGCGTCCCAAAAACATGGTTCCCTGTACCTCTCCCTCCATTTTCCCATTCATACACCGTCCGCGCTAGAACACCCCATTCCCACACCAGCCTCCGTCCGCCACCCCATCCATCGCCGCCGTCCTCCACCACATCCATCGCTACCGTCCTCCACCATGCCAGAGCGCCTACCAAGACCACGTCGTCCACTGCTAGAGATGGACGTTTCTCATCCATGGCGATGGACCAATAGCCTTGCATCGCGTCCTCTCGCTTCATCGGCGTCGTCATCCTCTTTGTCGGGGCCGCTCACACGACCTTCTCATCCACCGCAACGGGACTTATCCCCCGATGCACCCGTCTACCATCGCAGATCTGCTTCAACGCCACCGACAGCCATTGCACCCCCGATGCCTACACGGCGCCGCAAGAGAGGTGGTACTTCATATCTCCTCAACTTTTTGATCTCAATCAGATAATAGATCTTAACTTGGTTACTCTACTTTCTTTTCAGCTCTTAGAATTTATTTCTTAGTTCTAAGCAAACAATGGATGCTAAATATCATTTCTCCGGTTTGCAGCTTCAAATCTGCCACGGCACAGCTATAATACGGTTTAATTGATCATGCTTAGGGTTTAATTGATCATGTTGGTTTCGTGGTGGTTTATTGAGTAGAAATCAGAGGGGAAACCCTCTTTTGCTAAAAAATATATGCTTAGAGTTTCCTCCTTTTATGATCACTATACGATCAGAATACATGCTTCGTGTCATAATAACACTGCTCCACCCATCAAGCTAAACAAGCTTAGTTATTCAAATACGAATATGATATTATTAAAACAGAGTTGTTTAATTGGTCAGCTAAATGTTCCTAAATTAGTTTCAAAAATTCATGTTCGCCGCTCGGGTGTGTATCTCTGTGTGTGGTCTGGGCAGCACGGTTGGGGAGGTGAACTTTGTATATGTAGGGGTTTATAGGGAGACACTCTCCGAGTTGAAACCGCAATGCATTCCATAGATAATCTGACTACTTTTTATGTTTTCATGAATCTCAGATTCTGAACAGCATCATAATGATTATGAGCTTGCGCGCATGAAAAGAATAAAGCAGAACAATGCCATGGCTGTCAAACTTGGAATTAAAGGACTGAAATCAAGTCTTGATGCAATGCAATGCAAACACTCTCCACCTACAGATTCATGCTCAGAATATGATCCTAACAGTGACACTGAGCAAGACGGAGACCTAAGTCAATGTAGCTCCCTAGTGGAGGAGTCAGAGGAAAATGCCCTATCTTATTCACCCATCAAGGTACTTGCTCTAACTTTCCAAGGTTACATTGCTCGCACATATCTTGCAACTGATGCTTTGCATTGCTTCCACTTTGATGAACTGCCATTAGCTTAGTTTACACATCGTGTATGTGAATACGCCTTGCCTATCCATTTTCAGTACATATTCCATCTGTCATCATACCATATTTATCCATTCAAATGATGTTCTTGTGTATTAGACGTTCAAAAGGAAGAGGGCGATTGTTGATCATGGAGGAGGACAAGAAAAATATTTGGAAAAGGTAGTGGCACCTGATAAATCAAATAGCCCATTAGGTGTAGTTGCAATATCACCTAACCCACAAAATACCCCAACTCTAGCAGACTCTAGCCCTACAACACTGGTCAATTATGATGCCCCAACTCAGCAGACCCCAACTGCAGCAAACAGTATGATTATGCCAGTTGACATAGCACCAGCTGTACGACACAAACCCCCCATTCCGGCAAAGAGTACACCAAATCCAGTTGCCAAATCCCTTTTCGAACCAGAGAGAGCCCCAATTGCAGCAAATAGGACCCCTGTTCCATTTCTTCCCAGTTTAGAAGACGAAGCTTATGTTGTTGTCAGGAACTTTGTGCGCATCTTTCCTTCATGGAAAGATTATACCGCAGACACAGAACAATTTCCAGTCTTCCTCCGCAACATACGCATAAGTAATGTACTAATGTTATTCATGGTCATTACTGCATATGTTTCTGCTGACAGAAGACACAAGATTTCATTCTTTTAAATAGGCGAGGCGCAAACTGGATTGTGATGACGAGCAAGGGTTGGTTGCGCTTTTCAAGCACTCGTTGATGAAGTATCATTCCTACCTGAGGCAAGCGCACTTCGATGGCAAGCCTCTGAACGAAATTTTTGTAAAGTTTCCAGTGCTACATTTATCCGACGGTGACTGGAATAATCTTGTTACACATTGGTCTCGGCTGCAGCGTAAGGTACTGTCTATGATATCACATCACAATTTGAACTACATTTATGCATTTGCCTTAATGTCTCACTTGTACGAAAAATGTTAGCAGAAGAACATTCGTTCTCAAGGGACCACAGAATCTCGCAACTATACTGCACACTGCATTGCTCTTGTGAGTACCTCTTACCCTGTATGACCATACTTACTTTCATAGTTGTTTGATTATGTTACATCACTGCACATGTTAGCCTCGTAATCGTCCATTTGGTGGACATTATAAGATCCGTATGGACTCTTACATAAATTTAGAATCAACCCAATGCAGTCCTCTTGTAAGGCCTGAACGTGGTCTATCACTGTACTTACACTAATAGCTACTCCCTCTGTCCCATAATATAAGAACGTTTTGTACAGTCACCAGTGTTCAAAACACTCTTGTATTATGGGAAGAGGGATTGGTTCATTTTGTAGCATTCTGCATCTTATCACCCTCGCCCACCATTTACTAAAAAAGATCAGATCTATATTTAATCTTACCACCAAGTAGAATACACAGACAATGACAATGCAGAAGTGTAGTCCATTGCTCTTGTCAGTACATTTTGTCCTGTAACGCTAGTACTTCCAGGGATTGGTAGTTGATTATGTAGCATCAATCTGCATCTTATCTTCATTATCCTCTATTCCTTCCAGTATTATCATATCTATAATTACTCTCTACAAAATGTAGAGTACAGGCAATGCTTATGAAGAAGATTATGTGTTGAAATTCTTGAGTTATCCTTCCCTTGCCATGGAGAAGGGCATTATAAAGCCGTTGTTAACTGTTAATGTAAGTCAGTCCTTCTAAAGCCTTTATCCTCAACTGCTGTTTAATTTGCTCATACTCCCTGTCGTTTACTGCTGTTTAGTTTGCTGTTTCTACCTGAGGGAGTCCTGGATTAGGGGGTGTCCGGATGGCCGGACTATACCTTCAGCCGGACTCCTGGACTATGAAGATACAAGATTGAAGACTTCGTCGCGTGTCCGGGAGGGAATTTCCTTGGCGTGGAAGGCAAGCTTGGCGATATGGATATGTGGATCTCCTACCATTGTAACCGACTTTGTGTAACCCTAACCCTCTCCGGTGTCTATATAAACTGGAGGGTTTTAGTGCGTAGGACAACATACAGAACAACAATCATACCATAGGCTAGCTTCTAGGGTTTAGCCTCTCCGATCTCATGGTAGATCTAGTCTTGTACTACCCATATCATCAATATTAATCAAGCAGGACGTAGGGTTTTACCTCCATCAAGAGGGCCCGAACCTGGGTAAAACTTCGTGTCCCTTGCCTCATGTTACCATCCGGCCTAGACGCACAGTTCGGGACCCCCTACCCGAGATCCGCCGGTTTTGACACCGACATTGGTGCTTTCATTGAGAGTTCCTCTGTGTCGTCGCCGTCAGGCTTGATGGCTCCTAATATCATCGATAGTTATGCGGTCCAGGATGAAACTTGTCTCCCCGGACAGATCTCTATCTTCGGTGGCTTTGCACTGCGGGCTAATTTGCTTGGCCATCTGGAGCAGATCGAAAGCTACGCCCCTGGACGTCAGGTCAGGTTTGGAAGTTTAAACTACATGGCTGACATCCGCGTGGACTTGATCTTCGACGGAGTCGATCCACTGCCGAGTGCGCCGCACTATCACGACGGGCATGATCTAGCTCTGCCGCCGAACAGTGCCCTGGAGGCCGCACCCGCATCGTCTTCGACCCATAATTCGGAGCCAACTGGGCCGATCGAGGATGGGTGGTTGGACGCCGCCTCGGGGGCTGCAATCCCAATGATGATCGAGCCGAACACCAACCCCGCACTCCGCGAGACTTGTTACTCCAAGGAGCCGGACTCCTCCCCGGACTCCGAACCTTCCGCGCCCCTGTCGATCGAATCCGATTGGGCGACGATCATGGAGTTTACCACCGCGGACATCTTTGAGCACTCGCCCTTCGGCGATATTATGAAATCACTAAAGTCTCTCTCTTTGTCAAGAGAGCCCTGCCCGGATCATGGCCAGCAGGATTGGGATGCGGAAGACGAAGAAATTCGACGCACGCCCACCACCCACTTTGTAGCCACTGTCGACGATTTAACCGACATGCTCGACTTCGACTCTGAAAACATCGACGGTATGGACGACGATGCGGGAGGCGAAGAAGAACCACCGCCCACGGGGCGCTGGACGCCCACCTCATCATATGACGTATACATGGTGGACGCACCAAAAGATGAAGACGAGGAGCGAAAGGACGCACCGAAGGCTGGTGCCCTCGAGAAATAGTCAAAGCGGAGATGCAAGCGCCGCCCCAAATCCTGCCTCGATAGAAATAACGATCACATAGACCCAGCACTGGAGCAGGGCGAACCGCTGCCGGACAACGGCAATCCGGATAATCAAACCGAACAAACAAATTCTATCAAGGATAATAGTCCGGACGACATAACGCCGGACAGGCACCCGGAGCAGCAGAATGCCCGTAAAAGGCTTGTTGCCACCGCGAGGAGTCTTAAAAAGCAGAAGCAAAGGCTCAAGGCTGCGCAAGACACACTCCAAATCAGATGGAGTAAAATACTCAACACAGCAGTGAGGTACGGCGACAATCGCCCCTCCAAGAGCTACCCAAAGCAGAAGCTGCTACCTAAATTCGATGAGGAGGCCTCAGACCCCCCACAACCAAATATCAAAGCAGCCACCTGGCCAGATAGACGACCCCTCTGCCAACACAGAGCGGCATACAACGCCACTCACAATACAACACGTGACCGATGCGAGGGCTCGCACCCAAAGGACAGCGCAACAAGATCCATCTATGGACCATGCAAGCGCGCCACAACATACAATGCAACACAACAAACATCCGAACAACGTGGTACACCCAGCTACAGGGGTGCCGCACACCCCCTATGTTTCACCGATGAGGTGCTGGACCATGAATTTCCAGAGGGATTCAAACCCGTAAACATAGAGACATACGACGGAACAATAGACCCTGGGGTCTGGATTGAGGACTACATACTTCATATCCATATGGCTTGAGGAGATGATCTCCACGCCATCAAGTACTTACCCCTCAAGCTCAAAGGGCCAGCTCATCACTGGCTTAAAGGGCTCCCCGAAAGCTCCATTGGAAGTTGGGAAGAGCTCAAAGACGCCTTTCGGGCAAATTTTCAAGGGACTTATGTCCGACCTTCGGATGCGGACGATTTGAGTCATATAACTCAACAGCCCGGAGAGTCATCCTGAAAGCTTTGGAACAGGTTTCTTACTAAAAAGAACCAGATTGCCGACTGTCCGGACGCCGAAGCCTTGGCAGCTTTTAAGCATAGCGTCCATGACGAATGGCTCGCTAGACACCTTGGCCAAAATCAGCCGAGAACGATGGCCACATTAACAAGCCTCATGACCCGCTTTTGCACGGGTGAGGACAGCTAGCTAGCCAGATGCAGCACCAGCGACCCCAGTATATCTAAAGTTAGAGATGGAAACGGGAAATCACGGCGCAACAGCAATAAAAAACGCTGGAATAAAGAAGACAGCACGAAGGGCATGGCAGTAAAACGCCGGATTCAAAAGCTCTCGGCCAGGTCAGCAAAAGCCGCCCTCTAAAGGCACCAGGGATGAACTGTCCAGCCTCAACAAAATTCTGGACCAAGTATGTCAGATCCATAGTACCCCTGGTAAACCTGCTAATCATACCCACAGAGAATGTTGGGTCTTCAAGCAGTCCGGCAAGCTCAACGCCGTACACAAGTGGGAGGATACACCAAGTGAAGACGAGGACGAGCCTCCCAAGCAAGACACTGGGGAACAAAAGAAATTTCCACTAGAAGTCAAAATAGTAAACGTGTTACATGTGATCAAGGGGAAAACAACGCGGCACTCCCAGGAAAATATACCCAAGTGCCTGTCACCGCGAAGTCCTACCACCGGTCGTCTCAACCGATCACTTTCGACCATAGCGATTACTCAGCAAGTATCCGACGCGCAGGATGGGCTGCCCTGTTATTAGACCCAGTAATTGGCGGATATCACTTCACACGAGTCTTGATGGACAGTGGCAGCAATCTAAACCTAATATATCTGGATACAATCCGCGGGATGGGGTTAGACCCAACAAAAATTCGCCATAGCAATACTACCTTTAAAGGAGTAACGCTAGGCCCAGGGGCTCGTTGTAGGGCTCCCTCCTACTACAAGTTATATTCGGCTCCCCCGATAACTTCCGTAGCGAGCATTTAACCTTCCACATCACTCCGTTCCAAAGTGGCTATCAAGCACTGCTCGGACGCGAAGCTTTTGCTCGCTTTAATGCAATACCACACTACGCTCCCTCACACTCAAGATGCCCGGTCCACGTGGCATCATTTCAGTGAACGGAAATATCAAGCGATCTCTACGCGCCAAAGAGAGTGCGGCTGCCTTGGCAGCCGCACACTAAAGGCGCCCGGACCAGCGAAAGCATCCAATAGGTCGTCAAGACCTCAGACACAACTAATCAAGTCTGGCGCCGCTATTTATACCGAATAAATGGTCACACCCCTATTTGTCAATACAAGGGGCTCAACGCGCGTAGACAAGTGGCAATTTTTTCTCATCCTGAATTATACATGGTTTCTTTAAAAACTATCTTTTTGGACGACAACTTTTTCACCTAAATTCCTCTCTTTTACAAACGATCATCGTGCTACACCCGTCCAGGATACGGCACAACGGATACACAGGCGCAGACGTGCAGCAGGGACCCGCTCCAAGGATTCTTTTTAGATTAAGACCCTGCGTAAACCTTTTTTACTGTCTCTTGTTGATACATATCCACCGTTGAGAAGGATGCTGACGTCTTGGCATGTGGCCACGCCAGAACAATGCACGTACCTGGACACAAGGGGCTTCTTACAAAGGCCATTATTTAGGCTCGGTTTATACCACAAAGACCGAATACCTTAGGGAGTGTTCGGCGTCACGAGTTCGGCCCTATATGCATCAGCTCCGAATCGTTGTCTTTGGTCAAACGTTGGGTTTGCCCGGCTCCTGTGTTTTGGTGCCTTACGTTCCGCTTTACCGGCTAAGGTAGCACCAGGAGAACTACTGCGATTGTGCCCTGGTTCATCCGGACGAGCACCTCAGTAGAGAAAGCCGAAAACTGACTGTCATGATATAGCGTGAGACTGGTCAACCACTCGATGACCTGTTGGAATGTTAGAATTCCTCCGCCTTAATGAAGGGTCGTTTTCCGGCCAGGCATGTACGCACCCAGGGATCGGGAGAGTGCGGAGCCACCAGGGGCTATCTAGTAGCCCCACTGTCAAGCTCCTATGGCTAAGTGAAAGTGCTAAAGCATTATAGTCCGATTGCCTCGCTCGCTCTGCTATCACCTCCTTAATAGGACTAAAACGTTGGGTTAAGTGTGAACGCGTATTTTTTGCGAGCACCTCCGCATTATATGCGTGGGGGCTGAAGCCGACGGCTGCAATCTTTCAGGTTATACACATGTATACATAAACGGCCGCCCAGGAGGCATCATATTACTTTCAGGCAAAAGTATAAACATAGCCTTATAAAAATTTATAAAAGCATTTCTCTTACAATGAGATTACATATCACTCAAAAATAATATTTTGTGAGCACTGGGTCTCTATCAAACGAGCACCTTCAAGAACTTCTTCAATGTAGTGCTCAGCAGCCATTCGGCCTATGGCCGAATCCCGCGCTGCAACAGTGGTAGCATCCATCTCCGCCCAGTATGCTTTAACACGGGCAAAGGCCATCCGTGAGCCCTCTATGCACGCCGACCTCTTCATCGCATTAATGCGTGGCACCACGTCAAGGAACTGTTGCACCAAGCTGAAATAGATGTTCGGTTTTGGCCTTTCCGGCCATAGCTGATCCACAACAGACCTCATGGCGAGTCCGGACAACCTATTCAGTTCGGCCCATTCGGCTAATTGGTCAGTCAATGAAAGTGGACGCTCGGGAGAATGGAATTGTGTCCAAAATAGCTGGTCCACTTCACGGTCCATCTGACCCTGGAAGTACTTGGCTGCATCGACAACGCTCGCCGCCAAATTCATATACACATCCTCCGAACTCCACAGCCGATCTAGAGGGGCATACCGTGAATCTCCGAACTTCCTCCGCAACATAAAGGATTTCCCAGCTACAATATCCCCGGCTTCCTGCAGCTCCTCCTTCTTTGCCCTCATAGCAGAGCGGATGTCTTTTCTCCTTGCGGCATCCTTCTCAAGGTCCGATGCCTTCGCTAGGTTTTCCTTTTTAAGAACCCGGCAAAGGTCGGCGGCGGCTTTTAATTCTATGCCCATCTTGGCCATCTTATCTCCGCTCTCTCCATGTGCGGCCTTCTCGGCTTTCAACTCTTCGGCCGCCTTCAAAGCAGCCGCATTACCAAACCTCGCTTTTTCCTTGGCTCGGGCAAGTTCTGCCCGCAAGGCTTCAACAGTGGCAGCTCCATCTACAGTCACAACATATTAAAGATACTGGCATCATGCTGCTCTTACTATGTGGCGTTTACCAGATAATGACACTTACCCTGTGCCTCGTCAAGCCTTTTGTTAACAAGCTCGATGTCGGCGTCTGCCGCATCCAACTGCCGTTTTAAATGGGCAAACTCGCTAGTCCGGCTAGCCACCGGAGCTTCCATCACCTGCACATAGAGGCAGTATGGTTATTACCTAGGAATATGATCCTCTGTCCGTCGTTGTTTCCGACGACAACCAGAGTCTCAGGGGCTACTATCTACACAGGGCACACCTAGCATGTGTAGGACTATCATACATTATTTTATGTACCTCAAAGCCTGTCAGTAGACTCATAAAAGCTTCATGCAATCCGCTTTCAGCGGACGAGATTCTCTCCATCACCGTATTCATCAGCATACGGTGTTCATCTGAGATGGCCGCTCGCCCCACCAACTCCCTCAGAACATCCGATCGCACACCAGACGGTGCTGGACTCTTTTGTTTGCTCTCTTCGAGAGCCGGACACTGGGAGCTTCGGGGGTCAATGGGATTATCTTCTGGCCTCACCGGACTAGGAGAGGCCCTCCGCGACGACACTTCGGGGTCGCCTGCTTCCGGAGCGGAGGAGTCCGGAGGAGGCATTTCGCTCTCCATTATCTCTGGAAGAAGATCCCCCGAAGACGAGCTCATTTGAGAGGGGCTAAGGCCCAAACTGCAAAGATATATGCGGTGGTTATTTTCTCAGAAGAAAAAGATGGCATACCTGTACTATTAAAGTATTTCGGGTGACTTACGACTCACTGTAGGATTGATCCCCCCGCGGACTTTGTGCGGTAAAGGCACCCCCCAAGGTAGGACCCTCTGTGGGAGACCTCTTCTCCCGTTTGGAAGCTTCGGTTTCCGAATCCCCGGGCACAGTCCTTTTCCTCCTCCGGTCGTCTTCCTTCATGGAGACGCTCGCTCCCTCGGTTAGAATGGGCAGCGTTGGGGGCCCGCGTCTGCCCGTATTATCCTCCCCAGTATCTTCCTTCAAGGGCTCCGGGCAAGGTGCGACCTGGAGCATCTTTTCCAATACCGGATTGTCCAAACCCTCAGGGAGGGGGTCCGAACACCGAATCAACTTCGCATTTGTTAGCCAGTCCTGTTCAAAAAGCAAACTCTCAGAAATAACTTCGTAAAAAATGAGAGATAGTTTGTTCGGCCGGAAGATTCCTTACCTGTTCGGCGGCGCGGTTACTGCTCAGGCCCACGTCCTCGGTGATTTCCGTACACTCTACCTGAGGTCCGAAGAATGACTTGTACATCTCCTCGTGCGTCAGGCCGAGGAAATTTTGAATGACACGTGGTCCCTCGGGATTGCACTCCCACAAGCGAAGGGGCTGGCATTTGCAAGGCCGGACTTGACGAACCAGCATAACTTGTATTACCGCAACCAAACTATAATCTGCATTGAAGAGATCTCGAATGCGGCTCTGCAGTATAGGCACGTCCTTGGATGGACCCCAGCTCAGATCTCTGCTGATCCATGACATGAGTTGTGGGGGTGGGCCCGAGCAGAAAACAGGGGCGGCCGCCCACTTGGCACTTCTAGGAGCCGTGATGTAGAACCACTCCTGTTGCCACAATTTAGACACCTCTGGAATGGAACCTTTGGGTCATGGAGCTCCCGTCATCTTGCATATTGAGGCACCTCCGCACGCTGCATGTTGCCCCTCGATCATCTTCGGCTTTACTTCAAAGGTCTTGAGCCACAGGCCAAAGTGAGGGGTAACCCGAAGGAAGGCCTCACACACGACAATAAATGTCGTGATATGAAGAAAGGAGTCCGGAGCTAGATCATGGAAATCTAGCCCGTAATAAAACATCAAACCCCTGACGAAAGGATACAGAGCAAGGCCTAGACCTCGGAGGAAGTGGGAGACAAACACGACGTTCTCGTTGGGTTCGGGGGAGGGGACGGCCTGCCCTCGGGCAGGCAGCCGATGCGAAACCTCGGCGGTCAGATATCTGGCCTCCCTCAACTTTTTGATGTCTTCTTCCATGACGGAGGAAGGCATCCATCGGCCTTGAAGGCTAGATCCGGACATGATTGAAGGTACGGAGCACCTGACCTGAACTTTGGGTGTTTGAGCTTGAGGTGGGGGAAGGATTCGATCTAGCACGGGAGGGAAAAAAATAAAAGCCTTGTCCCTTTATAAACAGGGTGAATATCAAGCGTCCTCTCCGTGGCCGTTTGGACTTGCCTATAGTCTAGGAGTCCTAGAAGCGGTTGGGTTACCCACGCCCGTATTGATGAGAATCCCAGAATAAGGGGACACGATCTCTGCTTTAACAAGGCATGTCAGGAAACCGCCTCGCATGACATGCTGAGGTGGGATAATAAAACGATTCGAATAAAGGATTGGCCGTGGTGTTATCATGCTACGGAATACGTCAGCAGATTAGATTGGTGTGAACATTATTCTCTCTATGGAAATATGTAGAAATTTATTTTGCAGAGCCGGACACTATCTTTGTGTTCAAAATCTTCTATGAAGTACTTGGAGGAGGAACCCGCCTTGCAATGCCAAAGACAATCTGCGCACCGGACTCGTCGTCATTGAAGCCTGGTTCAGGGGCTACTGAGGGAGTCCTGGATTAGGGGGTGTCCGGATGGCCGGACTATACCTTCAGCCGGACTCCTGGACTATGAAGATACAAGATTGAAGACTTCGTCCCGTGTCCGGGAGGGACTTTCCTTGGCGTGGAAGGCAAGCTTGGCGATACGGATATGTGGATCTCCTACCATTGTAACTGACTTTGTGTAACCCTAACCCTCTCCGGTGTCTATATAAACCGGAGGGTTTTAGTCCGTAGGACAACATATAGAACAACAATCATACCATAGGCTAGCTTCCAGGGTTTAGCCTCTCCGATCTCGTGGTAGATCTACTCTTGCACTACCCATATCATCAATATTAATCAAGAAGGACGTAGGGTTTTACCTCCATCAAGAGGGCCCGAACCTAGGTAAAACTTTGTGTCCCTTGCCTCCTGTTACCATCCGGCCTAGACGCACAGTTCGGGACCCCCTACCCGAGATCCACCGGTTTTGACACTGACACTACCAAAATACATGTTCGTAAGAACCGTAAGTTCTAAGTTTTACTTGTAAAACCAAATTCCTTATTCGTACCATGCACATTACTTAATACTCCCTATATGTATGCATGTTTTTGTGGATCTATAATCCAGTGTGTGGTGAAGCAGCCCACGTTTGCACCTTGTCATCTCATGTTTTTATCTTACTGATGTGGCTGATGATATGAACAACAAGCCATGCACATTATCCAAAATAGATACAATGATTTTCTTTGCCCTTCATCTATGCTTGTTATGTTGACATGGTAATCCAGTAGTGTGGTGAAGCTCGTCGCATTATGAACAATGCCAAATTATGCTATTGATAATTTGAACATACTCTTTATTTTCTAACTTGAAATTGGATAGAATTGACAGAACAGTTATCATTTTTGTTTATACATGTGCAAAACCTGTCATCTCTTTTCTTTGTTTCAGGGTGATATGCCTGATGGCATGCACAAGTCTGTTGAAGGCTATGAGACAAACCCAACATATATTGCAGCGAAGAAGGCAAAACATCTTGAAGATAGTGAGACAACCCCAAAGTCTTGTCTTGATGCAGTGTTCAAGTTACTTGAGACTAGCAGTCAGACAAGCTCACAGAATTTGTTGTCTGAATCAGTTCGAGTTCTTCAGTCCCAAGTTCTAGCGGAAAGGCATTCTACAACTCAACTTCGACTTGAAGTCCTATCTCTAAGAAAGATTGAGGAGAACACCAATGAGAACCTCATCGCTAAACAGCTACACCTGGAAGCTATGACCGACATGCTAGGCCGGTCTCACAGCCTTGCTCAGCAGCTTGCGCAGCAGTTCCCCCGCAAGGCTAACCTTGCTTGAACTGTCTTGGAAGTGGTCTCGGTTCAGTATTATTTTGTTACGCTGCAATGGTGCCCATTTTTTGTAATCTGCTTCTTCGTTGCGCTTTATGATCACTGGTGGCGAACTTTGATGCCCAGTGGATGTAATATACCTTAAATCCTTTATTGTGTAGTGTAGGTTTATTCTTAGTTACTATGCCGTAATTTCTTTATTGTATAGAGTAGGTTTGTTCTTAATTCCTACTAGTTACGCAGCAGCCCGAAATGAACCCCGGCCCATGATTGTGCGAATCACATCACGGGCTTTTAACAGGCCAAAATTGTCTGGGTCCTTGTTTGGCCCAATCAGATATCGGCTGCGAGCAGGTCGGATGCAAATCAGGCCGTAGTTAGGCCCAACTATATGACAGGATTTTAACAGGCCGAAATTAATATAGGGCCGAAATGTTAAACAGGCCCTTAATAGGCGAGAACTAATATCAAGTCGAATTACTAAGTGGGTCTTTAGCAAGTGGGCCCAAAAGCATAGAGTCTAGTTGACAGGCCGAATCTGATATGGGCCATAATTGAGCCCAAATCCTCTTAAAGGGCCGGACCTGAACTGGGCCATAATTTGGCCCAGAACGTGGTAGGCTTTTAATGGGCCGGATCTCATATGGGCCACTATTAGGACCGGAGGGTGGCAGGCCATTAATGGACCGGATCAAATATGGGCCGTCATTTGGCCCAAAACATGGCAGCCAGTTAATGGGCCGGCCTACTAGGGTCCTCAAAATCTTGTGGGCCTACAGCTGGGCCAGCCCATTAATGTCGGCAAGATCTCGTGGGCCTTTAGCTGGGCCGACCCATTATGACCCGCAAGAATCTTGTGGGTCTTTACCTGGGCCGGACCATTATGGCACACAAAAATCTTGTGGGCCTTTACCTGGGCCGGCCCATTATGGCCCACAAAATCTTGTGGGCCTTTAGCTGGGCCATCCCATTATGGCCCGCAAAATCTCGCGGGCCTTTAGCTGGGCCGGCCCATTATGGTCCCCAAAATCTTGTCGGCCTTTAGTTGGGCCGGCCCATTTAAACTTGTTGGGCTGTGCCACATGTCGACATATCATAGGCGCATTCTGTCCAGTGAGTGGATGACATCTGTCCCGACGATGAGCTGACACGTGTTTCCTCTAGCCAATGATGATTTTACACATGGAAAATCCCCATTGGTCGGGGCTGTTAACGGGTTATCGGATCGAAAACCCGACCCGATAGCTTAACGACCTTCCGTTACGATGGATGCCACGTGTCGGTCACCCTTGACGAAAGCACTTCGGTGACGCGCGATTTATCATCATGGAAGTGGACACTTCCATGATGATAATTTTGGTAATGTCATGGAACACTTCTACGACAGCACAAGTATGACTATCTTGATTCTGTCATAAATTTGTCATGGATGTACATGCATGACAAAAAAAGCGACCTACTATGACAAACACGTATCATCACCGAAGTGTATTTTTTTGTAGTGAAGAGAGGAGAAGAGAGGCAGAGGGAGGAGGGTAATGAAGATTACCTGACCACGATGATGTGGTGGCCGGAGCGGAGACGATGGAGGGCGGAGACGGCATGCTCGGGGGAGGCGGGGATAGACGGCAGGGAGGTCGCGAGGTGCTCGGGCCTCCTCTCCTAGTGGACGCGTGCCTCCTCTCCTGGTGGACATGGATGGCCCTCCTGTGGATGAGGGGGCAGGGGTGGGGCGGCTCCGAGGCTTCAAGTCTCCGGTGGCGCAGTGGGTCTCGGTCGGGGCGGCGCAGTGGGTCTGGGCGCAGTGGGTTCCTAGGGTTTCGAGGGCTGGGAAGGCGAGGGAGGGGGTGGGGGCGGCGGAGCCCGGGAGCGAGGTCGCCGGAGGGTGGAAGTGATCGGTGGCGGTGGCGAGAGGCGAGGGGCGAGATGGGTCGGCGAAGCGGGTGGGGTGATTGGGGGAAGAAAGGGGATTGGCGATTTTAGTGGGGGGAGGCTTAGCAATGGCGCACCCTCTAGCGGTGCGCCATTAGAAATTGTTTTTTGGATAGCAATGGCGCACACCCTAGAGGTGCACCATTAGTAATCTTTTTTTGGATAGCAATGGCGCACCCCCTAAAGGTGCGCCATTAGTAATCTTTTTTGGATAGCAATGGCGCACCCCCTAGCGGTGCGCCATTAGTATTTTTTAGCATTTTTTGTTGCCTAGCGGAGGGTCGGCAGCGGCATCTTGAACCCTAGGTCTCACTTGGGGGGAGGGAGGGGGTGGGTGGTCGTCGGTGGCGAAGGAGCGGGGGAGGGTTCGGGGGGTCGTCGACGGCGGTGGAGCGGGGGAGGATGTGGGGGGTCGTCGGCGGCGGTGGAGCGGGGAAGGGTGCGGGGGGTGCTCGGCGGCGAGGGGGATCTAGCGAGGGGGGATAGCGATCAAGATGGAGGGGGATCGAGATCGAGTGTCCTCATGAATATTCAATATTTTTTCATGTTGAATATGAAAAAATATCATCAAATTTGAATAAATATTCATGAATTCAAAAAGTGCCAATGAATTAAATTTCAAAATATTCATGAGTTCAAAAAATATTAACAAATTCAATACTAGCTTTTTGTGAGTTAGAAATTCAATACCATAAAATAAACATAAATAAATATTCATGAGGACACTAGAACAGAAGAAATATCATTTCAATATGTCAAAATACAATTGAGAAATGAAGGATACAATTTAAATACAATCGATCTTAGCTAGCTATCTGTTCACAATCTTCTTGCCCTTCTTTTTCGCAAATGGAGATCTTCTGTGGAACGAACATCCTTTAGGTAGGGTGGTACTACTTCTTCTTGTGGTGTATGGCACTTCATCGTCATCATCATTGTCCATCTTCGGGTCGCCGTACTTGTCGAAGTCTTGCTCATTGGCGACTCCATCCATTCCGATGATCTTCCTTTTGCCTCTCCTCACAACAACACGACTGGTCTTTGATGGGTCGGTAATGAAGAAGCATTGGTCCACTTGGGAAGCAAGTACCCATGGCTCATTTTTCACAGTGACGTTTGCGCCTGCGGTCTTGGATTTGGCTTCGGGTATAACCATGGTGGTGAAATACCGGTCTTCTTTGATGACGCTCTTGGCCCATCTGACACGGAACATCGGGACGTTCTCTCCAGCGTAGCTCAGCTCCCAGATCTCCTCGATCCTTCCGTAGTATCTGTCCTTGTCGTTACCGGTGTAGGATTCCATCGTTACCCCGGAGTTCTGATAACCGTCGCTCTTCATGTCCTTTCCCTCGGTGTAGAATGTGTAGCCGTTGAGATCAGGTTGTGCTCGGCACCCTATGACAAGGCGAATATGAGTTTTTCTTCCGCGGAAGAATCCTCATGTAAAGGGTACGACAGAAGCTTCTTCTTGAACCAACGCGTGAAACATGAGTTCTGCTCTTTGATTATATCTCCGTCCGTCCTCTATTGGCCTCGGCCATTCTACGTCTTCTCAATAAAGGTTTTGTGCTCTACCACCCAAGGATCGACCACGTCTATGTGTTGTAGCGCGAATAGGTTTGCTCTTTCAAAGTCGGTGAGTCGACCCTCGAAGTCGACATGCATTTCGTGGCGACCCTCATGGTGACCCCATCCAGTGAGCCTGCCGAGGTGCCTGTTGACGGGCAGACCAACGGGGTTCTCGATGCCTAGATGCCTGTATGCGGTGACCCCATTTAGCATACTCATGTGAATGTACTTCCTCTTCATGCACAACCAAGGGGGAAGGTTGTTGTCGGTGTCAAAACCAGCGGATCTCGGGTAGGGTGTCCCGAACTGTGCGTCTAGGTCGGATGGTAACAGGAGATAGGGGACATGATGTTTTACCCAGGTTCGGGCCCTCTTGATGGAGGTAAAACCCTACATCCTGCTTGATTAATATTGATGATATGGGTAGTACAAGAGTAGATCTACCACGAGATCAGAGAGGCTAAACCCTAGAAGCTAGCCTATGGTATGATTGTTGTTCGTCCTACGGACTAAAACTCTCCGATTTATATAGTCACCGGAGAGGGCTAGGGTTACACAGAGTCGGTTACAATGGTAGGAGATCTACATATCCGTATCGCCAGGCTTGCCTTCCACGCCAGGGAAAGTCCCTTCCGGACACGGGACGAAGTCTTCAATCTTGTATCTTCATAGTCCAGGAGTCCGGCCAAAGGTATAGTGCGGCCATCCGGACACCCCCTAATCCAGGACTCCCTCAGTAGCCCCTGAACCAGGATTCAATGACGACGAGTCCGGCGCTCAGATTGTCTTCGGCATTGCAAGGCGGGTTCCTCCTCCAAGTACTTCATTGAAGATTTTGAAAACAAAGGTAGTGTCCGGCTCTGCAAAATAAGTTTCCACATATTGCCATAGAGAGAATAATATTTACACAAATCAAATCTACTGACGTATTCGTAGCTTGACATCACACCACGGCCAAGTCTTTATTCGAATCGTTTTATTGGCCCACCTTAGCACGTTTAGCGAGGAGGTTTCCTTGGCACGTCTTGTTAAAGCAGAGATCGTGACCCCTTATTCCGGGATTCTCATAAATACGGGCGTGGGTAACCCAACCGTACCCGTTGGAATATTTTCTCGATCAAAGGCGAGTCCCAAACGGTCACGGGGAAGGCCCTTGGTATTCAACCTCTTATAAAGAGACCAAGGCCTTACTCCTTTCTTTCAATCTCAAACGAGTTCGCCTTCCGCCCTGAGTTCCAACACACAAGGCTCCAGATTTCAGGCGCTTCGGACCTTCGACAATGTCCGGTTCCGACCTTCGAGGCCGATGGATGCCCTCCTCTGTCACGGAGGAGGACGTGCTGAAGTTGAGAGAGGCCAGGTTCTTGACCGGCGAAATCTCGCAAGGCTACCTGCTCAAGGGCAGGTCATTCCCACTCCCAAGCCCGGTGAGAGTGTGGTGTTCATGTCTCACTTCCTTCGGGGACTAGGCTTCCCGACGGATCCCTTCATGAGGGGGCTCATGTATTATTATGGGCTGGAATTTCACGACTTAGCCCCAGAGTCCATCCTCCATATTTCCTAATTCATCGTCGTGTGTGAAGCCTTCCTCCGTATCACTTCTCACTTCAGACTATGGCTCAAGACCTTCAAAGTAGAACCGAAGATGATCGAGGGACGGCATGCGGAGTGCGGAGGTGCTTTTATAAGCAAGAATGCTGGTACTCCATGGCCCGAGGGCTCTTTTCAAGAGGAGTCCAGCTTATGGCAGCGAGAGTGGTTTTATATTACCGCTCCCAGGGCCCCTAAGTGGGTGGCGCCACCTGCCTTTCGCTCGGGTCCCCCGCCACGACTGGGGTCATGGGTCAATATGGGGCTGGACTGGGGGCCAGCAAAGGACGTGCCCCTATTGCAGGGCCACATCCACGATCTCCTAGAAAGAGACATCAGTCAGGTCATGGTGACATAGGTTATGTTAATTCGCCGAGTTCTGCCCTGCAAACGTCGCCCCCTCTACCTGTGGGAGTTCAACCCAGAGGGACCACGAGTTCTCCCACATTTTCTTGGCATGACGCCCGTGGAGATGTACAAATTGTTCTTCGGACCACAAGTAGTGTGTCCGGATGCTACGGAGGACGCGGGTCTGAGCTGCAATCGTCTGGATACTCAAGTAAGTAGCCTTGTGCCCGGACTCGCTATCCGTATATTTATCATAAAATTGCCCCTAAAAGAGCTGTCCTTTAAACAGGATTGGATAGCGAAAGCAAAGCTAATCAGGTGTCTGGCCCCCCTCCCCGAGACCACGCCGGGTCCCGTGCTAGTCAGGATGTTGGAGGTTGTGCCTTCAAAGGGAAGCGAGGGAGGGGACAAGGGAGCTACAGCCTCCTCAAAGGAAGTTGTCCGGAAGGGAGGAATCGAAAATTCCTCTCCTCAGGGGAACAAGAGGACCGCCTCTGAAGACCCGGAGACCATGGCCTTAAAGTGGGGGAAGAAATCTTCACCAGAGGGTCCTGTGCTGGGGGATACTTTGGCCGAATTATGCCCTCAAGGGGATCAGCCCTCCACCGAGCCGTAAGTAAAGAGGAGTTTTCTTTTTAAGAAACGAGAGAAATCCCTGCTTTATATCTCAGAAAAGTAATCGAAAATTTACCTTGTAGCTCATACCTTAGCCCTTTTCAGCAGAGCTCGTCTTCGGGGGATCTTCTTCCGGAGATGATGGAGAGCGGAAATCCTCCCCCTGCCGTACCGCCTTGCGAGGCGGGCGACCCTGAGTTATCGTCACGGAGGGTTTCTCCGAATCCGGCGGGGCCGGAAGGTAGTCAAATGGCCCCCCAAAGCCCTCCACGTCCGGCCTTCGAAAAGGGCCATCGGACGAGTCCGGCGCCGTCTGGTGCGCGGTCGGAGGAGCTGAAGGATCTGCTAGGGCGAGCATATGTCTCAAAGGAGCACCGTGCATTGATGGGTACGGTGATTGAGAGGATTTCATCCATGGAGAGTGGATTGCACGAGGCCGTCAGGAGTTTACTGACAGGTTTTGAGGTACGCGAAATAATGTACCCTTTTTGGACAGTTGCGCATAAATAAGATGCGCCCTGTGTAGATAGTAGCCCCTAAGACTCTGTGTGTTGTCAAAACTGACGGCGCACAGAGGATCATAATCCCAGGTCTAATATGTCGCCTTTATACGTAGGTGGCGAAGTGTCCTGTGGCCAGCCGGACTGATGGATTTGCCAAGCTAAAGCGGCAACTTGACGTGGCAGATGCCGACATCGCGCTTGTCAACAAGCGGCTTGACGAGGCACAAGGTATGTAATTCCTTCGGCGGCGCCTGGTAAGAGGAGCTTTATGCCAGTATCTTACAATGTGTGCGCTTGATGCAGATGGTGCTGCTGCCATGGAGAATCTTCGGGCGGAACTTGCCTGAGCCAAGGAGCAAGCCAGGAAAAGTGATGTGGCTGTTGGAAAGGCAATTGAAGAGTTGAAAGCAGAACAGGCTGCTCACTGCCGAAGCAAGAAGGAAATGGCCGAGATGGCCGTGAAGCTGAAGAACGCTGGTAGCCGTTGCAATCTTCTTGAAAAAGAAGATCGGGAGGAACAGACGGACCTGAAGAAGGCCGTTGCCGATGCCAAGGATGCTCGCTCTGCGATGAGAGCTGTGAAGGAGGAGATGCTTTAGGCCGGAGAAATCACGACTGGAAAGCCCTTTATGCTGCGGAGGAAGTTCTGTGATCCTAAACATGCTCCGTTAGACCAGATGTGGAGTACGGCAGACACCTATCTAGATTTAGCAGCGAGTGCCGCAGATGCGGCCGAGCACTTCCGAGATCAAGAAGATCGTGAAGTGGAAAAGCTCTTCTGGTCGCAGTTCCACAATCTAGAGCATCCACTGTCATTAGCCGATCGTTTGGCCGAATGGGCCGAGCTAAATAGGTTGTCCGGACTCGCCATGAAGTATGTCGTGAGTCATCTGTGGCCAGAGAGACCAGAGCCGAAAAGTTATTTCAACTTGGTGCAGCAGTTCCTTGGTGCGGCCCCGCATATCAATGCGATGAAGAGGTCAGCGTGCATGGAGGGTGCGTGGATGGCTCTTGCCCGTGTCAAGACATACTGGCCGGAAATGGAAGCCACTGCTGTTGCATCCCCAGACTCGGATGGAAGCCGAGTACCTGTCGAGCGCTATTTTCAGGAAGTTCTGCAAGGCTCTCGTTTAATAGAGATGCAGTGCTCGAAGGATACTATATTCGAATAGCATGTATTATTGTAAAACAATATTTTGATAAATTGTAGAAGCTTTTTATACTTGTGCCTGCAAGTATTATGATACCTCATGTGCGGCCGTTTAACATATATGTATATATAATCTGAAAGATGGCAGTCGTCGGCTTCAGCCCCCACGCACATAATGCGGGGGTGTTCGCAGAAGGAGCATTTTCACACTTTATCCAATGTCTTGGTCCTACAAAGGAGGTGATAGTGCAGCGAACTAGGCAATCGGACTATGATGCTTTATCACTTTCACTTAGCCATAGGAGTTTGACAAAGAGGCTACTTATATAGCCCCTGGTGGCGCCTGCGCTCGCCCGAACTCGGGGCGTGTATGTGCCTGGCCGGGAAATGGCCCTTCGTTAATGCGGAGGAATCCTAAAGATTCTGGTATGTCATCGAGTGGTTGACCAGTTTCACGCTATATCATGACAGTCAGTTTTCAGCTTTCTCTACTAAGGTGCTCGCCTGGCCGAACAGGGGCACAATCGTAGTAGTTCTCCTGGTGCCGCCTTAGCCGATAGAGCGAAACGTAAGGCAGCAAAACACAGGAGCCGGGAAAACCCAACGTTGGACCAAAGACATGATTCGGAGCTGATGCATACAAGGCCAAACTCGTGACGCCGAACACTCTCTAGGGTATTCGGTCTTTATGAGGGCGGGCGGGATAACTCCCTTAGTAATAAGCTCCTAGTGTCCAGGTACGCGCAAAACTCTGACGTGGCCACGTGCCCAAACGCCAGCCTTCTCCTTGGTTATACCAAGAAACCAGGGGACGTGTATAAACAAGAGACGGTAAAAAAGGTTTACGCAGGGTCTTAATCTGAAAAGAATCCTTGGAACGGGTCCCTGCTGCACGTCTGCGCCTGTGTCTCCGTTGTGCCGTATCCTGGACGGGCGTAGCACGGTGTTCATCTGTAAAAGATAGGAACTTAGTTAAAGAAAGATCGTGCTGAACATGAGTTATACTAAATAGAAAATTATAAATCGAAATGGGTAAAATTGAGCTTTATTGTCTCTTGTTTTATATGTGCGGAGCCCCTAGTATAGGGGTATACCGCTATTAAGCCTTTATCAGTTGTATGTGTATGCCGGACTCGTCTAGCCATGTCCGTGGTCTTGACGACCTGTTGAGATGCTTTGGCTGGTGAAGCCGCTTTATTGTGGGGCTGTCAAGGCAGCCGCATTGTTTTCCGCGCGGGAGGAACACTTAAGGAGATGATGCCTCGTGGACAGGGCATCTTAAGCGTAAGAGATGCATAATGCGGTATTGCGTTAAAGAGGGTGAAGGCTTCGCGTCCCAGTAGTGCTTGATAGCTACTTGAGAATGGGGCGATGTGGAAAGTTAGTTGTTCGCAATGGAAGTTATCGGGGGAGCCGAACATAACTTCTAGCCGGAGAGAACCCATGCAACAGGCATCCGGGCCTGGTGTTACCCCTTGAAAGGAGGTTTTGCTATGGCGAATTTTTGTTGGGTCTATCCCCATGTTGCGGATTGTGTCCTAGTATAACAGGTTTAGACCGCTGCCGCCGTCCATCAGGACATTTGTAAAATGGAGTCCGCCGATTATTGGATCTAATACCAAGGCAGTCTAGCCTGTGTTCCGGATACTTCTAGAGTAATCCTGATGGTCGAAGGTGATTGGTTTTAACAACCATTGGCGAGACTCCTTTGGGATAGGCCGTATGGCGCGTATCTCTGGTGGCGCCGTTCTGTTTGTCACGTGAAGTAAGTTTACTGTTTTGACTTCTTGTGGGAAATCATTTTGTTTCCTGGTGCTCTGCTTGTGGGGTTCGTCGTCGTCCTCACTTGGTGTGTCGAGCCCCTTGTGTTCGGCGTTGAGCTTGCCGGCTTGCTTGAAAACCCAACAATCTCTGTGTGTATGGTTCGCAGGCTTCCCGGGAGTACTGTGTATTTCACATATCTTGTCCAAGATTTTGTTTAAGTTGGATAGCTCGTCCCTGTTATCCTTGAGGGGCGGCTTTCTCTGATTCTGCCGCGAGCTTTTGAATCCGACGTTGACCGCCATGCTCTTTGGGCTGTTTCCCTTATTCCGGCGCTGGTCCTTGCTGCGTCGCGGTTTTCCGTTTCCATCCCTAACTTCGGATGTACTTGGGTCGCTGGTGCTGCATCTTGCCAACCAGTTGTCCTCTCCTGCGCAAAAGCGGGTCATGAGGCTTGTCAATGCGGCCATTGTTCTTGGCTTTTCTTGGCCGAGGTGTCTGGCGAGCCATTCGTCTTGAACGTTGTGCTTAAAAGCTGCTAGGGCTTCGGCGTCCGGACAGTCGACTATCTGATTCTTTTTAGTAAGAAATCTGTTCCAGAATTTCTGGGCTGACTCTCTGGGCTATTGAGTTATGTGACTGAGATCGTCTGCATCCGGAGGGCGGACATAGGTCCCTTGAAAATTTGCCCGTAAAGCATCATCAAGCTCTTCCCAACTTCCAATGGTGTTTTCGGGAAGGCTTTTGAGCCAATGCTGGGCTGGCCCTTTCAGCTTGAGGGGTAAGTATTTTATGGCGTGGAGGTCATCTCCTCTGGCCATGTGTATGTGGAGGATATAATCCTCGATCCAGACCCCAGGGTCTGTTGTTCCGTCGTACGCCTCTATGTTTACGGGCTTGAATCCCGCTGGAAATTCATGGTCCAGCACATCGTCGGTGAAACATAGGGGGTGTGCGGCACCCCTATATTTGGGTGTGCCGTGATGTTCGGATATTTGTTGTGTTGCATTGCTTACCAGAGCTTGCTTTCTTGGCCCGTATATAGATCTGGCTGGGCCGTCTTTTTGATGCGGATCCTTTGGTGGATCGCATGCCGGCTTGTGTGCGGTGCCTCTTGCGCTCCATGCTGGCCATGCGGTCGTCCATCCGACCGGATGGCTTTCCTATTTCTTAACTGCAGGGGCTCTAAGGCCTCCTCGTCAAATTCAGGCAGTAGCTTTCGTTTTGGATAGCTTTTTGTGCGGCGACTGCCGGCATATTTGTCTGCGGTGTTGCGTACTTTGCTCCATCTGATTCTGAGTGCATCTTCCGCAGTTTTGAGCTTCCGCTTCTACTTTTTCAGGCTATGGGCAGTGGCGATGAGCCTTTTGTGGAGGTTCTTCTGCTCCATGAGTTTATCCGGCGTAAGGTTGTCCGGACTGTTGTTTTCGCCGGGGACGGGGTGTTCGGTTTGTTTATCCAAGTTTCCCTGCTCGGACGCTTGCTCTAAGGCATGTTCGTCGTCCGCCGGCTCGTCCTGCTCTATGGCTGGGTTTGTATGGCTGCTGTCTCTGTTGAGGCGGGGCTTGGAGCGGCGCTTGCATCGCCGCTTTGATTGCTTTTCGAGTGAACGATACCTCATTGCATCCCTGTGTTCCTCGTCGTCGCTTCCTTTGGGTGTGTCCACCATGTATACATCATGAGATGAGGTGGCCGTCCAGTGCCTTATAGGCGTTGGTTCGTGTTCATCTCCTACATCGTCGTCCATACCGTCGATGTCTTCAGAGTCGAAGTTGAGCCCGTCGTTTAAATTATCGACGGTGGCTACGAAGTGGGTGGTGGTTGGGCTTTGAATTTCTTCATCATCCGCATCCCAACCTTGTTGACCATAGTCAGGCCAGGGCTCTCCTGATAAAGAGAGAGACTTTAGTGAATTCAGAATATTGCCGAAGGGCGAGTGCTGAAAGATGTTCGCGGCGGTGAACTCCATGATCGGCGCCCAATCGGGTTCGATCGGTCGGGGCGAGGAGGGCTCCAAGTCTAGAGAGGAGTCCGGCTCCTTGGAGTCATGGGCTTTGCAGAGAATAGGGCTGGTGTTCGGCTCGATCGCCGTAGAGATTGCAGCCCCCGAAGCGGTGTCTAACCACCCATCCACGATTGGTGTGATCGGCTCCGAGCTAGGGGTCGGAGCGGACACAGGTGTGGCCTCCAGGGCACTGTTCGGCGGCAGAGCTAAATCATGCCCATCGTGACAGTGCGGCGCGCTCGGCTGTGGCCCGAATCCGTCAAAGATCGAGTCTCCGCGGATGTCGGCCGTGTGGTACAAACTTCCAAATCCGACCTGAATACTCGTTGCTCATACTCTATATCGGAAAGAATACTTTAATTCGCCAACATGTGGGACGTCGACCATCCTGGTCCACCTGCCATGCACAAAACTATCCTGGTCCACCCCAGCCGTAGCGCAAGCCCAACCTTTCCCACTGTAAGTTGGTCGGACGAAGGAACCATCATGACTTCGTTGAATTTCGTTTCTTCAAGAAAACTTACTCTACCTGCAATACTTCTACCACACACGAAGACTGGACTACACCGTACCACGTCATATCACTGAAACCCACTAGGCCAAACTAGCCCGCCTAGTATTTGTACTCCCTCCATCTCAAAGTTAGTAGTACAAAGTTGAGTCATCTATTTTCAAACAGAGGGAGTACATCTCTGTACTGCTATGATTTTGTGTTCTGAAAAAATATCCTTTGTCAATCTAACGATTAGGACTAGAAAGAGGGTCTTTCTCTCTCTCTCTGTTGATCTCTGACCATCCCACAACCCCTCTAGCACACGTACACACTCCCTATAGCCACTCCGAAACTCTGACATCACTACAAAGTCACGCTCCCAACAAAAAAATTACACATTCACGCATGTTACAAGTACGTGCCAATTTTGCTGGCTATTAATGTGAGGCCTCCATTCGTTTAGAGGAATCTTGTAGGAATTTCATAGGATAGGATTTCTACTGGAAAAATTTCTGTAGAGCCCTTTGGTTTATAGGAATCTCATCATATTCCTATGGAGGAATTCTTCTTATCCTCCACATTTCAATGAAAATAAACATTAGCCTAGACTCAATGGAAAAAATCCTATGATGTGAATCAAAGGGCATCGCCTTTCCTATTCCTACTCATAGGATCTAAGATACATGTCATCTCATTTCCTATGACTTTCCTATTGCTAAGATTTTCCTACCCTATGAACCAAGTGAGGCATGAATGTATCCGTGTTGACTATTGTCTGATCGATCGCTAAGCCTACAATTTTAGGAGCTTCTGCTATTGGCCGATTGACGACGGATCAGACCTATAAGCGTACCACGAGCTCATCAGCCACAATGTTTCTCTTTGGTATGTTTTGCAAGTACTATAGCTCTATAGTAGCTAGCCTACTAATACCAAGAATCATCAAACAAGCCCTACTGATATGATAAATAGTTCAAACTTACATCTAAGCATGCCATATATCACATCAAAAGCTGGCGAGGATACATCTGTTTCCATAACTCGGAGAGGGTTCACATGATTCACTATCAAACAAAAGTAGCAAGTACCGCCCAAACAAGACAGTGCACTAGCCTTAAGATGGTTTGATAACACGCATCGTTCTAGTAATTAAACACAATGCAATCTACCCTGAAGGATTAGCGCGACAAACTATTTCTGGTCATCGATCTCTCGAGCAATGACCACAACACGGACAATGGCATGGGAATCGATCTCTGGGGTGATGTCCACAGGACAGACATCGACATCGGAATTGATCTCTGGGGCAATGTCCACGGGATGGACAGCGGCATCATAATCGATCTCCGGGGCGATGTCCACATGACGGACCGCAACATCGAAAACTATCTCTAGGGCATTGTCCACAGGACGGACCGCGACATCGGAATCATCAAGGACCACTAGTAGAAAACGGAGCTTTAAAACCGGTTCGTAAGGGCCTTTAGTGCCGGTTCCATAACCGGCACTAAAGGGTGGGCACTAAAGGCCCCCCCCTTTAGTACCGGTTCGGCGCGAACCGACGCTAAAGTGCCACCATGTGGCGTGAGCTCGCGCCCTGGTATAGGGGGCCTTTAGTACCAGTTGGTGTTACCAACCAGTACTAAAGGTTTTTTTGAATTTTTTTTGAAAATTTTGGAAATTTTTTTTGATTATTTTTTTTCGATTTTTAATTTTTCTGAATTATTTGGTGATTTAGTCTCTAATCTACTCTCTTAACTGCTCAAGTGTGGATCACTCATTCCAAATCATCTAACTTCCCGCAGGACAGACCACGACATCGGAATTGATCTCTGGGGCAATGTCCACGGGATGGACAGCGGCATCATAATCGATCTCCGGGGCGATGTCCACATGACGGACCGCAACATCGAAAACTATCTCTAGGGCATTGTCCACAGGACGTACCGCGACATCGGAATCATCAAGGACCACTAGTAGAAAACGGAGCTTTAAAACCGGTTCGTAAGGGCCTTTAGTGCCGGTTCCATAACCGGCACTAAAGGGTGGGCACTAAAGGCCCCGCCTTTAGTACCGGTTCGGCACGAACCGGCGCTAAAGTGCCACCATGTGGCGTGAGCTCGCGCCCTGGTATGGGGGGCCTTTAGTACCAGTTGGTGTTACCAACCAGTACTATAGGTTTTTTTTGAATTTTTTTTGAAAATTTTGGAAATTTTTTTTGATTATTTTTTTCGATTTTTAATTTTTCTGAATTATTTGGTGATTTAGTCTCTAATCTCCTCTCTTAACTGCTCAAGTGTGGATCACTCATTCTAAATCATCTAACTTCCCGACCGGTCACCCATCCCTCTCACTACTCTAGCCCGAGCACGCTTAACTTTCGGGTTCTATTCTCCTTCGTTTCCAAGTCTGCACTTGTTGTTTTCCTGACAATAGTAAGATGTCAATCCTATTAACCCTCACGAGTTTAGGTTGAGCATGAAGTCACACATTTCACTGTTTGAGTTTGAAACTATTATTATAAAAAACAGTAATTATTTAGTAACACTAATATTTCTTGAATAAGTTTGACCATAGTTTGAACACAGTTTGACCATAGTTTGACCACAGTTTGACCATAGTTTGACCATATTTGATCAAAATTCAAAAACTTGAAATAATTATTTAGTAACACTAATATTCTTGAGTAATTATGTAGTAGCATTAATACTTCTTGAATAAGTAGTTTGACCAGATTTAACCAATTTTTTTTTAAAAAAACTGAAATTTGACCATATCTTTTTTTCCTTTTGGAATTTGAGGATTCTAAAAAATTGCAAACAAGCCGTAGGCAGTCTCCATCGGATGCGGATTTTCGTGCTGAATTTTTTGATATATTATACTTTTTTTTCTGACGTCGTATGCAAAAGTTATAGACGTTTTACATTTTCCCTACACTTTTTGCAAAACACGTCCAAATTTAAGTTTTCAAATTTTCCTAACTAGTAGATGTAGTAATATAACTACCTCTCGAAGGATTTTATTTTTTGAAGTTTTTATCATTTTCTTTTGATTTTTTCAAAACTGAAATGGCGATACACGGGGGGGGGGGGGGTAGAGTTTGAAAATTGCCCTATAGTGTCGGTTTGTGTCTTCAACCGGGACTATCGGTTAAGACTCTTTAGTGCCGGTTGGTGACACAAACCGGTACTATAGGTTAGACCTTTAGTACCGGTTTGTGTCACAAACCATCACTAAAGGGGCTTGTGGGGCCCTGGCCTGACGCCAGCCTTCCACCATCCCTTTAGTACCGGTTCGTGGCACGAACCGGTACTAAAGGTTCATTACGAACTGGCACTAATGCATAGCCATTCGAACTGGCACTAATGGTCACATTAGTGCCTATTTTTTTACAAACCGGCACTAATGTGCTTCACGTTTGACCCTTTTTCTACTAGTGGACGTCCACCGGCACCTGCACAACCCTAACATATTAGCAAGCACATTGCAAATAATCAAAAACCACAACTATGGGAAGCCATTATTTTTTACCATGTGCAGCTCTCCGGGGATCCCATCCCTCCGGGGGCCATCTCCTCGTCCTCGATGGGGAATACTGAAGGAAATATGCCCTAGAGGCAATAATAAAGTTATTACTTATTTCCTTATATCATGATAAATGTTTATTATTCATGCTAGAATTGTATTAACCGGAAACATAATACATGTGTGAATACATAGACAAACAGAGTGTCACTAGTATGCCTCTACTAGACTAGCTCGTTGATCAAAGATGGTTATGTTTCCTAACCATAGACAAAGAGTTGTTATTTGATTAACGGGATCACATCATTAGGTGAATGATCTGATTGACATGACCCATTCCATTAGCTTAGCACCCGAACATTTAGTATGTTGCTATTGCTTTCTTCATGACTTATACATGTTCCTATGACTATGAGATTATGCAACTCCCGTTTGCCGGAGGAACACTTTGTGTGCTACCAAACGTCACAAAATAAATGGGTGATTATAAAGGTGCTCTACAGGTGTCTCGAAAGGTACATGTTGGGTTGGCGTATTTCGATATTAGGATTTGTCACTCCGATTGTCGGAGAGGTATCTCTGGGCCCTCTCGGTAATGCACATCACATAAGCCTTGCAAGCATTGCAACTAGTGAGTTAGTTGTGAGATGATGTATTATGGAACGAGTAAAGAGACTTGCCAGTAATGAGATTGAACTAGGTATTGAGATACCGACGATCGAATCTAGGGCAAGTAACATACCGATGACAAAAGGAACAACGTATGTTATTATGCGGTCTGACCGATAAAAGATCTTCGTAGAATATGTAGGAGCCAATATGAGCATCTAGGTTCCGCTATTGTTTATTGACCGGAGACGTGTCTCGGTCATGTCTACATTGTTCTCGAACCCGTAGGGTCTGCACGCTTAAGGTTTCTATGACAGTTATATTATGAGTTTATGAGTTTTGATGTACCGAAGTTTGTTCGGAGTCCCGGATGTGATCACGGACATGAAGAGGAGTCTCGAAATGGTCGAGACATAAAGATTGATATATTGGAAGCCTATATTTGGATATCGGAAGTGTTCCGGGTGAAATCGGGATTTTACCGGAGTACCGGGAGGTTACCCTAACCCCCCGGGAGGTATATGGGCCTTAGTGGGCTTTAGTGGAAGAGAGGAGAGGTGGCCAGGGCTGGGGCGCGTGCCCCTCCCCCCTAGTTCGAATAGGACAAGGAGAGGGGGCCGGCGCCCCCCTTCCTTCTCTCTCTCCTCTTTCCCCCCTCCCGAATCCTATTCCAACTAGGAAAGGGGGGGAATCCTACTCCCGGAGGGAGTAGGACTCCTCCTGGCGCGCCCTCCCTGGCCGGCCGCACCCCCCCTTTTGATCCTTTATATACGGAGGCAAGGGGCACCCCTAGACGCACAAGTTGATCCATGTGATCATATTCTTAGCCGTGTGCGGTGCCCCCTTCCACCATAGTCCTCGATAATATTGTAGCGGTGCTTAGGCAAAGCCCTGCGACGGTAGTACATCAAGATCGTCACCACACCGTCGTGCTGACGGAACTCTTCCCCGACACTTTGCTGGATCAGAGTCCGGGGATCGTCATCGAGCTGAACGTGTGCTAGAACTCGGAGGTGCTGTAGTTTCGGTGCTTGATCGGTCAGGCCGTGAAGACGTACGACTACATCAACCACGTTGTGCTAAACGCTTCCGTTGTCGATCTACAAGGGTACCTAGATCACACTCTCCCCTCTTGTTGCTATGCATCACCATGATCTCGCGTGTGCGTAGGAAATTTTTTGAAATTACTACGAAACCCAACAGTGGTATCAGAGCCAGGTTTTATGTGTTGATGTTATATGCACGAGTAGAACACAAGTGAGTTGTGGGCGATATAAGTCATACTGCTTACCAGCATGTCATACTTTGGTTCGGCAGTATCGTTGGACGAAGCGGCTCGGACCGACATTACGCGTACGCTTACACGAGACCGGTTCTCCCGACGTGCTTTGCACAAAGGTGGCTAGCGGGTGACAGTTTCTCCAACTTTAGTTGAACCAAGTGTGGCTACGCCCGATCCTTGTGAAGGTTAAAACAGTACCAACTTGACAAACTATCGTCGTGGTTTTGATGCGTAGGTAAGATTGGTTCTTGCTTAAGCCCGTAGCAGCCACGTAAAACATGTAACAACAAAGTAGAGGACGTCTAACTTGTTTTTGCAGGGCATGTTGTGATGTGATATGCTCAAGACATGATGCTAAATTTTATTGTATGAGATGATCATGTTTTGTAACCGAGTTATCAGCAACTGGCAGGAGCCATATGGTTGTCGCTTTATTGTATGCAATGCAATCGCGCTGTAATGCTTTACTTTATCACTAAGCGGTAGCGATAGTCGTGGAGGCATAAGATTGGCGAGACGACAACGATGCTACGATGGAGATCAAGGTGTCGCGCCGGTGACGATGGTGATCACGACGGTGCTTCAAAGATGGAGATCACAAGCACAAGATGATGATGGCCATATCATATCACTTATATTGATTGCATGTGATGTTTATCTTTTATGCATCTTATCTTGCTTTGATTGACGGTAGCATTATAAGATGATCTCTCACTAATTATCAAGAAGTGTTCTCCCTGAGTATGCACCGTTGCGAAAGTTCTTTGTGCTGAGACACCACGTGATGATCGGGTGTGATAGGCTCTACGTTCAAATACAATGGGTGCAAAACAGTTGCACACACGGAATAGTCAGGTTATAATTGACGAGCCAAGCATATATAGATATGGCCTCGGAACACGGAGACCGAAAGGTCGAGCGTGAATCATATAGCAGATATGATCAACATAGCGATGTTCACCAATGAAACTACTCCATCTCACGTGATGATCGGACATGGTTTAGTTGATTTGGATCACGTAATCACTTAGAGGATTAGAGGGATGTCTATCTAAGTGGGAGTTCTTAAGTAATACGATTAATTGAACCTAAATTTATCATGAACTTAGTACCTGATAGTATCTTGCTTATTTATGTTTGATTGTAGATAGATGGCCCGTATTGTTGTTCCGTTCAATTTTAATGCGTTCCTTGAGAAAGCAAAGTTGAAAGATGATGGTAGCAATTACACGGACTGGGTCCGTAACTTGAGGATTATCCTCATTGCTGCACAGAAGAATTACGTCCTGGAAGCACCGCTGGGTGCCAGGCCTGCTACTGGAGCAACACCAGCTGTTATGAACGTCTGGCAGAGCAATGCTGATGATTACTCGATAGTTCAGTGTGCCATGCTTTACGGCTTAGAATCGGGACTTCAACGACGTTTTGAACGTCATGGAGCATATGAGATGTTCCAGGAGTTGAAATTAATATTTCAAGCAAATGCCCGGATTGAGAGATATGAAGTCTCCAATAAGTTCTATAGCTACAAGATGGAGGAGAACAGTTCTGTCAGTGAGCATATACTCAAAATGTCTGGGTATAATAATCACTTGATTCAATTGGGAGTTAATCTTCCAGATGATTGCGTCATTGACAGAATTCTCCAATCACTGCCACCAAGCTACAAGAGCTTCGTGATGAACTATAATATGCAAGGGATTAATAAGACTATTCCCGAGCTCTTCGCAATGCTGAAAGCTGCGGAGGTAGAAATCAAGAAGGAGCATCAAGTGTTGATGGTCAACAAGACCACTAGTTTCAAGAAAAAGGGCAAGAAGAAGGGGAACTTCAAAAAGAACAGCAAGCAAGTTGCTGCTCAAGAGAAGAAACCCAAACCTGGACCTAAGCCTGAAACTGAGTGCTTCTACTGCAAGTAGACTGGTCACTGGAAGCGGAACTGCCTCAAGTATTTGGCGGATAAGAAGGATGGCAAGGTGAACAAAGGTATATGTGATATACATGTTATTGATGTGTACCTTACTAATGCTCGCAGTAGCACCTGGGTATTTGATACTGGTTCTGTTGCTAATATTTGCAACTCGAAACAGGGACTACAGATTAAGCGAAGATTGGCTAAGGATGAGTTGACGATGCGCGTGGGAAACGGTTCCAAAGTCGATGTGATCGCAGTCAGCATGCTACCTCTACATCTACCTTCGGGATTAATATTAGACATAAATAATTGTTATTTGGTGCCAGCGTTAAGCATGAACATTATATCTGGATCTTGTTTGACGCGAGACGGTTATTCATTTAAATCAGAGAATAATGGCTGTTCTATTTACATGAGTAATATCTTTTATGGTCATGCACCCTTAAAGAGTGGTCTATTCTTATTAAATCTCGATAGTAGTGACACACATATTCATAGTGTTGAAACCAAAAGATGCAGCGTTGATAACGATAGTGCAACTTATTTGTGGCACTGCCATTTAGGTCATATCGGTATAAAGCGCATGAAGAAACTCCATACTGATGGGCTTTTGGAACCACTTGATTATGAATCACTTGGTACTTGCGAACCGTGCCTTATGGGTAAGATGACAAAAACACCGTTCTCCGGTACTATGGAGAGAGCAACAGATTTGTTAGAAATCATACATACAGATGTATGTGGTCCGATGAATGTTGAGGCTCATGGCGGATATCGTTATTTTCTCACCTTCACAGATGACTTAAGCAGATATGGGTATATCTACTTAATGAAACACAAGTCTAAAACGTTTGAAAAGTTCAAAGAATTTCAGAGTGAAGTTGAAAATCATCGTAACAAGAAAATAAAATTCCTACGATCTGATCGTGGAGGAGAATATTTGAGTTACGAGTTTGGTGTACATTTGAAACAATGTGGAATAGTTTCACAACTCACGCCACCCGGAACACCACAGCGTAATGGTGTGTCCGAACGTCGTAATCGTACTTTACTAGATATGGTACGATCTATGATGTCTCTTACTGATTTACCGCTATCATTTTGGGGATACGCTCTAGAGACGGCTGCATTCACGTTAAATAGGGCATCATCAAAATCCGTTGAGACGACGCCTTATGAACTGTGGTTTGGCAAGAAACCAAAGTTGTCATTTCTCAAAGTTTGGGGCTGCGATGCTTATGTGAAAAAGCTTCAACCTGATAAGCTCGAACCCAAATCGGAGAAATGTGTCTTCATAGGATATCCAAAGGAAACTATTGGATACACCTTCTATCACAGATCCGAAGGCAAGACTTTTGTTGCTAAATTCGGAAACTTTCTGGAGAAGGAGTTTCTCTCGAAAGAAGTGAGTGGGAGGAAAGTAAAACTTGACGAGGTAACTGTACCTACTCCCTTACTAGAAAGTAGTACATCACAGAAACCTGTTTCTGTGACACCTACACCAATTAGTGAGGAAGCTAATGATAATGATCATGAAACTTCAGAACAAGATACTACTGAACCTCGTAGATCAACCAGAGTGAGATCCGCGCCAGAGTGGTACGGTAATCCTGTTCTAGAAGTCATGCTACTAGATCATGATGAACCTACGAACTATGAAGAAGCGATGGTGAGCCCAGATTCCGCAAAATGGCTTGAAGCCATGAAATCTGAGATGGGATCCATGTATGAGAACAAAGTATGGACTTTGGTTGACTTGCCCAATGATCGGCAAGCAATTGAGAATAAATGGATGTTCAAGAAGAAGACTGACGTTGGCGGTAATATTACTATCTACAAAGCTCGACTTGTCGCAAAAGGTTTTCGGCAAGTTCAAGGGGTTGACTACGATGAGACCTTCTCACCCGTAGCGATGCTTAAGTCTGTCCGAATCATGTTAGCAATTGCCGCATTTTATGATTATGAAATTTGGCAGATGGATGTCAAAACTGCATTCCTGAATGGATTTCTGGAAGAAGAGTTGTATATGATGCAACCAGAAGGTTTTGTCGATCCAAAGGGAGCTAACAAAGTGTGCAAGCTCCAGCGATCCATTTATGGACTAGTGCAAGCCTCTCGGAGTTGGAATAAGCTTTGATAGTGTGATCAAGGCAATTGGTTTTATACAGACTTTTGGATAAGCCTGTATTTACAAGAAAGTAAGTGGGAGCTCTGTAGCATTTCTGATATTATATGTGGATGACATATTACTAATTGGAAATGATATAGAATTTCTGGATAGCATAAAGGGATACTTGAGTAAGAGTTTTTCAATGAAAGACCTCAGTGAAGCTTCTTACATATTAGGCATAAAGATCTATAGAGATAGATCAAGACGCTTAATTGGACTTTCACAAAGCACATACCTTGACAAAGTTTTGAAGAAGTTCAAAATGGATCAAGCAAAGAAAGGGTTCTTGCCTGTGTTACAAGGTGTGAAGTTGAGTCAGACTCAATGCCTGACCACTGCAGAAGATAGAGAGAAAATTAAAGATGTTCCCTATGCTTCAGCCATAGGCTCTATCATGTATGCAATGCTGTGTACCAGACCTGATGTGTGCCTTGCTATAAGTCTAGCAGGGAGGTACCAAAGTAATCCAGGAGTGGATCACTGGACAGCGGTCAAGAACATCCTGAAATACCTGAAAAGGACTAAGGATATGTTTCTCGTTTATGGACGTGACAAAGAGCTAATCGTAAATGTTTACGTCGATGCAAGCTTTGACACTGATCCGGACGATTCCAAATCGCAAACCGGATACGTGTTTACATTAAACGGTGGAGCTGTCAGTTGGTGTAGTTCTAAACAAAGCGTCGTGGTGGGATCTACGTGTGAAGCGGAATACATAGCTGCTTCGGAAGCAGCAAATGAAGGAGTCTGGATGAAGGAGTTCATATCCAATCTAGGAGTCATACCTAGTGCATCCGGTCCAATGAAAATCTTTTGTGACAATACTGGTGCAATTGCCTTGGCAAAGGAATCCAGATTTCACAAGAGAACCAAGCACATCAAGAGACGCTTCAATTCCATCCGGGATCTAGTCCAGGTGGGAGACATAGAGATTTGCAAGATACATACGGATCTGAATGTAGCAGACCCGTTGACTAAGCCTCTTCCACGAGAAAAACATGATCAGCACCAAGGATCCATGGGTGTTAGAATCATTACTATGTAATCTAGATTATTGACTCTAGTGCAAGTGGGAGACTGAAGGAAATATGCCCTAGAGGCAATAATAAAGTTATTACTTATTTCCTTATATCATGATAAATGTTTATTATTCATGCTAGAATTGTATTAACCGGAAACATAATACATGTCTGAATACATAGACAAACAGAGTGTCACTAGTATGCCTCTATTAGACTAGCTCGTTGATCAAAGATGGTTATGTTTCCTAACCATAGACAAAGAGTTGTTATTTGATTAACGGGATCACATCATTAGGTGAATGATCTGATTGACATGAACCATTCCATTAGCTTAGCACCCGATCGTTTAGTATGTTGCTATTGCTTTCTTCATGACTTATACATGTTCCTATGACTATGAGATTATGCAACTCCCGTTTGCCGGAGGAACACTTTGTGTGCTACCAAACGTCACAACGTAAATGGGTGTTATAAAGGTGCTCTACAGGTGTCTCCAAAGGTACATGTTGGGTTGGCGTATTTCGATATTAGGATTTGTCACTCTGATTGTCGGAGAGGTATCTCTGGGCCCTCTCGGTAATGCACATCACATAAGCCTTGCAAGCATTGCAACTAATGAGTTAGTTGTGAGATGATGTATTACGGAACGAGTAAAGAGACTTGCCAGTAACGATATTGAACTAGGTATTGAGATACCGACGATCGAATCTCGGGCAAGTAACATACCAATGACAAAAGGAACAACGTATGTTATTATGCGGTCTGACCGATAAAAGATCTTCGTAGAATATGTAGGAGCCAATATGAGCATCGAGGTTCCTCTATTGGTTATTGACCGGAGATGTGTCTCGGTCATGTCTACATTGTTCTCGAACCCGTAGGGTCTGCACGCTTAAGGTTTCGATGACAGTTATATTATGAGTTTTGATGTACCGAAGTTTGTTCGGAGTCCCGGATGTGATCACGGACATGACGAGGAGTCTCGAAATGGTCGAGACATAAAGAATGATATATTGGAAGCCTATATTTGGATATCGGAAGTGTTCCGGGTGAAATCGGGATTTTACCGGAGTACCGGTAGGTTACCGGAACCCCCCGGGAGGTATGTGGGCCTTAGTGGGCTTTAGTGGAAGAGAGGAGAGGTGGCCAGGGCTGGGCCGCACGCTCCTCCCCCTAGTCTGAATAGGACAAGGAGAGGGGGCCGGTGCCCCCCTTCCTTCTCTCTCTCCTCTTTCCCCCCTCCCGAATCCTATTCCAACTAGGAAAGGGGGGAATCCTACTCCCGGAGGGAGTAGGACTCCCCCTGGCGCGCCCTCCCTAGCTGGCCGCACCCCCCCTTTTGATCCTTTATATACGGAGGCAGGGGGCACCCCTAGACACACAAGTTGATCCATGTGATCATATTCTTAGCCGTGTGCGGTGCCCCCTTCCACCATAGTCCTCGATAATATTGTAGCGGTGCTTAGGCGAAGCCCTGCGACTGTTGTACATCAAGATCGTCACCACGCCGTCGTGTTGACGGAACTCTTCCCCGACACTTTGCTGGATCGGAGTCCGGGGATCGTCATCGAGCTAAACGTGTCCTAGAACTCGGAGGTGCCGTAGTTTCCGTGCTTGATCGGTCGGGCCGTGAAGACATACGACTACATCAACCACGTTGTGCTAAACGCTTCCGTTGTCGACCTACAAGGGTACGTAGATCACACTCTCCCCTCTCGTTGCTATGCATCACCATGATCTTGCGTGTGCGTAGGATATTTTTTGAAATTACTACGAAACCCAACAAATACTTCTCCTCAACAGCGACCATCTCCTCAAACTCGGCCTTGAGCCTCTCATAGGTGGCCCTTAGAATTTTTGGGGTAGGCACGGTGGCACCCTTCCTGTTCTTCTATCTTTGTTTGAGGAGTTCGTCCGCCAACGTCGTCAACTCTTTGGCCAGTGCTTGTTTCTTGGAGTTCTTCGTCTCCACGAGTTGGCCTGCCAACATGGTCAACTCAATGGTCGGTGCTCGCTTCCTAGGGATCTCTGTCTCTGGGTTGTCCGCCGGCAACTCTTTGCCTAGTGATCTAGGATCCATCAATGAACTAACAAACAAAAAACAATCAAAAGGAAACCACAATCGCAATGAAAATGGGAAAGGACTAGGCTATGAGAATTGGTCGGTGCTTCGCAAAAAGAAGATTCTTAGAATGAAAATATAGTAGCACCACTGATTCGCCCACCTTTCCTTCGTCGGTACAGAAGAAAAATGGCAGAAGTGAGTAGCCTGGAGTGAGGTTTTCTTCAAGAAAGGGGAGAAAGGGCTTCAACGAGCATTCCAATGTAATGATGGTTGCTTCGTCCAGTCCAACTTCGAGGCCATTTTACCATTGCTCATAAAAGTGTGGGTTTTGTGATATGATGGGTCATGACGGTCGCAACAGGGTGACCAGTGAGTCTCGACTGTAGCACCTCGCTATGATTTGGTGGATGGCACGCGGGCCCAGATGCTTTGATGTCCCGCATGTAGATAGAGCACCCTAAAGCTTGACTTTTACCAAAGCTAATATGGGACTAAATAAAAACAGAGGGAGTATTTAGGAACGGAGGGAGTAGTCCCTCCTTTACGGTTTACATGGCTATACTATTAAGAGCAAGTACAATAGTAGGCTTATAACCTTCTTTCATTGTAATTTTGTCTCATGCAAGAGCCTGGCTATATGTGTGCTCCAAGGCTCCACACCACACCTAACCCCTACATAAAGACTGCCACACGAGCGTTCGTAACTGCCACGTTTGGGTTGCGCTTGGCTCTTCGCCTCTTCGAGAAGACGAAGGGCCTGTTTGGATTGTGACTATGTTTGCCATATATTGCCGCATTAGTTTTGCCACACTTCCCTAACTTGAGTTTCTCAAATTGTTATCCACAATTTGGCTTGCCTAAGGGAATCTTGCCACACTTTTTGTGTCTATGACATGTGGGGTTCACTTCTCATAAAAAATTCTAGCCTTAGATGTGGCTAGA
Source organism: Triticum urartu (assembly GCF_056163025.1). Classification (NCBI taxonomy): domain Eukaryota; kingdom Viridiplantae; phylum Streptophyta; class Magnoliopsida; order Poales; family Poaceae; genus Triticum; species Triticum urartu. The sequence goes on from NC_141879.1 coordinate 199,129,917, forward strand.
ACCAAACACCCATGTAACTTGGTCAAACTTGCCTAAGCCAAAGTGTGGAAAAGTGTGGCAAGAAACCAAACAGCCCCGAACGATGATGTTACTACTTCTACAATATCGAATCAACTGTTGAAGGTCCATCCACCGCGTGCGGGAGGGATAGCTTGTTGTAGTAAGCAAAACCTGTCCTCCTCTACGAGCCACCATGCGCATGGGCAAGGGAGAAGGCATGTAGTAGTAAAATCAAGATTCTCCTTGTTGTACGAGTTGACGCGACACATCGTAGCACTCGTCCCACATGCTTGCCTCTAAACTTGGCTAAAAGACCTGAAGTGTACAATATATTTGCTGCAACCTCTAACATTTACCCCATCACAAATTAAAATATATATTCCTGTCTTGACCAAATAAGCGTGGAAACTACAATCACCAGGATGATAGGTAGGGCCAGAAGATTATTTTAATAAAAAAACGCTTGGAGACGGCCTCATAGCATGAAGCCGACCCCAACAAATTTAAGCTTAGAGGCACGATACACGCTATCCTAGACTACTTTACACATGAAACTGGCACACGAGCGTCCGGACTGCGCTTGGCTCTTTGCCTCTTCGGGAAGTCGAACAATGATGGTACTAATACAGTGGAGTTCTACAGTATGCTTCTGGCCATCTGACACCGAATGAACTGCTGCATGTCCACCGCGTGCGGGAGGAAGAGCATGTAGCGAAAGCTTCTCCTAGTCCTGCAAGCCACCATGCTCATGGGCGAGGGAGAGGGCACTGTAATCAAACTTCTCGTTGTTGTACGAGTTGACGCGACACATCAAAGTTGTGCACTCGATATATTTCAATAATTTGTGTTTACCGATGCATTAATTACAATGCATGCATGCACGCTAGTATGAATATGTGACGGTAAAGCTTTGTAATGCCCCGGCCCTAAAGTGAGAGATGGTTGTGCATGAGGAGGGACAACAACCGAGGAGCTCCGTCCTAGTTTATTGGTCCCTATGATTATCTGTGCCAAATTTTGACTATAAATTTAACTAAACAAATGTTCATGCATGTCACAAAACATTACATCATTGAAAACTATGTTCAAATACGAATCAAAGGATATAATTTTTGTTAACATGCAATAACATTTTGTTAGTTAAATCTTTTGTCAAAATTTAGCACAAATTATAAAGGGGCCCAATAAATATTTTACTCTCACATTTTGTTTTGAGGATACTCCCACGTAGAAAATATAAATAATAATGCATGTTCGGGCAGCCCACGTTTCCGATAATTTTAGCCGTCGGCTTGTTCACAAATTTTACGAGGCGGTGGTTGTTCATTTAATGGAGGGTCTAGTACCAGACTTGAACGATACAAAGTGTGACCTGGCCCACTGTAACACCACTTGGAATAAGCAGGTAGCTATCTCAAAAAACAATCAACAACTCAAAAAAAAACGGCGAACTGGTGTGTACACAATTTTAAACGATTGTTCTGATGGAGTGAGAAAAGACAATTTCCCCACTATCCATATATATATATATATATATATAGGTTGGAGCCTCCGTGCTTGCTTGCTAGGGTTGCTCCATTCACACACTCTCATCCTCTCCCGATCTAAACAAGATAGCGGTGGTAACACTATCTTTATATCCTCACCGATGGTTACAGATCCGGACGTATCCCCCACCTCCAGTGAAGGGGAGGAGGGACGGCGTTTAGGCCGTGGTCGACAGCGAGGGAGGAGACCCACTACCGGCCGCACCGTTATCTCTGGCCGAGCGCTGGCATGGGAGGTCCTCCAATCACTTCGTAGTTTCCCTAGTGTGGGCGGATCTGGTCTCCCGTCGCCCACCTATCCACATCCCGGCGATATTTAGGTATATCTTCCTTCGACACCAGCCTAGCTCTAATTCCCTAGCTCACTACGTCACTGCATGTGCATCATTTTCTACCTCTCAGCCCCTCTCGATGGGATGGTCCAGTGTCACCTATTTTTTCTATTGTTAGAGGTAAAGCTACTTCATGAAGTCGAATCTTGTACTTGGTTCAAACAAGAAATAGGGGGGGGGGATTTAGTATGTACATCCGACTTGGTACAAACATGAAGGAAAGGAGGTGAAAGTACTACAGACTGGTCATCCAACTGGTCTCTTGGTCGAAAATGGTAATATAGGGGAAATGCTGTACACAGTGGTATGGCCACGACTAGATTTGCTATCCACACATAGGAGTAGGTGGCTAGAGTGAACAACAATGCGACGAACCCAGATATGTTTCTTGGATGTTTGTTTCTTGGGGAAACAAACTCTGAATCACCACTTTATACCCCAGTTTAGGTATATGGTCACTGGTACGCGTCCGTGCTATACAAATGGTTTGTAACCCCTTTCTGCGACGATATTTGGAACCGTCGCCAAGTGAGTGTGAGCGATAGGGGGGTCCTTCCCACATGACCCAGAAATCGTCGGGGATAGGCCCTCCTGGGACACAGGCTGGGGCTGTGTGCGATCGGGCGAGGCATCAAAACCCAATCATTTCCGTAGGTATGTACATCCCACACGATGAATCCCAGAAAAACATTTCCGTAGGTATGTACATCCCACATGGTGAATCCCAGAAAAACAATTCCGTAGGTATGTACATCCGACATGTTGAATCCCGGAAAAATATTTTCGTAGGTATGAACATCCCACACGGTGAATTCTAGAAAAACATTTCCGTAGGTATGTAGATCACACACAGTTAATCGAAGGAATGTGTTTCCATTCTTATCTACATCCCACACAGTCAATCCAGGGAAAACATTTCCGTTCATATGTACATCCCACACAGTTTTATGTGTAGGCTCATGTGTGAAAGGTGTAACTATCACAAAGGTCTGCCTTGGTTAACTGTTTTCCTTTATCAATTACATCACACATGATTTGATGAAGAAAACTGTGTGGCATTGGGCTATCCATCGCAAGCGCTTTCACTTCAAGAACCGTTTGCAAAGATCCATACACATTTGGCAGGTTTATTAGTTTACTATTTAATAATTCCAATGTTACGCAAATTCACATTTCCCAATTTTATATCAGGCACATAAATATATTATAACATCACCGTATGATAGCTACATGAAAACAGCACAGTACAACATATAGCTAGTTCAACTTCATAAGAACAATATATTCATTTCCCTAATCGAGATCATCTAGGCTCATCTTATCCACCTCTGCTTTCAGTTCAGTAGGAACCTGTTTTGCACGGGCCAATTAGGAAAGTGCCTCCTCCTTCACCAACACCATCTTAGCAAAGTCTGATTTAAAAAACATGAGCTCATTCTCCACCTTCAAATTTTTATCCCGCATCTTAAAATTTCTTCAGCGTTGACAACAGTTTCTCTAAGCCTACATCTTTTCTCTTTCTCATACATGCTCCAGAGCTTCGCTAGGCACATCTTCAAAGACTATGGCCACTCTTGATCAACCCACTCCCGGTAAGAACACTTCCGTTCATCCTATAATATTTAAAACTATATTAGTAACAACTAGTCGACAACCCATGCATTCGCACGGGCTAGTATTTTCGGATTCTGCAAAGCATTATTATTTTTATCTTTGTTTGCATACATGATTTATCTGAGATTGGTAATGGGTAAGGTACTTTAAGAAAATAATTCAGATATCACTGGATTGTAACTTTTCGAATATTTTCACACAGCTTCATTTAAAAGAAGTATTTATGAGTTCACATTAGAAATGGTTTTGCTAAAGCACATCTAGATATGCCCTAAGTATTCCATATCTAAGTCCTATGTCACTAATTTTTTGGTGGAGATTCGCGTGCATATTTTCTTTTTCTTTTCTATTTTAGTATGATGAAGTCACTTAGATATGCAATGATTAAGGTGCATCTACATGTGCCGTAGATAGACCCTAAAAAATTGCTTAGCTGTCCGATATAGTAGTATGTAAACTAATATCAGTTACTTAACTTGCACCAACCATCCAACTATTTTATCTCAAAGAAATAACAAATAAGTAATCAAATGGCATAAAACTACACGTAGCATGTGCATTATTTTGTAGATCCTTTTTTTTCGCAGAGTTTATATCTTACAATCCATATTTTTCATTTACTTAAAAAATGAAGAATTTATTTCATATTGCAAACAACCACTAAATAATTGTTATTCCTGTGTACATTTGAGAATTTAAACCACAAAGAACAAATGCCTCAACTGTCAATGAAATTTTGTTTCCTGGCTCTGAAGGAAAGAAAGAAATCATTTTCCAGAAAACTCCAAATGCCATAATGTAATGTTTGTAGATAAAATTTCGAAATAGTCATACCTCGGCCTTAAAGAACATGCATTGAAAATAATGTTGTCAACATATAGGATCAGTCCATTTTTTTTCAACATAAGAATATATACATAGTTTAGAGTTCATATTATTACCAACAAAATGGAAGCAAAAGAAAGGACGATAGTTCTATTGCGTCGTGACTCAAATAAAAAATAACATTGGACTTTATCCAAAAAAATTATTAATTGGTCTAATTAGTTCATCAAATTGAACCTATGTTCGATGTTGTTATTTGTAAGAGAGAAAGAAACAATTCTAATATCTAGGGAGACACTATATATATCAGTAGGAATATGATTTAAAGATGTTTGTTCGCTTTAAAATTTGACAAAATAGGACGATCAAACATGCAACAGTAATATGAGTTGCACTTTGGCGTATGGAACATATAGTAGGAACAGAGGCCAATTAAAAGTAAACAAAAAATGATATACATACCCAAGAACTATAAAGCAAGCTCGCTGAGAGTATAAATCACCGCACTTTATAAAAAAATCATTAGATAATCAAATTTGAATAATATGGCATACTTATTCATTGGAGAATATGCAACTATAGTTTGAGGGGCAGGATAATAGTGCATTTGTCGTGCGTAAATTTCCATTGATATGAGAGAGAAGACTAACGTATATAGAAAGTCCACTGTATATAGAAGTTTAATCAAATGTATTAGCCATGAAATATGCCACCATAAAGCAATGTACACATAAGTGAGCTTATAAGTCGACGCCTCACTTACATGTGAAAAACTGGTTGGAAGCAAATATACGCCAGAAATAAAATGAATTACAGCTTGCAGAGCAATATGAGCTCTTTACCTCAGCAGTTGCGACCCCCAAAAAATATAGTTTAGGTTACTCCTTAGATAAGAAAGACGATTCAACAAAATTAATCATTGGGCAGTCGACGACTCGTATCTTTCCCAAGGTTTTGGTTACCAGTCGAAATTTCAAGATTTCCCATGGTTACCACGTATTTCCGTGCCCCTCGGTAAATCGTCATACCGAGCAAAAAATACCATTTTTTTGAAATTTTTGAATTTAAACACTCGATTTACAGTAAGGTATGTAGGGTCTAATTAATGCAATGAAAGTTGGTTATGGCATGTTGGTAGCAACCTAGTTCCTGTTTTGAGAGGTCTCTGGTTTGAATATTCGTTCATTTTCTTATTTGAATTCAAAATTCAACTATAAAATTCGCTCGAAATATTCTCGGTATTTGTTGGTATTTCTCGGTAACCGTGGTAACCACATTTATCAGTCCCCCTCGGTAAAATTACCTCATTCGGTAACCAAAACCTTGATCTTTCCACAAAATCCATGCGCCATGGATCAGGCTGCCAAGGCATCTTGATTCTAATGTATTTCCTTGATCGAAGCCACATCCTGCCTAAAGAAGTGCCCTGACACTGATAAACGTCCAGATTTAGAAATTCAATGCAGATCGTAATGAAATTCCATTGACGATGAACTTCTAGATATGAAAAATCTGTTGCAGAAAAACCGCGGCATGGCAAGGTAGTGGGCACTCGTGAAGTGCAACATCCTTGCTCAACATCAATCTTGGAACTACTTGGCACTAAGGCATGCGGAAGTTCCGGAAAAACACGCCATGATCATGTGGAAGTTCTGGAGAAACACTCCATGAGGACAGGATCACGGTCGCGTCGTCGTCTGCGGTGGCAGCCATGCAGCCCGCAAACTTGTTGATGACAATCCTCAAGCACCACTGAACCTTGCCGCCCGCCGCCGCCACGACCTGCACCGCTCCACCACCATGCGGCTGTCACAAATAAAACAACCATTTGGTAGCTGATTTAGTAAACATAAATCTAACTGCAGAATTCTTGGTACCATCCTATATACACTTATAGCTGGCCGAAGAGAATAAGAAGTTTCTGCTTTCAAGCTTGCCAATCTAATCTACTACCAGCTATGTTCATTTGACTACTTCTCAATCGTTGGAGACTTTCTAGTAGAGTTGTTTGCCTTGTTTCGATTGCTAGGCCTTCCCATCTATGGCGTTTGTTTGATTTTGTATTTAGACTTATGTCCACTGTCCGAGGGAATATATCCCATGCGTGGCCATGAGATTGAACGCCATGGTCATGCAGCTCGCTCGGCTCATCGTGGCAATTCTGTAGCATCTACGTGGAAGAAGAAAGATGGTGGAGGAGGTGTGGCAATGGTAAGAAAACAAAAACGTTGGTTGCAGGGAGAGAAGATAGGGTTAAGCAGCGGCCATGATTCTGGAGGAAGGAAATTTCCTTGAGATCTACAGGCAGGGAAGGGGTGGGCATGTCTAGCATGAAAGGAACACACTAGATTGATCTTAACTTGAGGGAGGAGAGGGCCAGAATCTTTTGTTTTGTCAAAAATTGACGTGGGATGGAGTAACACCACCGGGAGATGTTGACGTGGGATAGAGTAACACCACGGGAACATGGACATTTTTTTGTGAAATCCATAACAATATGGACTTTGTAATAACATGGTTTGTTTAGGAGGGTATCTCTGAGTTCTCTTACGTATAGGTTGGGTCACGTTGGGTTTTTTCTCCATAATCTCCCTAATAATAAACCATGCATTGCTTCTGGTCGTCCGTCATGCCTTTTTACGAAACAGCCCCTATGATTTTGGATATTTAACCCGCGATCCATAAATCAATCTGAACCGGTACATGAGACAGAAAAGAAGAAAGTAACCCAGCCACCCGCACGCCCCTGCCTCCCAATCCCCATATTCACCTCCAGCGCGTCGCCACCTCCTGCCACGCCCGGCCCGCCTCACCGCGCGCCGCCGGCCCACCCCCACGTCAACGCGCGCAGCTACCGCCATCCCCGTCGACGCGCCTGCCCCTACCACTCCTCCTTATACATGTGCTAAAATTTTGTATGCATCCGCCAGTTGCAAGAATCAAACAAGTCAAGACAACAACCAAAAGAGGATGAGATATATGGGTCATCAGGATCCAAATAAGCACCATGCGTGATATGCCTAGCTCGGGAGTAGAGGAACATCACGGAGGAAATAAAAAAGGGACAATAGAGAGATAAACAGAGAGGGGATCTTGGAACCTCGCTGGCCCATGCTACCTCCACTCGAGTTCGACATAGAGATGGACGACGACGGCTTCCCAGGCAAGGTGGGCCAAGGCAACTGCATGCCCCACGCTACGAATGAACAGGCTATTCTCTCGGTCGTCCTGCTCCCGACGGCAGGCGAGGCAGGAGGCGGCGGATCTGGCTGCTCCTCCAGCGTGGATCCGGCTGTGGCGGACGGAATCAAGGCGGAGGAGAACAAAGCCGACGGAGAGGTGGTCGGAGGCGGCGAGCTCCAAGGCGGGGTGGCGGCTGGCTGGCCTGCTGGAGGCGGCTCGGGGCAGAGGAGCGCTCCTCTCCCGGCGCCGTCGGAGGTGGCAACAAGGCAGCACGGGGCGGCTGCTCCCAACGAGGTGAAGAGAAAAGGGGATTTTGCTTTGAGTATAGAGAAAGGGGAAAAGAAACGGGATAAGAACAAGTGTGGAGCCTGCGTCCTTGGGGATAAGATAGATCGAGCCGCCATGTACAGTAGTTGTGCATTCCCTCAAAGAAAAAGAAATAGACTGTGTAGTGCGTAGCTATGGCATGTGGTGCATAGGCAGCACAGATGACTGTACAATCATAGTTGATGGCTAATATCAACTTAAATTGCAACCTAAAATGGCTGCACAATTTTAAAAAGGGATTGCGAAGAAGAAATAAGACATTATTGTACAAATAACAATATTTTCTGATGTTTATACATATTGTAATTAAATAAATTTATGAGTACCTCGCATGCTCTATTTATGATGCAAAGTCTAATCATTTTTTTGCCAACAATAGATTTCTACATTCTAGAAAACTCTCATGGATTCCAAGGAACAAAGAAGGAAAAGTGATAGAGAGCGATACGCACAGATGAGCAAAGAAGAAAAAACATGAAAAATTGAAAAAGCATAGTGAAGCCTATCAGCAAAACAAAAGAATTGAAGATTCAATCAAGTTGTAAAAAATGTACACAAGGGAGAAAAAAGTATGCAAATATAACATAAAAAGGAAAAATATGCGCATGAGAAAGATAGAAATACGCAAATATGCATCTAGAACAAAACAAAGCTAGAATTTAGCAAATTAGATCTAACAGTGAATTGAGGCGCAACGGACTAAGCAGAAGATTCAATTTGATGGAGAATCCTGCATATGTCGCAGCAAAATTGGAACTTAGAACAACTATGCGACAAGAGCTTTACGATTAGCACACACGAGAGAAGCATACATGTGTGGATGCTGAACTAATATTTTTATTACCAGTATTGTAATCTAAAGATAGGGTCGTTCATCGGATTTTATGACCATCATTTATGTCCCATATTATAATATGAAGAATCTTATTGTTATTTCATTCATTCTTTTTGACATCGTCAAACTTATTCTTTACCTAGCCAACCTAATTCATGGCAATTGACGTTTGTTTCGTTGTTAAGCAAGTCATTTTTTTCTCCCATTGCAATGCCCGGACATGTTTCTGATAATTAAGTCGTGGTACTATTTTAAGTGATAGACAAACAAAATGTGTAATTTCAAAAGAACTTATAGTTTTTAGCAATTAACCCACAATACTACTTTAAGTGACATGAAGAAAATGTTTCAGTTTTTGCAAAAGCCCCTGCAGTTCTCGAAAATCAACATGCAGTCCATATCATATATTTTTAAAATTCTTCATATTTTTTAAATCGTAACTTTAATTTTAACATGTTATATATGAAATTTGATTTAAAAAATGTGTAGAATCAGAATATTATGTTATTTTGATCATTAAATATTGTTAAAATGTTGTTTGGAGTGCAATCATCTATAATCATGCATGCACACGACAACAAAACCTCGCAAGGGGGAAATAAAAAATTAGGGGTGTGTGTTATTTTTTTACTCCCGTTGCAACGCACGGGCTCTTTTGCTAGTTACAGTAACGTAAGGCATTGGACTTTGTAACATTGTTTTTTTCTTGTCGGCGACATATTTTTTCTTTTGACGTGTAGGTTGGGTCATGTTGGGTTGTTTTTTGACGGAATTAGAGTAACATAAATCCAAGGGTTTAGATTGATTGATTAAATTGATCGAACGGTAAAGAATTTTTTAATGACGTGGATTAACATAGAGGCTTTATTGGTGCCTCCAATTAGTAATAAGAAGATTGTAGGGGAAATGGGTTTATAGCAACATAGAAAATTACCAATACTTATTTTGAAAAACTGAAGAAACATGTTAATTATGACATATCTTCTCAAAAAAATCAATAGGAAAATGAATTAATTGCTACTGAGACAACAACCAAATTCTAGAACATCAGAAGCTATAATTAACTACAACAATGCTACAAGTTCTTACTCAAGTACAATAAATAACAAATTGAACATTTTATGAGGAAGGTAAATATAACTGCAATAGCATAGCAATAGTGTTTGAATGACACCAAATTGATACTAACAGGTGTGTACATGCACAAATTTTGTAACATACACAAATAGCACTAAGGCCATCCACTATGTATGCCAAAACTGGGGTAAAGACAACTGTTGCTACATCTCGCACCGGTGCCCTGCAGTGGCGAGCCGATGCAGCGGAAAAAATCAGGGACCCATACTCCGGAGCACGTAGTTGCTCCAGTGTCCAGTTCCTTCGTGCCATAAATATTTAGTATTTTACTACTTCGCTGCTCGGATGTGTGGACCAAGGTTGGCTGCACAAACTGTCGAAGTGGTGCCAAATAATTTTCTACTGGCACCGCTGATGAGATGGCAACAATTTTAGATACTAGGTACAAACTATGACAGTGTCTTAGGATGCGTTTGGTTGAAGGTGTGGTGTGAATGGGTTGGGACCGTGACATTGTCTAAATCACATCCAACAAATGATTTGTAAGAACGAAAGAGGGTCTAACCTTCTCTGCACATGCCAGAAACTTCCTCCCACTGTCCACAGATTCAAACGCAACTAGCTTCACACATGGAGATTGATGGTGACAACGAGCAGATAGATCTTCAGCCACCCCACTCCATTCGTTGCCACTGATGGACCTAGGGAGCTACAAGAGGAAGAAATGACTCAAATCGACCACCGGGTAAAAATCCTTCATTCCAAGTCATAGCCCGAGAGAGAGAGAAGAGAGGCATACCCGGGTGGTGAAGGAGTAGTCACCGGAGGAGGAACCGCTAGAGAGGTCTTTGAAGAAGACCATGGCGACCCCGACAGTAGGATGCGAGACGGCGAGAGCGAGGAAGCGGCTATAGCTTAGGAAGGAAGGAAGGAGGAAACATGAGAAATGCGACTTGAGGTCGGGGATAAATGGGGGTGGGGAAGGGGGGAGGGGGCGGGGGTAGATATTTTGGCGGTAGGGCAACATTTTGGAAATGTGGAGGGAAACTTTGCGCACGGTGCCGCCAAACCATTCAATTTGAACGATTGTGTGTATCGCAAACGATTCTTCTGCCTTACGTGCATGGGATGAGTTTGATAATTCAAATTTTGGTGGAAGTTCCCCCGGGTACGTCATTGCATAATTTAACTAAGCTTGCTAATTTGGGCACACAAAACAGCATACAGCAGACATACCACACTAACTGGATCGAGCAATTTTAGTAATTAAATAGAGCCAGTTGACCTAAACATTGCTCTAACAAAAGACCAGCATTCAAAACAAAGCCTAAGTACGCATAATTTTAACAAATCCGACAGCGCGCCGGCCTATGCATGGCCGGTGTGAGATGATACGTCGATGACTTGTCCTGGCCACATGCCACCGTTGGTGGACTCCGCAACCCCCTGTTGAAGTCGACTCGGCCTCATCCTCGGCGTCACCCTCAAGGTTGTAGTACTCATAGTAGTGGTTGCGCTAGAGCTCGCATTGGTACTCGATCGCCGATTCCTTGACAGACAGACTCTTCTCTACCTTGACCTCAGCCACGCGCAACTTCTCCTCCCGGCTCTCCTCGATCTCCGCCGCCTCCTGCATCTCCAGCTCGCGCTCGGCGACCTCATGTGGAAGCAGGTGCTCCATGGCCACCGCCGCCTTTTTGGACGTGGGTTGCATGCTGGAGTCCGAGGTGCCCTGGAATGTCTTGGTGCGTGCACCCATGATCTTCGCGTGGATGGCCTCGACCCGGGCCAAGGCGACATCGGCGGCACAGACGGCAGTTTGAGCTCTCTCAGCATTTGTAGCCGCCGTTGCAGCAGCAAATGCAGTCGTGTTGGCTGCTGCAGCTGCCGTGTCGGCTGCCGCAGACGCCCTCTCGGCGGAAGCGGCCGCGCTCAATGCGGATGCAACGACACTCTCGGCGTAGGAGGGGACGCTCTCGGCGCAGGCAGCGGCGCTTGGGGGGATGCGGCGATCGTACGGGCCTTCACGAAGCATTTCCACAGCGTCATCTTTGCAAGAAGGGGGTGCGGGAAAGGGGATCGGGATTCGTGTATTTGGGGGTTGCCAGCACTAGACCAGACGAGCCGGCGAAGCTTAAGGAGGGAGACTTAAATAGACCCAGATATTTTCATCGCAAACGGTTCCTAGAAAACAACTGTGTGATGTTGTAGATAATTTTTATTAGCTGTGAAAGAAGAATTCGGACTAAAGTGGCAACAGATGGTCTTTTAAATGTATGAGAAATTTTGTAGTGCTATTACAACTGTCATGTCAAATTTTGGAAAATTTCAAGGGCCATTTGACCTTTTTAAGACATTTAAGTGATTTTCTAGCCATTTAATGACCGTAATTGAAATTTGAACAACAAGTACATGCAACAACTAACAATAACGGTTTGAAAACTCATATTTTGTGTACTTGTGTGCGATTTAATTCCATGTGCAGTAAATTGGAAGGAATTTTCAAACTTATTGGTCAAACGGCTATGACACAATTAAGCATGGAGTGACATGGCATTTTAATTCCAAAAAATTAAAAAAAATCACAAACACATGAAACGTTGGTTGATGTAATGTCGCGCCACCAAGATGATGTGGTAAAAAGTTGGCATGTTTGACGAAAGTTTGGACACACACCCCTCATAAACCGGAGCAACTCACTAGAAGGCTCGTGGTTCCGAGAGGGACAATGCATGTTTGATGACGAACGGGAGATATCTTCCTCTTACGCCCTTAATTTTTTTCCTATATTTAACATGCACTACTACAACTGTAATGTGAAATTTTGGAAGATTTTTGGGGTCATTTGACCTTTTAAATACATTTGAGTGATTTTCTAGCCATTTAATGACAGTAATTCAAATTTGAACTACATTTACATGCAATGGCTAACCATAATGGTTTGAAATATCATATTTGTGTAATTGTGTGCCAGTTAATTCCATGTGCAATAAATTGGAAGGAATTTTCAAACATATTTGTCTCACGACATGGATACGAACATATGTATGCATGGAGTGACATGGCATTTTACTTCCCAAAAAATTAAAAAAAATATCAGAAACACATGAAACCATGGTGATGTAATGTCATGCCACCAAGATAATGTGGTAAAAAATTTGGCATGTTTAACGAAAGTTTGGACACACACCCCTCAGAAACCGGAGCAACTCACTAGAAGGCTCGTGGTTCTGAGGGGGGCAATGCATGTTTGATGACGAACGGGAGATATCCTCTTACGGCCTTAATTTTTTTTCTATATTTAACATGCACTACTACGACTGTAATGTGAAATTTTGGAAAATTTTAGGGGTCATTTGACCTTTTAAAGACATTTGAGTGATTTTCTAGCCATTTAATGACAGTAATTCAAATTTGAATTACATCTACATGCAATGGCTAACCATAATGGTTTGAAATATCATATTTGTGTAATTGTGTGCCAGTTAATTCCATGTGCAATAAATTAGAAGGAATTTTGAAACATATTTGTCTCACGACATGGACACGTGCATACGTATGCATGGAGTGACATGGCATTTTAATTCCAAAAAAATTAAAAAAAATATCATAAACACATGAAACCATGGTGATGTAATGTCATGCCACCAAGATAATGTGGTAAAAAAATTGGCATGTTTGACGAAAGTTTGGCATTCAATTTTTTTATACGTGTAAAGTGCACAACTATAACTGTAATGTGAAATTTTGGAAAATTCTAGGGGTCATTAGACCTTTTAAAGACATTTATGTGATTTTATAGCCATTTAATGACCGTAATTCAAATTTAAACGACATCTACATGCAACGGCTAACCACAACGGTTTGAAAAATCTTATTTGTGTACTTGTGTGAGAGTTAATTCCATGTGCAATAAATTAGAAGGAATTTTCAAACATATTTGTCTCACGACATGGACACATGCATATGTATGCATGGAGTGACATGGCATTTTAATTCCAAACAATAAAAAATAAGAAACACATGAAACCATGCTTCATATAATGTCATGCCACCAAGATGATGTGGTAAAAATTTTGGCCTATTTGACGAAAGTTTGGACACACACCCTTCACAAACCAGAGCAACTCTGTAGAAGGCTCGTGGTTCCGAGAGGGAACGATGCATGTTTGATGACGAACGGGAGATAGCTTCCTCTTATGGCCATCAATTTTTTTCTACGTCTAACGTGCACTACTACAACTGTAATGTGAAATGTTGGAAAATTCTAGGGGTTATTTGACCTTTTAAAGACATTTAAGTGATTTTCTAGCCATTTTCTAGCCATTTAATGACCTTTTAAAGACATGCAATGCCTAACCAAAACAGTTTGAAAAACCATAGTTGTGTACTTGTGTGCGAGTTAATTCCATGTGTAGTAAATTAGAAAAAAAATCAAACATATTTGTCTCACGACATGGACACATGCATATGATGCATGGAGTAACATGGCATTTTAATTCTAAAAAATTAAAAAATATCATAAACACATGAGATCTTGCTTGATATAATGTCATGCCACCACGATGATTTGGTAAAATTTTTGGCCTGTTTAACGAAAGTTTGCACACACACCCTTCACAAACCGAAGCAACTCACTAGAAAGCTTCCTCTTATGGCCTTCAATTTTTTTCTACGTCTAACGTGGACTACTACAACTGTAATGTGAAATTTTGGAAAATTCTGGGGGTCATTTAACCTTTTAAAAACATTTAAATGATTTTCTATCCATTTAATGACCGTAATTCAAATTTGAACTACATCTACATGCAGCGCCTAACCAAAATGGTTTGAAAACTCATATTGTGTAATTTTGTGCGAGTTAACTCCATGTGCAGTAAATTAGAAGGAATTTTCAAACATATTGGTCTCATGGCATGGGCACATGCATGGAGTGCCATGGCATTTTAATTACAAAAAATAAAAAAAATCAGAAAAACCTGAAACCTTGCTTGATGTAATGTCATGCCACCAAGATGGTGTGTAAAAAAATTGGCATGTTTGACGAAAGTTAGGACACACACCCCAACTAAACCGGAGGAACTCACTAGAAGGTTCGTGGTTCCGATAGGGAACAATGCATATTTGAGGACGAACGGGAGATAGCTTCCTCTTACAGCCTTGAATTTTTTTTCTATGTTTAAGGTGCACTAACACAACTGTCATGTGAAAATTTGGAAATTTCAGGGGTCATTTGACCTTTGTAAGACATTTAAGTGATTTTCTAGCCACTTAATGACCGTAATTCAAATTTGAACTACATCTACATGCAGCGCCTAACCATAACAGTTTGAAAAATCATATTTTTGTGTACTTTTGTGCGAGTTAAAAAATCATTAGATGACATAAATATCCGGTGTTCAAAAAATAAAATGTAAATATGTGGCAAGACAACCGACCCCCACACGATTGGCACTTTATCTCGCCGCTCGAGGTTTGGTAGGTGAGTGGCGGGGATCATTAATCAGAGACGGTTCCGCATTGGAAACCGTTAGCTATTATGTTCACACCTAGATTGTGGCTATTATGTTCACACATGGATTTTGCGACGGGAATCATGTGTAATTCAAACTACAGTACTCGTAAATTCCGTTAGCTATTATGTTCACACATAGATTTTCCCTATTATGTTCCCACACGGATTTTCCTATGGGAATCATGTGTAATTCAAACTATAATACTCGTAAATTCTTGCGACCAGCGTGTGTACTGTCCCGGGGAAGACACCACGCACCAGGGAGCTGCTGGCGAGGGGCTGCCGGAATACTAGTCCCAGGAGGGATTATTAGTTTTAGTATTGTTCATTTTCAATTTTATGCATTGTACATAGTAGTTAAGCATCATCACGTATATGTGATGATGTTATATATATAGTCTGTGATGAACTAATGAACAATTAATATATATCTATATATATTGTGAATTCCATTTTCTTTCTGTTTTCGTATACTAATTTGAATCTAGCTGTTATCATCCACATATACAGAATGGAAAGCGTATATACACACATTGAAACAGAATATATAAGAACGGAAAACGGAGTACACACATTGAAACAGAGGAATAAACAGAGCAATAATATGTTTGCTGTGAATACATAGCTATCCACGCCGAAATGACTCAGCAAAATAAAACGCGTCCATGAGACCATGACCAGCAGCCCTTGCATACGGTACCTCTTGGCTCTGGCTGAACTCGTGCAGGCATTTGTCCAAGCGGTCGACATGCTCGCGGTACGTCTGGAGCGCGATCTCGAGATCCAAATTGGCCATTACATCAGAGATCACTAGCTCGAGGATGCGACGGGCATGTTCCTCTACTGCGACCAGGTGGACACCTGGGCCAAGGAGGCGGTCGAGCCTACGGACCAGCGCGTTGGCATCTAGCGGGTCGCCGACAAGGCGAATGGTGCCACCCGTGCGAACGGCGCGGTGGGCGTGCAGTGTAAGTACGGCACGACCAGCCTCTAGTGCAAGTAGGGCGCTAAGGGCATCTGCCCACTCCTGGCGAGGAATGGGGGTACTAACTGGACGTGTACCCAGTTGCGACGCCGTGTTGACAGCAGGCAAGGGCCGATGGATCCGCTCTTTCTGTGGGCGCGCCGCGCCTCTCGCTCTATGGCGCTCCAACGGTCTCGCCATGTGGCGAGCCGCAGCCTATCGGTGCAGGCGCGCCTAGCTTTCTCTGCGGTGCGGCATCGATCATGTTGTGCAACGAGCTGTAGCCTGTCAGCGCTAACATGCATATCTCGATCTGCGGTGCTGAAGCGCCATGCGCCAAAGGTCTGCTCAACCCTGGCGATGACGCGCATCATGACGCCTCCTCGTTTTCCTCGTCGAGGAGGTTGATGGTAGAGGCGTGCTTGGAAAAGTGTTTTCCCACAACACACACGGCTTATTCCATCACAAATAGGTCGGATGGATCAACTGTATGCCACGTATCGCACATTGTTAAGAAGTAATGCAGTAGACCTTCTTTAATATGTGTTAAAAAAAACAAGGAGCTCGAGGTTAAATTAACTCATGGGATGGGTCATATCAGTCATTTATTTTGACAGACATGACCCAACCTATCAGTTAATTTAACATCAACACAACTTGCCATCCAGTCACACATCTGACGGCCACTCCAGCCCGAGCACACTTAACTTGAGAGTTCTCTTACATGAGCTACTGGTGGAACAGCTAGTCCTTGCTGATATTGGATGCCTCTTCGCATCCTTATGGCATATCCCGATGACCGCCCATCCCCCAATGGCCAATAGATGTTGTGTAGACAGAGCATATAACATACGTCTTATTAGAAGTAATCGTCGGTGTTATTATCGGTCTTCGCAGACATTTCTGATTACAGACCTGTTTGCCGCGTATCACACACATCTTGATATATTGAACCATTTATGTTCTCTTTTCTCAACGCAAATAGTTCATCCGAGTGAACCTCATGCCATATATCACACATACCTTGATCTGGCTGACCGTTTCTATTGTGTTTCCTAATCACAAACAGTTCATCCGAGTGAACCGTATGCTGTATATCACACACATCTTCATCTGGCTGCCCGTTTCTTTTGTTCCTCCTCATCGCAAACAATTAATTGAACTGAACCGTGTGCCTTGCATCGCACACGCAACTAAAATCTGCACCATGTTTGATGTATCCTCAATTGGAAATGTTTTGCACCTTTTTGACGGTTTTTACACCACCGTTTACGATTATTGTATTGCACACAGTTTTGTCGAAGGGTCTCTGATCGTAGTGTCGCATTAGCAGTATCCTGCAGTAGTGGGTGCTGGCTGCTGGTGCACCCACTGTCCCATGCCCTTATACCAAATATCTAGTTGTTCTTAATCTAATGCCCCTGGTAAAATGAAGCCATGCCACTGTTATAAGCCATGACAAGTTTAGCCAAATGTTTTTGCTAGTAATTGTTTGAGACTCCAACTGTTTCCTCTATAGTTTTTTGTGCAAACAGGGATATCCGTTTCACCTCGTTGCCATTGTGACCTTTTGGTGCACTGCACAAAACACTTCTTAAAAGAAGTGAATTTTACGTTGTTTAACTGGAATGTCAGAATGGAACCGTTGGTTCATTTCGGTGGAACTGCACATAGGGAGATCTGTGTTCCAATCCTCATCATCCATATTGGCACCATAACCTTCCTTTAGGTAAGAATGATATTTAATGCATGTGTTCATCTCTATTTTGCGACTGCCATGAGAAAATAATGCTATTGTTTACTAGTACACTTGTACTCCTTCACTGACAAAACCAATCCTGAAATAGAAGGCCAATCATGTACTTGGTTTCACCAACTGGTGAGGAGAAAGAGAAACAGAGCATGAAGAGGAAGAAGAAGAATAATAAATAGGAAATGTAGATCACACAATGGTACCGTCCTATGTTATCCTGACATCTTGCTAGTGGTATTGTATTGTTTTGTTGCTACTAGTCTTAATTTACTTGGAAGACTAGCAAGATGCCCGTGTGTTGCACGTAACATCAAGATGCATTTGTATGAGTAGTTTATCTTGTGAGAGAAAAGGATTAACGAGGGAAAGCCTTATTTGCAAATGTGGAGAGGGTTGTGGGTACCTTTTTGCAAAATTGCCATAGTTTCCTTCCTATCCGTCAGATATAAATCGGATGGCCTATATTTCAGGATGGCAGGCAGGCCAACATGACTAACTCTGTTTTTCATAAGAGGAGTAGAGTAGATAAGAATAGAGTAGAGATAGATAGAGAAATGCAGCAGAGTAGTATTTGGGTTGACGACACATCATACTAATTAACTGGATTCTGGATGCATCTGTGACCCAGCTCTATACGATCAACAGTGCCAAGGTGATCTTGTTAAAGCCGAGGCCTCAGTTAAGGCCATCCAAGGGCTCCTGCAATGTTTACCTTACATGTGAGATGATCCTCCAGGGAGCCATTCCACTGCTACTGTCTCTCCTACAAGGGCCCTAAATGAATTAGGAAGCACTAATTTATTGCTGCCTAATTTTCCTGTCAGA
Source organism: Triticum urartu (assembly GCF_056163025.1). Taxonomy (NCBI): domain Eukaryota; kingdom Viridiplantae; phylum Streptophyta; class Magnoliopsida; order Poales; family Poaceae; genus Triticum; species Triticum urartu. Next base: position 199,148,714 of record NC_141879.1, read on the forward strand.
GTTAAACAAATCTTTAGTAGCACCCTATGCTGAATCATGTTCGTGTGTATGTGTGTTTGTGGAGGTGAATCATGTGGTGCAGTAGGGAGGGAATCTTGGTAGTGTCATGACATAATATTGCAATTGTTTTGCATGTCAATTTATTGCCATTGGTTCAATGAGGCAATGTTTTGCGTATTGTCCGTCATGAATTTGATGCTACTATTAGAGTAATATTCTAATGTCTTTCTATCCTTTCTCTCTAAGTTAATGAAGGTTTCACCTTGTTTCTACTTGTGCAAATAGGGATCATGTTGTGCCAATCATACATTTTAGTGGAACTACACAAGACAATACAATGAACCGTATCCCAGCCAGTGCTTTAACTCTGTTGGAAGTTCTTGATAATCTTTCAATATAATCTCACCACTGGTAAACAAGAGTGATTTCAACCATACATTTGAAGTGCACAAAAATATATATACTATTGAGTGATTCCAGTGAGTGCTTTATCATCTCTTCTAGGACTACATGAATAAGCTTTTTTGCTCAGGTTGGTACCAGCCTATGTCCCTCTTCCATAGTAGTTTGTTATCATCTCTATTTGTATCGTGCAACTGTGATGAGAAACTCCTTTATCTTTGCACGTTAAAGTTTTGCAACCTATGATACATGGCAATGCTTTGAGTGTTGAGCTAATTGGCACTGATTAAATAAACTAATACCTCTCTTTAAGCAAGACTACTATGTTGCTAACTTTTCCCATTAAGATAATGAGGGTGCTTCTATTTGTTAGTGCATGTGTCATGACCTAGTCCCACTATTACAGTAATCTCACTCTCTCAATATATGTGCCAACAGGGATGCTCGATTTTGGTGGAACTGCAAAAACACTTTGGGTGCTTCATTGCCTCAACTACTTCCTTCCTTTCCTGTCAGTCGCTTATCTCATCTTGCTTCCTTCCTTTCCTGTCAGTCGCTTCACTTATCTCGTCTTCTAGTAAAAGGAAATAGTAATTGATATGCTACCTCACATAGGTTGGTACCGGTCTTTATCCTAATTATTGTGCTTGTCATATGTATTGGTAATTTGGTATTGTGCTAGTGTTTGCCAATTTCATAAAGGAGTAACTTGAAGCCTGAACTCATAGGAAAATCATTACATTGGGCGATTTCAGTAGAACTGCACAAAAAACTCAGATGGAGAGGTACTTATGTTGCTGCTATGTACTCCAACGTTCACTCTGACAAGCATCGATGTTCAAAAGAAGAAGTGCTTATATTCATTCGAGTATCAACCAGCATCAACCAGTTGTCAAACTCCAAGTATTAGGAGAGTGAACGCCAAAAATATTTCTTGGCGCATAGCCCAGAAAAACATAGTCCAGTCTTTGGTCCCAACTTGTGCCTTTTGGTTATAGGTACATATGGTAGCGAACTGTGTGGCATGGAGTCTAAAGATTCCAGACAAGTTGGTTGACACATATATTCATCTAGCAATTAATCAGTTTGCATGCCAGGGATGCTCCATTTCAGTTGAACTACACAAAAAATTTGGGTGGTTCATTTTTTCAACCGCCTCCTTTCTTGTCTGCAAAGTAGACTTCTAGCGAGCTACAGGACCAAGATGAGCCAGTAAACTAGTTGGATGAAAGTAGTGGCCAAGTTGCTCAAACCTCCCTCAGCACAACGTCGCTATTTCAAGGATAAACCTACAAGCAATGTTCAGATTGTTTATGTTGCCTCTTATGTACTCGAAAGTTTACTCGTACAAGCATTAATTTTAGCAAGAAGTACCTCTGACTGAACACCATTTACCAGTCTGTACCCTAGGTAATTATAGTCTGTCCATGGATTATATTGGCTGTGATCTCAATCATTTGGATGCATAAACATACTGAACATGTGTATATCTGAATATTTTTTCTGAATTATCTATGAATATTGTCTTGTGATCTATCAATCATTTGGATGCATAAACATGCTAAACTTGTATATATATATATATATGAATCCTTTGAGTTGTTGATTGTGAATGTTGGCTATGAATATGAGTGTGTCCTGTGAACCTGATTTTGATACGAATGTTTACCTTTTCTGTTGTACTTGTTTGTGAACTTGTTAGTATGTCTACTATGGGATTTGTGGTGCATGGGTGTCAACGGCGCACCTTCTTCCTGAGAAGGATTGCACCTGCTTGTTAGGCTAGCAACGACACATCAGCCCTTTTTAATCTTTTTGCTCTGGCTTCCCCCATCCCCGCTCAACCCCTGCCATAATGTTTTTGGCCTCAAAACAAACATAGTACTGCGTTGTTTTTGGGGTTGATGAAAAATTGATTGCTGCTTTCTGTAGATTGGCCCGCCCAGCAAATGGGCTGCTGGTCCACCACGAACTGGGAGGTTAAAAATACAAGTTGTATGGTGTAGAGGCAAGTAAAAAAACGCCATCGAGAGCCATCCACTGAAAATAATAATCACGTCTGATGTGCTTCCACAGTCGCGCCGCCGGCCCCTCTTTAATCCAGTTCGCTCCATTCCCCAACCGACAGCACAGAACGGAAGTTTATTTCCCCCTCGGGCCTACTAGGGGATTGAAGAAGCGCGACAAAGAATGCAACACCGGTGATGGCTTCTTGTCTAAGTGATTTTCAGATAAGAAACTGCATGTTTCAGAGGCAGAGCATTTAAATCAACAAGCACTTTTCAAACATGGATAACAGAATGTTGGAAATTTTATTCATGGTAAAAAATGGAACTAACAACAAGTTAACATCATGCTGATCAAAATTCATGTATAGCACATCTTCATATGATGCAAAGTCAAAAAGATATTTTTCATCTAGGTAAACTAGGGAGGGAATTTTGGCAAGTGTTAGATATTTTTCGTCTACACCAGTTGGAATCGAACCCGGGCAGTATAGCTTTTGGGTGAGAGGGCTGCACCCACTGGGCTAGCGCGGTATGTTCGAAAAAATGAAGGCCTCTTCCCCGGCTCCGGTTCTTTCCAGTCAGTGTGCGCTCGCTGTGGCGCCGCCGTATGCCGTTGTCAACATGCTAAAGAAACAAGAGGAATCTGGAGAGGACTGTATGCCAAGAGACTGACAGTGGGGACCCACCAGGTCCAAGCCGTATATGCAAGCAAGTGCCCCATTGGAAAAAAGCTTCCTCCTAATTGTATACTAACGTTGGGGCCCATGGGTTTGTCAACCTTAGTCAATAAACGAAATAAATTTCCAACGATGACTATCATCGGGGAGGTTTTTTTTCAGGGGTACCGGGGATCTTTTGTTGTTGTTGTTGTTGCGGGAAAGGGGTATCGGGGATCTAGCTGGTATCATTTTTTTCCAAAGGGCGAACAAGTATCAGCTAGGCCTAGATTTTGGTTTTTAATATGCATAGCCCACGACGTACAAAGACAATGGTTTCAACTTATTTTTTGAGGTCCATACCGGCCTATGGGCCTCCCAGTGTAGGTTTTACTTTTTCTTAAAGATCGGTACCACATTATATATATTTATATTATTACTATTATTGTATATTTAATAGATACTTATATATACATTATAAAAACATCCCACGTGTTATTAATATATAAAAGTAAATGTTTAACAGAACTTGGCAAGGAAAATCCTGGTTGTTTTTGACTCACAGGCAAGGAAAATCCTTGTGATTGCGTACAAAAGCTTGTGAAGATTTTAAGGACCAATGTAATAATATTGCGCTCATTTTTGTTTTGAGAAATAACTTGCTAATTTGTTAATTTTATATAAAGAAAATATGTCGCTCTGGTTGATTTTTTGATATTAATTGCTCCTTCTAACCTAACATTGTATATAGAACGAGGCCAGCTAATTCGTGTAGTTCAAGAAAGTGTAAATGGGCTGGGATTTCTTAGAAAATATTAAATGGGCCGCATTTACACGAAATTATTTGTTCACCCAGCCGAGCAAATGGACCGTAAATTCTCGAAAACATGGGTTAAATATATGCCACATTTTTGCAGGCTGACATGTGGGTCAATAGGTTGAAGCCTACGCAAGGTGTTGTCAACTTGGTCAACAAATGATGATGACATCCACATCCATTGGATTTATATCCAACGGCCGACATGCACCTTCAATCTCTCGTCTTCTTCCTCCAGTGTCGCCGGGACCGCCTGCTCCGGCCTCCGGCAGCTAGCGACTCTGCTTAGCACGCATCACTGCGAAGCGCTACCGCACCGTCGACTAGGATGTCCCTCCACCCCTCCACAACTCCTATTATTCTCCACCGGCTGTAGCACCACGCCGCACCAAAACCAGTTATAACCCTTGTACTCCTCTCAATCTGCGACTCCACTGCCGCGTCTTCCCATCTCCGGCTCATTCCCGTCCGGGGCCTCGAGGTCGTCCACTGCCTTGCTGCACTCGGCGCGGCGTGGTCAACAAACGAGAGTCATCGGAAGAGGATTGTACGTGGAGAGCCTGACGGCTGGGACCCACGAGGTCCATGGTCGTATGCAAGGAAATTTCCTCCTTATTAAGCTCAAAAAAAATGTTTCCTCCCCCTGACAGCTGGGATCCACCGGCTGTATCTTCGCACGGAAGGAAGTGCCTCCTTGTCATGGGAAAAAACTATTACTCCCAATGATAGCTAGGACCTGACAGATTTGGTGGCTGACTTGTTGGCCTACTAAGCTGACGTGTACGTAGGGCTTTGTCAACTTAATCAACAAATGATTCTAGCAGCTGGACTGTTGGATGTTAAGCACCATACGAGAAATAGAGTTCAATCAAACTGATAATCAAGCATGATAAATGGTATTGATGAAACTAGAATCAATGGGAGATGTGTGGAACTAGCTAGTACTGCTTACTTTCGGGTGTGTAAATCACGGCTCCCTCGGCAGTCCGAAACTATTCCGGTGAACTCTTTCCAAACCGTGCCAAACAAAGAAAATAATTACTTGATATCAGCAAATGAACAAAGTTGCCGATATCGTGCGATAATGATCGATGGAAATAACTTCTGGAGCATTGTAGTCATGTCCGCATAGTCCTGGGGATCTTTTCATCTCGAGTCTAAGACAGTTACTACTCCCCGGTCAAGCTTAATATCTAGCAAAATAAAGTGGAAGCTGTGCACACATGCATAACTCAGCCATTACATTACTATAACCTGGAGTAAGCGAAACCGAATGTGCACAAGACAATAACACTCACTTGAAGTTCTAAGGAAAGAGTATTTTCCCTTTGTTTTGATTTTGAAGTAACGATTGTAGCAAGTTGTCCTTAGTAGCTTTGACTCTCTTTTTAACCGACCATTCATTTATGGTATTTCGGTTAATGAACCCACTGTCATAGATTTGTGCTTTTTTACATTCGACGATCTTCAATCTGCATAATATAGTGAGAATAAGTATATATACATGCAATGAAAGAGCTGAGCTATAGAGACTTAATTACAGAAGTTATACTTACACACAGTAGCAAGTCATGAGTTATTCGCACTACTAGGAAAAGGGCTAAAGATGAAATTGACACTAATGGCGCACCAGAGAAGTGGTGCGCCACTACTATATACTAATGGCGCACCATGTGGAGATGCGCCATTAGTGTGGAAGACACTAATGGCGCACCAGGCACACGATGCGCCACTAGTAACAAAATGTTTTTTTTCTTTTTTTCAAACATACTAATGGCGCATCCGGGCAGAGTGCGCCATTAGTAGTTAGAACTACTAATGGCACACCAGCCATAGAGTGCGCCACTATTACATTACTATAACCTGGAGTAAGCAAAACCGAATGTGCACAAGACAATAACACTCACTTGAAGTTCTAAGGAAAGAGTATTTTCCCTTTGTTTTGATTTTGAAGTAACGATTGTAGCAAGTTGTCCTTAGTAGCTTTGACTCTCTTTTTAACCGACCATTCATTTATGGTATTTCGGTTAATGAACCCACTGTCATAGATTTGTGCTTTTTTACATTCGACGATCTTCAATCTGCATAATATAGTGAGAATAAGTATATATACATGCAATGAAAGAGCTGAGCTATAGAGACTTAATTACAGAAGTTATACTTACACACAGTAGCAAGTCATGAGTTATTCGCACTACTAGGAAAAGGGCTAAAGATGAAATTGACACTAATGGCGTACCAGAGAAGTGGTGCGCCACTACTATATACTAATGGCGCACCATGTGGAGATGCGCCATTAGTGTGGAAGACACTAATGGCGCACCAGGCACACGATGCGCCACTAGTAACAAAATGTTTTTTTTCTTTTTTTCAAACATACTAATGGCGCATCCGGGCAGAGTGCGCCATTAGTAGTTAGAACTACTAATGGCACACCAGCCATAGAGTGCGCCACTACTGTATTTTTTTACTTTTTTGCAAAACTACTAATGGCGCACCGTTGCATAGTGCGCCATTACTAGTGCACTGTGCCACGGTGCGCCATTAGTATAATTTTTTTTACTTTTTTGAAAAACTACTAATGGCGCATGTCTGTGTGGTGCGCCATTAGTATAATTTTTTTTACTTTTTTGAAAAACTACTAATGGCGCATGTCTGTGTGGTGCGCCATTAGTATGTTGGGTTACTAATGGCGCATGGCTGTGTGGTGCGCCATTAGTAACCTGGGACCAGCTAGATATTTTTGGACAGCCACACCTACACACTCACTTTCCCCACTTCATTCCCCCCACCTCCTTCTCTAAGCTTGTCGGCTGCCTCCTCCTCCTCACCTCATTTGCACCATAGATTCATCAAAATTAAGTGTTGAAATTACCTTTTTTTGATAGGTAAGTAAGGGGAAAGCTATCTTCATGTTGTAGTTCTACTTTTTTTCTCCCGAGCTCGCTCCAACAACGTGCACATGCACTTTTTGTGGCCTAGCTAGATCTATGTATGTTTGTGGTGTTGCATATGTTTGTGGTGTTGCATATATGTTTGTGTTTGCAGGTACCAGTATTTGAAATGCGATAGTTGCCAATATTTTGCCGGAATGTTGATTCATTTCCGTTTCGGCGAGAATTTTGGCACTATGCATTCTTTTTGGTCCTATTTTTAGGGAAAGTCATGCCAATTTTTTTCTTGGTTCTAAAATATCATTTTGCTCTACCCCGCAGGCGACCATTGTCCGCACGATGACCGAAGGCATCGTGAATAGGTTTTTGAGCTCCATGAAGGCCGAGATGCTTCAAAAGAACGAGACGGAGATAAGATGTCTGTGTCGAAGATGCAAGCTGAAGAGCCTTATTGCGGACCCGGATTCCGGGCAGGTGCGGGACCACCTGCTCTTGCGTGGTTTCATGGATGGCTACCGGTGGCAAGGTGATGAAGATGACTATGAAGTCGTCCATGGGGGCCGGGCAAGAAATGAGGAAGGGCAGCAGGACAACCACCACGGCTCGGGCGGGCGAGAAGACGAAGAATCTCCAGGACATGATCACGACGGTGATGCTGTACACAATCATCATGTAGAAGATGCCGGACATGATGATGAGGAAGATGCCGGAGCAGACGAAGGGCATGATCATGAAGATCAAGATGCCGGAGGAGCAGACGACAATGGACCATCGATGGGCTGGGTGCAGGACCCTCATATTCAAGAGCTGCTTCTCAAGCAGACGGATAATGCAAGAGCTGCCACCCGAGAGAAAGCCAAGCTAGATCAACTGGAGATAGACGCGGTTACTCCATTGTATGAAGGATGCAGACCCGAGGATACCCGCCTGAAAGTAACGCTCATGGCTTTGGAGATGAAGGTAAAACAGAAAATGACCGACACATGCTTCAATGAGAACATGTCATTCTGGAACGAACGTCTTCCCAAGAGGAACAAGTGCCCGACCAGTTTCGAGGAGGCGAAGAAAGTTGTGTGTCCTCTGGATTTACCACACGTGAAATACCATGTGTGCATGAACAATTGCATCATTTATCGGGGCGAGCACGCGGAGTCTACCATATGTCCGGTGTGCGGCGTCACTCGATACAAGAAGAGGAAGAAAGCTCCTTCAAAAGTGGTGTGGTACTTACCGATCACTCCTCGTCTGCAGCGGTATTTCACGGACCCTAAGGTAGCAAAGCTCCTACGTTGGCACGCGGATAGGGAGGAGAAGAAGCGAGAAGATGACGCAAATGATCCGGAGATAAATAAAAAAGACAAGATGCTGAGTCACCCTAAGGATGGGAGCCAGTGGCAAGCGTTGAACTTCGAACACCCAGAATTTGGGAAGGATCCAAGGAACATCGTGCCGGGGCGAGCACCGATGGAGTCAATCCGTTTGGCAGCCAGAGAAGCACACATAGCACCTGGCCTGTGTTTGTGTGGATGTACAACCTTCCCCCTGGTTTTGCATGAAGAGGAAGTACATTCACATGAGTATGCTAATTGAAGGGCCGAAACAACCAGGGAATGACATCAATCTTTATCTAGGGCTGCTGAAAGAGGAGCTAGACACGCTGTGGAAAACGCCAGCCAATACGTGGGACGCTGCAGAGAAAGAATATTTCCCTATGAGAGCCGCACTGCTCACGACGGTGCACGGCTATCTCGGTTACGGATATCTCGCGGGGCAGGTGGTCCACGGATTTTCTGGATGCGTCAGGTGCAAGGATGACACAATGTATCGCAAGCTAGATAGAGATCCCGGGTCTTTGAAAACCGTGTTCATGGGACATCGAAGGTGGCTTCGCGATGATGACCCGTGGAGGAAACGCAAGGATCTGTTCAATGGTGGAACCGAACTCTGAAGACTCCCGCGTACGAGGAGCGGCGAGGAAATAGACGGGCTGTTGAAAAATTGGAAAGGTTGCCCACTGGCGGGAAAGAAGCAAAAGGCGCCAGAGCCGGAAAAGAAGCGAAAGGCGCCAGAGCCGCTGCTGAAGGTATGGAAAACGAGGTCTGTTTTCTGGGACTTGCCGTACTGGAAGATCCACCGTGTGCCTCACAGCCTTGATGCCATGCATATCACGAAGAACGTGTGCGAGAGTCTGCTTGGTACCTTGCTCAACATGCCAGAGAGGACCAAAGATGGGCTGAAAGCAAGGGCAAACTTGAAATCAATGGGCATCAGGCAGGAGCTTCACGCTAGTGATGATGATGATGATGATGAGGCGAAGCAGGACACAAAAAGTCATCGCAAAGGCAAAAAGGCCATGAAGACCGGAAATGACTACCCTCCCGCATGCTTCACTCTAAGTCAGGAGGAGATCGAGCAGTTTTTCACCTGCCTCGTAGGAGTAAAACTTCCTTACAGTTACGCGGGGAAGATAAGCAGATACCTAGACCCAGCGAAGCAGAAGTTCAGCGGGATGATGTCTCACGACTGTCACGTGCTAATGACGTAGATACTTCCAGTTGCAATCCGTGGGATCATGGACGCGCACGTCCGTGAAACGCTATTTGGCCTATGCAACTTTTTCGATGTCATCTCTTGGAAGTCGGTTGGCGTGAGGCAACTCAGAAGGCTACAGGAAGAGATCGTGGTGATACTATGCGAGCTTGAGATGTACTTCCCACCCGCATTCTTTGACGTTATGGTGCATCTGCTGGTCCATATCGTGGAGGATATCGTCCAACTCGGGCCGACGTTCCTGCATAGCATGATGCCGTTTGAGAGGATGAATGGTTTCATCAAAGGATACGTTCGCAACATGTCACGTCCAGAGGGAAGTATAGCCAGGGGCTTTCTGACCGAAGAGTGCATCTCCTACTGCACAAATTATCTAGGCATCGAGAACCCCGTTGGTCTGCCTATTAACAGGCACCTCGGCAGGCTCGCTCGATGGAGTCACCATGAGGGTCACCGTGAAATGCATGTCGACTTCGAGGGTTGACTCGCCGACTTTGAAAGAGCAAACCTAGTCGCACTACAACACATATACGTGGTCGATCCTTGGGTGGTAGAGCACAAAACCTTTATTGAGAAGACGTACAATGACCGAGGCCAACAGAGGATGGACGGAGATATAATCAAAGAGCACAACTCATGTTTCACGCGTTGGTTCAAGCAGAAGCTTCTGTCGTACCCTTTACATGAGGATTCTTCCGCGGAAGAACAACTCATATTCGCCTTGTCACTGGGCGCCGAGCACAACCTGATGACCTATGAGGCGTACGATATCAACGGCTACACATTCTACACCGAGGACAAGGACATGAAGAGCGATGGTTATCAGAACTCCGGGGTAATGATGGAATCCTACACCACCAGTAACGATAAGGACAGATACTACGGAAGGATCGAGGAGATCTGGGAGCTGAGCTATGCTGGAGAGAAGGTCCTGATGTTCCGTGTCAGATGGGCCAAGAGCGTCCTAAAAGAAGACCGGTATTTCACCACCATGGTTATACCCGAAGCCAAATCCAAGACCGCGGGCGCAAACTCACCGCGAAAAATGAGCCATGGGTACTGGCTTCACAAGTGGACCAATGCTTCTTCATTACCGACCCGTCAAAGCCCAGTCGTGTTGTCATGAGGAGAGGCAAAATGAAGATCATCGGAATGGATGGAGTAGCCAATGAGCAAGACTTCGACAAGTACGGCGACCCGAAGATCGAACATGACGACGACGATGAAGTAGCAGCATACACCACAAGAAGAAGCAGGACCACCCTACCTAAAGGGCGTCCGTTCCACAGAAGAACTCCATTTGCGAAAAATAAGGGCAAGAAGATTGTGAACAGATAGCTAGCTAAAATCGATTGTATTTAAATTGTAGCCTTCATCTCTCGGGCACTTTTTGATATCATGAATATTTTTAAATTTCATGGGCACTTTTTGAATTCATGAATATTTTTTCAAATTTGATGATATTTTTTCATATTCAGTATGAAAAAATATTGAATATTCATGAGGACACTCGATCTCGATCCCCCTCCCTCTCGATAGCTACCCCCCTCGCCATATCCCCCTCGCCGCCGAGCACCCCCCCGCACCCTCCCCCCGCTCCACCGCCGCCGACGACCCACTGCACCCTCCCCCGCTACACCGCCGCCGATGACCCACCACACCCTCCCCCGCTCCACCGCCGCCGCCGACACCCCGCACCTTCCCCCGGCCCGCTCCACCGCCGACACCCGCACCCTCCCCCACTTTTTGAAGATATTTTTAAATAATAAATTTGATGATATTTTCAAATAAGAAATTTGATATATCTTCAAATAACAAATTTGATGATATTTTCAATTAAAAATAAAAAAACAAATTTGATGATATTTTCAAAAAAAATTTGATGATATTTGATGATATCTTCTGTTCTAGTCCTCATGAAAATAACAAATTTGATAAAAAAACAAATTATAAGATGCAACAAGAAATAATGAAAACAAATGTTACTAATGGCGCACCAGAGGAGGGTGCGCCATTGCTGTCAGAAAAAAAAAGTTACTAATGGCGCACCAGAGGAGGGTGCGCCATTGCTATCAGAAAAAAAAACTACTAATGGCGCACCAGAGGGTGGTGTGCCATTGCTATAGTGTCTAGCTGGATACCCCTTCGCCCGATCCCCCCTTCCCTCTCCCTCGCCAGATCCCCCTTCCCTCCCCCGCCGCGCCCGCTCCGACGACCCCCGGCCCGCTCCAACGACCCCCGCGCCCGCTCCACCCCACTCCGGCTCCCCCGCGCCCGCTCCGACGACCCCCGCGCCCGCTCCACACCCTAGCACCTCCCTACATCCCCTCCCATCGCGCTGCTTCACCCGACTAGGTCATCCCCGTCGACACCGCATCGTCCCCGCGACCACCGTCGTCCCCGCACCCCACCAAGGAGTCCAGGAGCTCTGCAGTGTTCTTCTACGTCATCTACGGCCAGCCGTTCGAGCTCGACGACTCTGCATCGTGCGGATCAAGGTCTTCTTCCACCTTCGGCCACCGTGGCCTCACCGTCGATCCGCGTCACCTCGTCAACCCGGCCCCGCACGAGCTCGCCACTATTTTCCTCTCGGTGAGCTGCACCGGTTCCCCTTGCCCCCCCTTCAATTTCGTTGCCGTAGACTGTCGCACCACCGTGCCCCAGCTCCTGGTTGCCGCCCCCCGTGGCCGTGCTCCCCTCGGCCCCTAGCCGCGCCCTGGCCCCGCCCAGGCGCGCTCACCGCACCCTAGCACCGCCCGTGCGGTGCGTGCATGGGTGTGCGCCATTCGTTCCATTGGGATTGATTGGTGTGTCAAGTGCTATCTAGTTTATTCTGTGTTCAGGCTGCGATGTGGAAGATGAGATTTAATTTGGCTGAACAAATGAACATCAAGTTGGGAGGCAACAGATTTGTACACATCAATTTTATCAGATTAGTTAGTTCCACATTTTTTGAGGTTTAGGTACTTGCGATTTTCCTATCCTGAACCTGAGGGCACAGGGAAAGCATGAATGGCTGTATTCTTTTTCCGAGCGAGCTGGTACTGTACTGTTGGTAATATTTTGTAGTACTCCTATAATTTTTATATTTAGGGTTGGCTTTGTTTCCCCAAAGCTGTTACGTTACCATGTTATCATTATTAGTTGGTTGCTGCCTTTCGGTTCTTTTGGTTACAGACAGGTAGATTTTATGGTACGAGTGGCTGTAAAGTCTCTCTCTCGGTAGTTGGCAGTTGGCACATACTCGGCTCAGTGTGAGTAGCTTGCTCACTCCACTGAATCTGATGACACAAAGGGGAGATTAGGCTTACAAAGATTGTAAAGTTAGTATTCCACTATGCAATGCAAGGATCCGATGCATTCGTTGTTGCACCTGTTAATGTCCTGATGCAGTGATGCACATGCTACTGATAAAAGCAATTGGGCCGCTAGTGAAATGGAGCACTCCCAATCAAATTTCTACTATTGGTCTCCTATAAAATTATGAATCATGCAATATACCTTGTTACTAAGTGCATAATCAAGTGCCCTTTAGTTATTTACTATTTCAGAATGTCCTAAGCTGACACCTACTCTCAGCATATGACTCTAGCAGCTACTTGTTCTACCTATTTTGTTTCATACAGTACTAAATTTGTATGCCTATGCTTGATAATTTTGTTTCATATAGCTTTCTAGCTCCTCAGGGGGGTTGTTCCTCTTTACAGGTGTGTTAAACAGGGTTTTATGTGGTCATATGGAGTTTATTAGGTAGAGAAAGTACCTTGTGATTTTTCTAATTTTGGACATATATCAAGTCTCACCAAGACATCTTCATCACAACACTCAGCTTATCCAAGACATCTTCATTACATTCTAGACAGGATAGAAGCCTACTTTGTTTAGAAACAGAGTCAGAACTTGAAAAGGAAAACCCTTAAGCCAAACATACAACAAGCATTGACAACATAAGTGGAGACACTAATTTTCTCTGACTTGTGGAGGCTCTAATCCTTAGGGATCATGGCTAAAATAATTTTCGATGTCTGATTAGTGATTATCTGAATTAGTTTGTAAACTGTAGAGGTTGTTAGGCACTGGTTAAAAATAAAAACAATAATAGAAGTTTTGTATTATCTAAGTAAAAAACCCCACATATGCACAAGGATGTGATCTGTCAGAATCAAAGTAGACCTATCTCTGCATTAGTTGTTTTGTGCTTCAAGTGTCCCAGTCAAGGACAAACTGAGTGGTTGCAAAATAATATTATGTGGTCAATGTGGATTTACTATTTTCTGGTGATAGTTCTGAACTGGTAAATAAGTTAACATGCGTAAGTGAGACTTGGCATTTTAAAGCTTAGGTTCTTCAACTTCAACCATGAATTAGGATGATAATGTTATTTTTCCTTCTTAAAAGAATGGTGTCATAATCAGAACAAAGCTGCTGCAAATGCATACCTTTTTTTACAAGTGCATCTGCACCTTCTGATCCATTTAGAGTTATCATAAATATATTACCAAGGTTTTTTTCATTTCACTGTAGAGTCTTTGCTTCTGGACTCAATGCACATTCATCAGTCATAAGAGATAAATACTAGTAAGTCAAGGGCACCAGAATTTGATCATGCCTCTTTTGAGAAGTATGTCTATTGATTCAAAATTGATCATACTATTGATGATTTTTTGTTGGGTGACCTATTATATCTGGAATGGAAGCTCACATAAGTTGAGCTGATTTTTTTCCATATGAAAGCAGAGGACCATATGGTCTGTGGCTGGGTTTTTTCTCTGACCATTGTGTCGTGATGAATTTGCAGGTACCCCGAGAGGCCCTTGAGTTTGCCGGAATGTCGATTAACTTCCGTTCCGGCAAATTCGGCTACTCCATATGTCCTATTTTCAGCAAAGGTCATGCTGAAATTTTCCGTGAATTTTAGCATGACTTTGCTAAAAATAGGACATCTGGGGTACTTGCGACTAATGCATGGGTCGGGGTATCTTAGTACTTAGTTAAGTAGGATCAACTGCCCTGCCATTCTTGCTGCATTAAACCATAGGTGGCAATAGAGCCAAGTGATTAGGCCCAACTTAGAATTCTCCTTAGCATCGATAAACCCTAGATGATAAACCCAACATAGGTGGCAGTAGAGCCAAGTGATTAGTGCCAAGTGATTAGGCCCAACCTAGGGTGCCTCGGCATCGATAAACCCTAAATGATGAAAACTTAACTTGGCTTCTATAGGGTGCCTCGGTGTCGATGAAAACCTAAATGATGTACGCTTAGGCTTTTAGTGTGCCTCGGCGTCGACAAAACCTAAATGATAAAAGCTTAGCTTTTAGGATGCCTCAGCGTCGACAAACCCTAAATGATAAAAGCTTAGCTTTTAGGATGCCTCGGTGTCGACAAACCCTAAATGATGAGACCATGATCTTGTTCCTTGACAATAACCAACTTTTTGACCAAACTTTTTTCCTATTTAGAGCGAAACATGGCCCACAACGATGAGGCCGGCGGTTCGGGCGGCAAGCAATTCTGGGAGCTTTCCCAGGAGTTGGAGGAAGAACCTCACCGCTATGAGGACGCCGCGGAAGACACCGATCCTGACAACACAACCCCTAGTGGCGTCGGGGATGACACCACTGATGATGGCGCCGTGGATGCCACCACTGATGATGGCGGCGCACGCACGGATGGCAGCCAACCGAAGAGGCAACGGAAGGACCGGCGCCCGAACGTGCTAGGCACCGTCAGGGAGGAATTTACTGAAGTGAACTCCGACGGGCATCCGATGGCGCCCAAACACGTAGTCAAGGGGTACTCGGTTCAGCTTGGGTGCATTCTCCGGAGCACCGCCTCGATCAACATTGAGAACCTAAGGCATAAGGACCGAGGGAATTTGCGCAGCCTCCTCTTCATGAAGCTGCATGAACGATACAAGTTCCCCGCTGAGTTCGCAAACACACGCCTCTCGGGGAATAAAGTGAACGGTGCCGCCCTCACGAGGATGAGCACGGCCCTGTCTACTTGGAAAAGCACGGTGAAGGCAATGATTGACAAAGGTGATAGTTATGAGAAGATCAAGGTGAAATATCCTTTGATTAGCGAAGATGACTACAAGGAGTTCAATATCAAGTGCAAGAGCCCCGCAACCTCTGAATCAAGTCAGTGGGGGAAAGAAATGCGGAAGCTGAACATAGGGGTCCACCAACTCGGTCCCGGCGGTTACAGAGTGGCGGAGCCTATATGGGACAAGGAGGACGCGAAGCGTGTCGAGCAAGGCCTACCGCCCCACTTCGAGAAATACCGTGACAAGCAGACCAGGAACTTTCTCAGGGCCCGGTACAAGGAGGACCCGGTAACAATGGAGCTTACCACGGATCCGAAGACCAAGGCGCTTGAGCTTGTTCTGGTAAGGAATACACCCCCGCGTAATTAGCTCCATATGGTTGCATTCTAATTAATCCCCAATATTTCTAAATGGTTCATGTTCCTTCCGCAGGACAAGGAAAGCAGTAGCGCGGGGTCGTCTCAGAGCTCCCCTTGCGACGCCCCTTTGAATAGGGTGTTGAATGTAATGAAAAACAAGGATAAGCTCAGTAAGCCAACGTCAGCTGGTCGTGTGGCCGGCAAAGGCTTGTCCACAAAATGGTTGTCATACTATACCGCTGGTGGGCGAAAGGAGAAAAAGACCAGATCGGAAAGCTAGTCGCGCGAGGTTGAAGCACTCAAGGTGCAAGTGGCGCGAATTTCGGAGATGGTCCAAGAGCAAGTGCAACAACAACTGGGATCGACGCTCACCGGCATTATGCCTACCTTGATTCATGGGATAACGACGTGGATTGCGGGTGGCCAACAAGGGCCGCCCCCGATTCCCAGCTTCACGGCCAGCAACTCGCACAACGCGCAAGCGGCACCATTGGTGTCTCTGGCGGCGGCGGTATTGGTGTCTACGGCGGCGGCAGCATTGGTGTCTCCGGCGGCGGTGGTATTGGTGTCTCCGACGCTAGCATTGGAGCTTAATGCACCCGGGTGTGCGCCGGCCGGCACCTCGCCAGCAAGCGGCCCCTCCGTCAGTTGCACGCCCGCCGTTGGCGGTGCCTTGACATTAGCCGAGCTCGACGGCATCACGGTAACTAAGCCTCTCGGCCGAGGACTTCTTCTCCTTGCCTTTGACTGGGCATCCCTGACGCCCTACATGTTTTCGCAGGGCATCGCCGACGTTCCTTGCACTGTCCTGCACTTCATGGGCGGTGAGTTCATCGATGTCGCCAAGGGCAGAGTCGTTCAACCGGGCAACCCCGTGTTCCACGGTAATTCGATGCCACCCACAATGTATAGGGGGTGGTTCGGGTGCTGCCAGGCTACGACGAGCTGTTACCTCCAATTCGAACTACTGGGGCCGACAAAGAAGATGAGATGACCCTCAGCACCTGCGTAAGTTGGCCCCTACTTTGGCCGAAGAGCCAGATTCGTTTGGGGGCGGGGGACACCACCCCACAGACAAGACCGCCAGTCATGCCGGCGCCATGCCATGGCAAGAATGCCGCAACGCTACCGGACATGCCGGACATCCCTATGGCACAGGATCCGGACATGCATATGGCACAAGATCCGGACGACGACGACAATGGTACATTTACCAACGTCGATAAGTAATTTGCCGAACATGGGTACGATGACGAGTTCTGCGGGCCTCCTTCTCAAGAACCCAACCAAGACGACCGCAATCTAGCTGGTACGTCGGAGAAACTCAGTTGCAACAGGCGTCGTCTAGCGTTCAGTTCTCAGGAGATGCCTCCAGCTACCGCCTTCACCGAGCCTCAGATAGCCGAGGTGCGAAATATTATCAGCCCGAACACGCTCAAGAAGGCGGTCTTTGAGCAGAACTCGGTCCCATTACAACAGATCAAGAAGAAGAGCCGGTAACGGCAGACTAAAAAGGGCGCCGGTGCGAGCCAGCCGGCACCGAGTACGATCCGTCCTCAGGACGGGCCAACTTCACCTAAGGATATCTCGAGGAGGGTGCATGTGGCGGGTAGGGCGATGCTACCGACAAATATGCTCAATGCTGCAACCGGTGCTATGCGGAGTCTACACGACAGTGTTCTTTCTTTGGAGAAGCGGCGTCTAAGAGAGAATGATGTGGCATACTCGGTTTTCATGGCCAAGGTGCCAGAGGGCAAGGGATTTGTGGATGGCGACATCAGGGGTACGATCGTCCTGCGGTTTGATGACATCTTTGCTATGTTTAACCTTCATCCGCTGCACTACACCTTCGTTCGGCTGTTTTCGCTGAGTATGGAGATGCGGGTCATTAGAGACAAGACCCCGGACATCGTGATCGTCGACCCCTTCTACATGCGTGCCAAGCTCTTGAGCAGCGCTGGGGACCGCCAAGTCGCGAGTCCACACCTCGAAGACGTCATTCTGGCAAACCCAGATAAGGATAACTTCCTTGTGGCTTACTTTCCCGAGTAAGTCATCCCTTAACCGCCCCGTAACATATGATTTCTTAGATTTCGATCGTTCTTTTTTTCTAACATTCCGTGTTCTGTGCAGTGACACACATTGCACACTCATCCTCTTAAGCCCGAAATATTCCATGGCCACGTATTTCGACCCGAACCGTAACTCCAAGATAGACTACACAAATATCAAGAAAGTTCTTGATGATGTTCTCCATGGCTACGCCAAATCTGGAGGCACCTTCACCAGGGCAGTTCGTAAGTACGGCAAGCACGTGTTCGCCCACAATACGACGTTCTGCCGCGTCAAGCAGCCGCCTGGCGGTCAGGAGGATGCCTACTACGCCCTCCATCACATGCGGGCGATCGTAAGGGACCATCATCACCCTCTGCTACCAAATAATCTCAAAGATTGGGCCGCGATCTTGTCGGCAATCCAGGACACGGACATCAGACAAGAATTCTTTCGCATCCAGTCGGAGTTTGCGAACATCATCCATCAAGATGTCCTTCATACCTCGGGGCAGTTCTACCTCAGATATCAACCATCCAACAGGGAGATAGACGGAACGCTACAAATGCAGGCTGACAACGCCCGCGATTTCATGACCATCACGACAGACGGCGGCTTCATCCATGCTCCGGTCCCATGAATCGAGTCGACAGTAGTGATGCTATGTGTAGTTCTGAAACATTGATTGGCTCATGTTGTAATTAAACTTTAATGAACTTGTATGTCTCTTCGGTTTGGACAGTCGTTCAACTTAGATGTAATCGATGCTATTTATTAGTAGGACCATGAATCGTGCTATTAATGCCATGTCTTGCTTTTCTCTTCCGATCCTTTTGTTGCATACTTATATATTGCTTATGTATGTATTGTCTGTTGTTTGGCTTGTGCATAGAGATGCCGTCGTATGTCGTGTACAAGGGTATGGTTCCCGGAGTCTACAACGACTGGGAGGAGTGTCGGAGACAGGTTCACCGTTTCAGCGGTAACAGTTACAAAGGGTACACCACTAGGGCAGAGGCGAAATCTAGATACGACCGCTATCTAGCGGGAGAGAGGAGGAAGCGTTAGAGGAACCGGATGAAGACCAGTTTCATCGCGATGATGCTCATCGTGATGACCGCAGCTCTCTTCTATGTGATGGTAGTTTAGATGATCGATATCGACTTGTAATGTGAAGACAAACTCGATACTCGCGGTTTGGAGACTTGCAATGTTTTATCTTTGTTCGGTCTTTTGAATTCGAAGACTAATATGATGAATTGTATTCAGAGACTAATCTTCTATTGTATTCGATGAATCTGCTGTTGCTGTGTGCTACTGTCTATATTCTGTCAAATAATATATTCTGTCAAATAATATTCATACTAATGGCGCATCACTACAGAGTGCACCATTACTATGCCAAAGTATACTAATGGCGCATCACCAAATAGTGCGCCATTAGTATGCCAAGTATACTAATGGTGCATCCATCCGCAGTGCGCCATTAGTGTGCCAAAGCACATGGTTAAATATGGCCCCTGGGAGGCATACTAATGGCGCATGGTGTTATATAGTAATGGCGCACTGGGTGGTGCGCCATTAGTATACCAGATACTAATGGCGCACCAGTGGTGCGCCATTAGTAATAAATACTAGTGGCGTGATACTAATGGCGCACCAGTGATGCGCCATTAGTAGGCAAAACTGGTGCGCCATTAGTAGGCCTTTTCCTAGTAGTGTCGTCGAGGGCGTCTTGATTGAATAACTAGAATAACTCCACAGATTCAAGAGGCATCACCTTAGTTCCAACGAGGTCATGATCCTCTTTAATTCCCAGCATCAAATTATCCCTCCCACACTTCCTGCAGGTATCCATGTACCATTCATGCAATCTTCTCATCATCATTGTTAGAGGAGGATGATCAGGTTTGACGAGAGAGGCTTTCCGTACTCGTATATGAAGATGTCTACTAGATCTAACATTCCAAACTCTACATCATCGCCCAGGTAATCAGCAGGATTGGTACCGGGCACTGGCCCCAAATGATTAGCGACAATATCGCTAGGCACCATGAGCGGGGGGGGGGGGGTGGGGGGCACGATTGCTTCGCCTGTTCACCGAGATGGGGAATTGTTTTCCCACTTCTTCATTGTGCTAATCTTGCATCACTAGAAGTACTTGTCGACCGCCATGCATCTTCATATGTCTTTTTAATACAATGGACATATTTGGAATCCGGCGGAGGCGGTGGTGGTCGCTTCAGGGCATCCAGAGTGCGCTTCACTTTAACCAGATCTACCGTTTCCTTCGGAGGTGGAGGTTGATACGTCCATTTTGCGTCATGTTTTCTTACTGTTATTTATGATGTTTTAATGCATAATAATGCTTTTGAAGTAATTCTAATGCCTTTTCTCTCATAATTTGCAAGGTACACACAAAGAGGGATAATTCCGGTAGCTTGAATCTGGACCTGGAAAAGCTACGCCATGCTACCTATCCTGCACAACTCCAAATAAGATGAAACTTCACAGAGGATTTTTATGGAATATATGAAGAATATTGGAGAAAATAAGTACCAGAGGGGTTCAACCTGTTGAGCACAAGACAACGGGGCGCGCCTGTGCCCCCAGGCACGCCCTGGTGGGTTGTGCTCACCCAGGCCCACCTCCGGTGCCCATCTTCTGGTATATAAGTCATTTTGACCTAGAAAAATTAAAGAGATGACTTTCGGGATGGATCGCCTCCATCTCGAGGTGGAACTTGGGCAGGAGCACTTTTGCCCTCTTACGGAGCACTCCCAGGGGAACTTCCCTCCCGGAGGGGGAAATCACCGTCATCATCATCACCAACAACTCTCCCATCTTGGGGAGGGCAATCCCCATGAACATATTCAACAACACCATCTCATCTCAAACCCTAGTTCATCTCTTTTATTCAATCTTGTTACCAGAACTATAGATTGGTGCTTGTGGGTGACTAGTAGTGTTGATTACATCTTGTAGTTGATTACTATATGGTTTATTTGGTGGAAGATTATATGTTCAGAACCATTATGCTATTTAATACCCATCTGATCTTGATCATGTTTATCACTTGTGAGTAGTTACTTTTGTTATTGAGGTCACGGGAGAACTGATGTTGCAAGTAATCATGTGAACTTGATATGTACGTGTTCGATATTTTGATAGTATGTATGTTGTGATTCCCTTAGTGGTGTCATGTGAACGTCGACTACATGACACTTCACCATATTTGGTACTAAGGGAATGCATTGTGGAGTAGTTATTAGATGATGGGTTGCGACAGTGACAGAAGCTTAAACCCTAGTTTATGTGCTATTTCGTAAGGGACCGATTGGACCCAAAAGTTTAATGCTATGGTTAGGATTTATCCTTAATACTTTTCTCGTAGTTGAGGATGCTTGCGAGTGGGTTAATCATAAGTATGAGGTTTGTTCAAGAACATCACCTAAGCACCGGTCCACCCACATATCAAATTATCAAAGTAGCGATAACGAATCGAATCAACATGATGAAAGTGACTAGATGAAATTCCCGTGTACCCTCAAGAACGCTTTGCTTATTATAAGAGATCCTTTTGGCCTTTCTTTTGCCTCAAAAGGATTGGGCTACCTTGCTGCACTTTTGCTATTATTATCCTTACTTGCTCGTTACAAAATATCTTGCTGTCAAACTACTCTCTTACTTACTGTTTCAGCACTTGCAAACATTACCTTGCTAAAACCACGTGTCATTTCCTTCTGCTCCTCGTTGGGTTTGACACTCTTACTTATCAAAAAGAGCAACAATTGATCCCCTATACTTATGCATCATCAGAGGTTTGCGTGCAAAATGGTTTCTCACTTCGGCAGCGCAGATGTTCACAGTTTCCTCGTCAGTCCTCTCATATGGTAACTTTTCCGCAGCCTTGAGACATGGGTTGTATTTGAATTGCTTCCCGCCTTTGCTTGTTGCTAGCCGCCGGAGCGGCAGTGTATCGCTTCCACCATTGCTGACACGGCGGAGTCTGCTAACACGCCGGAGGAGGCGGAGTACTACCCTGAGGCGCCGGAGGAGGCGGAGTGCCCTAACGAGGTAGAGGAGGAGGCGGAGTGCCCTGACGCAACGGAGGAGGAGGCGTCCTGTTTGGAAGCTTGATGTACTCCTTCCTCCATAGACAGGTACTCCTTAAAGCATAAACCAGATGATTCTCCCCTTCACCCGTAGGGTATTCAAGCTCCAGCTCCTCAAATCCCTCCATTATTTCATCCATCGTCACAACAGCATACCACGTGGAATCAGACGACAATGAATAATTCCATCAGCTTGAGGAGGTACAACAGAGCTGAGAGCCGCCTTCAAAGTCAGGTTCTGGCATTTCATCAATAGCTTGCAATGTTCAGCCTCCATGATAGTATCCATGGGGTAGCAAGGAGCCGTGAAATCAGGCAGAACGAGCTCGATGGAAGGCACAATGCTTCTCCGCTAAGATGGTGGCGTAGCTTCTCGGGCAGCGTCGAAGCAAGGATCTTTGTGCCGCTGAGATGGTTGCCAGTAGCTCGCTAGCTTTTAAGTTCCCCTATCTTTGCTATTCTTGCATTGAGATTTTCATTTCGCTAGCTTCCACTTTCCTCTTTCTCTCTCGGCTTCTGTAACCACCGCTATCGTGCCTCTGTCATCTCGTCCTTCTATATGATAGGAATGAACGTCCCTTCCTACGATGCCTTGATTGCTGCCTGAAGCTTCTTGATGGGTATTGCAAGTTACTCATCCATCTAATGTCACTCCCCTGTTTCTGGGTCCAAAGTTCCCCCTACCCCGAATACCAAGTCCTTGAACGATCTGTCCAGTTCAATGTCGCTGGTTGGACCCCTTTAGCAAGCAGGTATTGCTCAGCTTTGTCCCATAACGGCCGGGCTTTTGTGTGATGGTGATACTTATTCTTTGCAGCATTTTTCTTGTTTGTTAGTGACCTCTTCTTACCCTTCTCCGATTTCTTGTAGGCCACAAATGCGGGCCAGTGCTTTCTTATCTTATCATATCGACCACTGAATTCTGGAGTCTTCCCATTTTCGACAAACTTTGTGTTCAATTCTTTCTTCCAGTTCCTAAATAGATCTGCCATCTTCTTAAGAGCAAACGCCTTGACCTTTGGTTCTATAACTGGGTTATTCGGATCCTCATGTGGTGGTAGGCTGAAATTTGTCATCAACGAGGTCAAAAGATCATCTCTCTGTCTATCTTGGACATAAAATACTTTAGGGTCGTCCTTACTCTTATTCCATTGTTGGACACTAATTGGGACACTATCCCTAACAACAACTCCACATTGATGTACAAATGCGTCCTTGCTCAGCTTGGGTTCAATCGGTTGGCCATCATTCACGACTTCCGCGATCATGAACCTTCCTTCCTGGCGCAACCTTTTTCTTCGGGCCTCATCTCCTTATGAAAGTTTGGCTCGATCCAGAGGGCTAAAAGAACAAAGAAGCGTTAATATATGTACATACCAAATAATTAATGCATCAAGTCAGCACACGCTTAATTAATATATATACCTCACCGAACTTTGCAACAACTCCCTCCTTCGTTCGGTCACCGGAGCCGTCATCATGATCTCCTTCCTCCGGCATTCGGTCACCGGAGCCTTCATGATCTCCTTCCTCCTCCATTGTTGGATTAACGGATCCGTCATCGTGTCCTTCCTGACCATCGGTGTCATTGAGAAACGACAAGGGATCACCTCCATCGCGGATTATATCCCCCAACAACTCTTCTTATTCTAATTCTCTATCCATAGTTTCTGCAAATATTACAACATGGCAATATACAAACATGAGAGATGGATCTATTAGTGGCAAACATAGATCTAGCTAATCACAACAAGGAATCATATGCATATTAGCAATGCATTGACTGCGGACTACCTCTCTCATGCATGTCCGACGTCCCCCCTCATGTCGAAGTTATCGGGCCGGGGTTATACTTTCAGGTTTTGGGTGGCCTCGAGAGTTGGTCGGGTATGGGCAGGAGGGGGCAGGAGATCGACAACGCACTATTTCCACATACTACGGTTTGGGTTGGATGCATGCGATCGTAACTCCGATTCCGGTTGTAAGATTGCCTCAGAAAGGACTCCGCAACTTGAGCACAAGAGCTCCGATCGAGACAATTCTGGATCCGATGGAAAGCTCTTGGGGAGTAGATGCCAACGTGATGATAGAGGGGTGCTCCCGTGGCCTTGTTGGCATCTCAAGACCCGCTGTAAAATTCTAACGAGCGTTTCCCTCCTTAAAACTTGAAATGTTCACTACGATGACGAGTGTCTCAAAAAGGAGCCCAAGGGTCTAAAATCGGTGTATGCATGATAGAAAATCTGAAAAAAATACATACAAAACTTCTAACAACATCTGAAAAATTCTAAAAAAAGACATCTATGATCCCTCATACATACATATATACAAAAAATACATCTAAAAATACATATATGATCCCTCATACATACATACATCTAAGAAAAATTATATGGACATCTAAAAACACTAAAAAACATCTGAAAAATTCTGTGAAAAAAATACTCCCTCATACATATATACATGGACCAAAAATGCTATATACATACAGACTTACATATATACATACACACATATACATGAACAAAAATTCTAACTTTTGAATATTTTTCAAATTCTAAGACTTAAAATGCAGGGCAGCGGCGGCGGCACGACGGCCACGCGGGGTAGGGGCGGCGCGCGGTGACAGTGTAGGGAAGGGGCGGTGGGAAGGCGGCCACGCAGGGCAGGGGCGGCGTACAGTGGCAGCGCAGGGCAAGGGTGGCGTGCGGTGGCAGCACAGGACAAGGGGGAAGAGGAGAGGAACTGCGTGGCGACTCGCAGTGGGAGCGGGGATGACAGCGGGGCAGCTCGACGACAACGACGGTGGCGGTCGGATCGCGGGAAGCAACGGCAAGGACGCCCGGCAAGGGCAAGGGCGTCGGCGTCAAGGGCAGCAGCCTAGCGGCGTCGAGTGCGTTTCGGCGTCGGGGGAGAGAATGAGGAGAAACTGCTCAGTGTTGGCTTATATAGCAAAGGCTTTAGTCCCCGTTGGTGGCACCAACCGGGACCAATGCCCCCCTTTAGTCCTGGTTCGTGCCACCAACCGGGACCAAATGTCAGTTTTTGTCAGCCGAAAGGGCTGGAAGCAGAGACCTTTGGTCCCGATTGGTGGCACCAACCGGGACTAAAGGGTGGCATTGGTCCCGGCTGGTGCACCCTTTCTTCCCGGTTGGGGCCACGAACCGGGACCAAAGGCCTTGTGCTGTAACTAGCACGATGCGGTGGGATGTTTAGTCCCACCTCGCTAGCTGAGAGGCTTCGGCGGTGGTTTATAACCGTGGTTGCGCCAACCAGTCCGAGCTCCTCTCTAATGTAGGCCTACGGGCCTAAACACGCTCTCTCTACCTGTGGGCCTACTGGGCCTGCTGCGGTCCTGCATCCTGGACCAACTAGCCAGTTGGGTTTCTAGTCGTATGCGACCGTGGTGGCCCAGTAGGCGGCATTTTTTAATTTTTTCCAGTATTTTTGTTTTGTTTTTTGTTTTGTTTTTTTCTTTTTTTCTACTTACAGCTAAATGCTACCTCTTGAGCATGCATTGGTTTTCCCTTGAAGAGGAAAGGGTGATGCAGCAAAGCAGCCTAAGTATTTCCCTCAGTTATTGAGAACCAAGGTATCAATCCAGTAGCAGACCACGTGCGAGTCAACTCGTACCTACACAAAGAAATAAGAACCTCGCAACCAATGCGACAAAGGGGTTGTCAATCCCTTCACGGCCACATGCTAGAGTGTGATATGATAGAGATGACAATAATAAGATAAATATTTTTGGTATTTTTATGGTATAGATTGAATGTAAAGATTGCAAAATAAAATAGATGGGAAACTTGTATTATGGAGAATAGACCCGGGGGCCATAGGTTTCACTAGTGGCTTCTCTCAAGATAGCATAAGTATTACGATGGGTGAACAAATTACTGTCGAGAAATTGATAGAAAAGCGAATAATTATGAGAATATCTAGGTATGATCATGTATATAGGCATCACATCGACCGCTATCCAGCATGCATCTAGACTATTAAGTTCATAAGAACGGAGTAACGCCTTAACCGAGATGACATGATGTAGATGGATAAACTCATGCAATATGATATAAACCCCACCTTTTTATCCTCGATGGCAACCATACAATATGTGTCGTTTCCCTTTCTGTCACTGGATCGAGCACCGGAAGATTGAACCCAAAGCTAAGCACTTCTCCCATTGCAAGAAATATCAATCTAGTAGGCCAAACCAAACTGATAATTCGAAGAGACTTGCAAAGATAAACCAATCATACATAAAAGAATTCAGAGAAGATTCAAATATTGTTCATAGATAAACTTGATTATAAACCCACAATTCATCGGATCTCAACAAACACAACGCAAAAGAAGATTACATCGAGTAGATCTCTAAGAGAAACAAGGAGAACTTTGTATTGAGATCCAAAGAGAGAGAATTAGCCATCTAGCTACTAGCTATGGACCCGAAGGTCTGAAGTAAACTACTCACACATCATCGGAGGGGCCATGGAGTTGATGTAGAGCCCCTCCGTGATCAATGCCCCCTCTGGCGGAGCTCCGGAAAAGGCCCCAAGATGGGATCTCTTTGCTACAGAAGGTTCCGGCGGTGGAAATAGGGTTTCGTGGTGCTCCTGGATGTTTTCGGGGTATATGAATATATATAGGAGGAAGAAGTAGGTCGGTGGAGCAACAAGGGGCCCACGAGGGTGGAGGGCGTGCCTAGGGGGGTAGGCATGCCCCCTGCCTCGTGGCCTCCTTGATTGTTTCTTGACGTCCACACCAAGTCCCCTGGATCACGTTTGTTCCAAAAATCATGCTCCCGAAGGTTTCATTCCATTTGGACTCCTTTTGATATTCCTTTTCTGTGAAACACTATAATAGGCAAAAAAATAGCAATTTGGGCCGGGCCTCCGATTAAAAGGTTAGTCTCAAAAATAATATAGAAGTGTAAAATAAAGCCCATTAACATCCAAAACTGATAATGTAATAGCATGGAACAATCAAAAATTATAGATACGTTGGAGATGTATCAAGCATCCCCAAGCTTAATTCCTGCTCGTCCTCGAGTAGGTCAATGATAAAAACAAATTTTTTGATGTGGAATGCTTCCTAACATATTTCTCAATGTAATTTTTATTTATTGTGGCATGAATGTTCAGATCCGAAAGATTCAAGATAAAAGTTTAATACTGACATAGAAATAATAATACTTCAAGCATACTAACTAAGCAATTATGTCTTCTCAAAATAACATGGCCAATGAAAGTTATCCCTACAAAATCATATAGTCTCGCTATGCTCTATCTTCATCACACAAAATATTAAATCATGCACAACCCCTATGACAAGCCAAGCAATTGTTTCATACTTTTTTATGTTCTCAAACTTTTTTCAGTTTTCACGCAATACATGAGCGTGAGCCATGGACATAGCACTATAGGTGGAATAGAGTGGTGGTTGTGGAGAAGGCAAAAAAGGAGAAGATAGCCTCACATCAACTAGGCGTATCAATGTGCTATGGAGATGCCCATCAATAGATATCAATGTGAGTGAGTAGGGATTGCCATGCAACGGATGCACTAGAGCTATAAGTGTATAAAAGCTCAATGTGGCACCCCGGCTCAGAGAAAACCGGAACGCCCCGTATTCCAGCCCAGAGATCGAGGTGAAGTATTCTGGAATAGGGCACTGCTGGACATAGAACAAATCAGGTCTTATTACAAGAATAAGAATACAAGGGTCTGATGTTACAAAGAAGCACATCAGCACGGCAACACTACGCCTGCGATACTACACTTGCTCTATGCTAGCAGCAAAACTCGTAGCAGCGGAACAACGACGAAGGTGGTGAACTCCACTCCGAAGTGACTCTGGCTGGGACACGATCTAGCTCGCACGCACGACAACCATCGACAAGCAATCATGGCATCACCTGTAATCTGGCATGACATGTCAAGTTAGTACATTGAATGTACTTGCAAGCTCACAACAACCATAAACATCAAGGCAAGACCATAACATAGCATTTAACAGGTTAATTAAATTAACAACTATTATTATGAAGCAACTACTAAGCATGGTATCAAACTAAGACAATAATGATAAATCACCATCTCAGATCTTCGCGCGCCAAATGGCGCCCTGTAGCGCCTTTCCGTGCCGCGCCGCCGCATCTGGCCTCGCCGGCATCGAGCCGCCGACAGTTTTGCTCGGTTGACCAGGGGATTTAACCTCCCCTGGGTCTATGACATGTGGGCCCCACCCAGTTAATTATTTTAGATTAGGTTTAAAACTAATTAGTTTAACCTAGGTTAGTGTTAATTAAACTAGGTTAGTTTAGTTACTCACTGACCAGTGGGTCCCACTGGTCAGGTTTGACCTGGGTCAACCCAGTTGACCTGTTGACGCAATGCTGACCTCAAGCTGATGCAATAGTTGATTTCTGGAATTATTTTAACTCAGGAAATTCCAGAATATTGCTTCAACTTCTAAAAATCATAATAATTCAACCGTAGCTCAGAATGAAATAAATTATATATGAAATTTTTTTAGAAAAATGCAAGGAATCCATTTATGCCAGTTACATGCATGAAAAACTAACTGATACATGCTGTATAAGTGAAAACATAATATGGTCATTTTAAATGCTTCATTTTGAAATTGCATTTGAATCTTTATTTCAAATGAGCTTCAACCAATTTGGTAGCATCTTGCATTAGCCCAAACACTAGCATTTGCACATGTCATGTTCATGCATCATTTCGTTGCATTTGTCTGTCTTTTGATTGCCGGCACCATTTTTTCTCGATAGGTCCCACTCCGGAAGGTGTTCCTGAGTACCTGTCAGAGGAGCAGTGCCCCTTCGCCGTCTATCAGGCAAGCAACTCCCTTGAGCATTTCGAGACATCCCACTCTCTCGCTCCTACTCCTTATACTGCATTAGGACAACAATGATTCAAACTTCTACTTTCTGCTGTGGTAGTTGAACCCATTCCTCTGCATGACCTGTCAGTGCCATAGTAAATAGTTGAAACCCACTAGCATGAGTAGGAGTTGCTTGAGCCTTGATGTGCCTACTCATCCATGCTTGTTTTCCTTATGCCAGCTATGCTTAGAGTTGTGTCAGGTCTGATTCATCGGGAATGAATCGGAGTGGTGAACATGTCCTACTGATAAAGGCTATGTGTGTGAACACGTTTTGGTAAAGGTAGCGATGAGAGGCCATGTAGGAGTACATGGTGGGTTGTCTCATTGGAACCGTCCCTAAGCACTGAGTTCTGTGTATGTTGTCCAAGTCCAGTTACTACCACACATTGGGTTCCGGTTATCCGGCCCCTCTCGGCTTATTAATCCACTTGATCTCTGTCCAAGAGTTGCAACTAGTTTCTGGTGTTTGTAGGTAGTGCTACTTGTCTACCAGGTGGTGTCCGACGGGACGGGCTTGGGACAGACTAGGCACCGTGGCACGGTGTACGAAGTGGCACCCGGATGGTGGGCTTGGGAACCCTGCACACATCGTTTGGGGACGTACTGGAGACTTCGGCCGAAACTCCTTGCGGATGCAACTCGAATAGGCGATAAACCTGGACGAGAGACTTGTGTGGTTAGTCAGGTCATGGTCGACACCCTCGCCCGGCTTCCACTTGAAGGTTGCCGAGGTACATGATGTGTACAGGGCGATAAGTGGCGAGAGCGTGTGTGAACAACTACACCCCTACAAGGTCAACATTATCTATTCGAATAGCCATTTTCCTCGGATATGGAAACTTCGAGGACTTATGTACTACATAGACAACTTGAAATGGATACCCTAAAATCCGCAAGATAAGCGTGAGTGCTATGGATGGCCTTCTCCTAGGGAGACGGGAACGGATCCGTACTGGAGTATTGATATGGTGAATATGTGGACTCGTGTGCATCTTCTCACCTCAAAGAAGTTTCTGATACTCGTAGTATAGGTTAGCCACTGAGTCAAACCTAGTTGTTTATCCCTGGTAGCCTCTCTTATGGGGAAATGTAGTCTTGTGCTTCCATGAGCCATAGTAGTCCGCTACAGCCCGGTTCACCGGAGTCCTGCTAGCCCAGCACTGCTGCTCCAGAACACTTGACTGGCCGGCTTGTGATTCACTTTGTTCCTGTGTCTGTCCCTTCGGGGAAATGTCACACGGTGACATCCGGAGTCCTGCCTAGCCTGCTACAGCCTGGGTTCCCGGAGTCCTGTTAGCCCAGTGCTACAGCCCGGTTTCATACGCTGTTGACCGACATGCTCGAGGCTGATTCATGTATGCCTGTCCCTGTAAGTTAGTGCCACTTCGGGTTCACGAGTAGTCATGTCGGCCCGGGTTCTCTGGTCATATGGATGCTAGCGACGCTATCATATACGTGAGCCAAAATGCGCAAATGGTCCCGGGCCAGGTAAGGTGGCACCCGTGGGAATACCGTGTGTGAGGCCGCAAAGTGATATGAAGTGTTACATGCTAGATCGTTGTGACTTAGGATCGGGGTCCCGACAGCGTTGGTATCAGAGCCTGACTGACTGTAGGATTACCAAGCCAAACTGGTCGAAGTTGAGTCTAGAAATGCTTTAGTTATATAAAGGAATTGATTGTGGAAGGGAACGTAAGGCTCTTTTTACTCCTTTACATCATGTCATTCTTTCTGAGTTAGCCTCTTCTTTTCTACGAGGGTTAAGGCCTAGGCTTCTCCTCTATCTCTCAGAATGACGTGTTACTAAACCGTAAAGTCTTAGGATTGTTGGGTTGTGTCTCCGTACAGTTCTACTACTTCCGTGTGTCATCAGTTTGACCCAGAACCTTGATATTATGATGCTGAGTGATTATGCTATTCCTTTGATGAATGTCTCAAAATCTTTTGAGCACTTACAGCCGTTATGCTACCGAAATTGTCTTAGGATTTCAAGAGTTTCCAATGCTTTTGGATTAAATTCCCCATCCTTATGTCGATGCTAATTCCATCCTTGTCTCCTTGGTTTCTATGCCAGGATGTCGTCTGCTAACCAAGGATCAGTTGCTCATAGCAAGAACCATGGAGATGGTAGGGATGAGGATCCTCCTGACCAGCCTTTGATGGCAGAGTTCTTGTTAGCATCCGAGAGGAACAAGCGTGAGACTAACCTCTTGCTAGCACAGATTGAGCAGAACACCGCACATCAACGTAAGAAGTTGGTTTCCATCACCGACTTCATTGGTCTGACACCACCCACCTTCCATCATTCCATTGAGCCACTCGATGTAGATGACTGGCTCCGAAGCATCACTCACAAGTTGCATTCTGCGAACGTAGCTGAAGGTGACAAGGTCACCTATGCTACCTATCACCTGGAAGGTCCTGCTAGTATTTGGTGGCAGAGCTATGAGGCTATGCTTCCAGCTGGCCAGATTCCTACCTAGAGGGATTTCACCGAGGCTTTTCGTGAGCACCACATTCCTCAGGCTCTCATTGACCGCAAGAGGGAAGAGTTCTGTAGTTTTACGCAGGGTAAGCTGCCTGTTGATGCTTACAGTAGAGAGTTTGGAAACCTCGCCCGCTATGCTACAGAAGAAGTGTCCACGGACGCTAAGAAGCAGGCTAGGTTCCGGAAGGGTCTCAACCCTAAGTTGCGTCGTGATCTCCACTTGCATCATTGTGATACTTTCCAGGCTCTTGTGAACAAGGCCATTAATGCAGAGACAACTCAGCTCACTTACGAGGAGTCTCGTAAGCACAACCGTGATATGGGTTCTTCCTCCCGCTCTGGCTCTCAGAAGCGACGGATTTGGATCACTTACTCAGCTCTTCCAGCTGGATATGCACCGAGGTCATCCGATGTGGCCTCACCCAACTCAGCAACGTGCTCCACCCAGGCCTATTAGTGGACCACTTGCCAATGTAGGTCCACGTCCTGCCTCAGGAACTTGCTTCACCTGCGGAGAACCAGGACACTATGCACATGACTGCCCTCAGTCCAGTTATACTCCACCCCAGTCTGAGAGGTCAGTTGACCATGAAAAGCCAACAGGCAAGATGATCGGTACCAAGCCAGCTGTAGCGACCCGACCCGAATGGATCAAGTCTCTGTGCTTAAGTGTCATCCCTGGATCGGTATGCTGACACACACAGTACTCGAAGGATTTATAACAGAGGTAAATCACATGTATAAAGTAACGTAAATACCATTACCTCAATCCAAATAGCGGAAGCAACAAGGTTGTGGATTCCCATCAATACCAACGGCAAAGTTGAGTGTAGAAATCGTAACCCTAACGTATCACTTACTCGTCGTAAGATAATCCTGCAACATGAGACGTTGAAGCCCGAAACGGGTCAGTACATTGAATGTACTGGCAAATTCACACCATAGAGAAATTGATGAACAATGGCTATCACTATATGCATATATGGCTAGTGGAAAAGCTCTATGGTTATAAGGTTTTTGCATAAAGCCAATTTTCCCCTACTGCAAAGGAATAAATTTATTTAACTATCATGGTGGTTGTTGAACATTGAGAATGGTTGACAGCATTCTCAATCCCAATTAAGTAACATCATTAAAACCCAACAATATTGATTAGAAGTAACATGTTGTAATTCACATGATATTCAAGTACTAGATCCTCAAGTTGTCCATAACCGGGGACACGGTTAATCATGATTAGTTTGTACACTCTGCAGAGGTTTGCGCACTTTTCCCCACATGACTTGATCGCCTCCGTTTGTTTTCTCGCACTACATGGTGTTTGAGAACCGGATGACCGAGACATAGTCTTTCGGAAGCACTAGCACCTTACATGTGGGGTAGACCGTACCACCTATAACCCCTACATCTGCTAGTCCACCCCGTAAAAGTTCACACAACTTAGTCAACTACGCCAGAGCCCATAGTAGCATGTGGCTGCACACGGAAGTTTCTAGCATGAATTATCTTATGATCCCTTTGAACCTGGGTGGCGGTCCGAAAAAAACAGGCAAGTCCTGATAGACATCAGGTGCCTCAATCCACCCAGATGTGTGTTTAAGTTGCCACCTTAGATAAACCATTGAAATTATCAACTCACATCTGTCATGGATATCACTCACCCAATCCACGTCTACTAGCATAGCATGGCATAAAAAGCAAACGTAGAAGTAACTCCCAAAGGTTTCATAGTAATACAAGTAATAGGTACTACCTCATCTACTTCCCATCCCACAATTTAATTAGATCCTAATCATGCAATGTGAGAGGATTGATCTAATGCAATAAAACATGGGTTGTAGAAAAGGTATGATCAAAGTGTGAACTTGCCTGCAATGTTGATGAAGATGATTCACATTCAAAACTCTTGATAGATCTACTCGTCACACTCCGGTCAATCTATTGTAAGCAAACAATAGTAACCACACAATAAGTACTCATCTAATGCACAAGTAAAACTCAAACGAGAGAACGAACCAGAAAGTTCAACTTAAGAACTCCGGTTGCAAAGAAAGAACGAACCGAACAAACGACGGGAAAACAAACAGCGGAAGAAAACAACTCGGTTCTAGCAAGTTGAAACTAGGTCAAATTTTACCGGGGCAAAAACTTGTTTAAGTTGATTAGACGGAATGGCGGTTTCGAGACGAAACTCCAGGCGCTTGAATCACCTGATTCCGATAAACGAGCGAGAAGATAAACTAGAACGAAGATCGGATCTGAGATTGCGATCGCGGAATAAATCCGACGAAAAGAAAGAGATGAACGGTTAAACGAACGGGCATCATTAACCGGGAATAATCGGTGATCACGTTCGTTGAGACGAACGGTACGAAAGAAGAACGAAAACCGATCTAGGGTTTTCGGAAAAGAAACCGAAAAAGAAAACGGAAAACCGATCTAGGGTTTCGGAAAAGAAACCGAAAAAGAAAACAGAAAACCGATCTAGGGTTGCGGAAAAGAAACCAAAACGAAGAATCGGAGAGAAAAACCGGAAAAGAACACTAGAACGGTTTCTTTTAAAAGAACCGAACCGCGGGGAAGAAAAAGAGAGGCGCGGGGCTACCTCCGGCGAGGCGGGGCGAACGGTGGCGACGGCGGCGTGCTAGGGCGGCGGCGGCGGCGCTATAGGGGCGGCGGCGGCGGATGAGGGGCGCGGGGTGGGGCGCGGCTTGGGGAGGAGAGGGGGTTTGGGTTTTTTTTGGTGTGAGGAGAGGGGGGGTCTATGGGGGTATTTATATAGGAGAGGGGAGAGATTACTTGGGGTTGGGGACAAGAAATAGAGTAGGAAAAGGAAAAACAAAACAAGGAAAAGGGGCTAGCCTAGAATCCTAATGAGATTCGGCCAGGGAAGAGGCGGCGACTGGCCTGGCGCCTGGCGCTGCGTGCGGCTTGGGTGGAGCGGCGGCTGGCTGGGCCTTTGGCCCGGCTGGCCTGCGGAATTTTTTTTGAACAGTTTCGCGCGTAGAAAAACACAGAAAAAAAATCTAAACGTACTCCAAAAATTCTA
Organism: Triticum urartu; assembly: GCF_056163025.1. Classification (NCBI taxonomy): domain Eukaryota; kingdom Viridiplantae; phylum Streptophyta; class Magnoliopsida; order Poales; family Poaceae; genus Triticum; species Triticum urartu. The sequence continues at coordinate 199,183,066 of NC_141879.1, forward strand.
AAGTAAATTTTCCCCGACTCCTAAAAATGAGCCGAACAAAATGAACTTTTCTCCGGGCCTAAAATGCAATTTTCGAAAACGCGCATTTTTCCCTATCCAAAGAAAAACAAACAAACACCGGAAAACGAAATTTGATCTATTTATTAAATCTTCATTTTTCCTATATTTTGGGAAAGTCATATTATTCCCTCTCTCGTATTTTGATATCAGAAAAAATAATTGAAGATGAAATAAATAAATCAAATGATCCTCTTTTCAAATTCGAGAAAACTCTCAAATATGAAAATAACGAAATCTCCAAGTCTCTCCGAAGGTCCTTGAGTTGCATGAAATTTCTAGGATCGACCAAAATGCAAGAAAATAAGATATGCATGATGATCTAATGTATAACATTCCAAATTGAAAATTTGGGATGTTACAAACCTACCACCCTTAAAAGGAATCTCGTCCTCGAGATTCGGAGAGGCTAGCAAGAAAAGGTTAGGGTTTGGGGGTCTCCTCAAAATCCATCAATCATCACAAGGGTCTGGGGTGCTACCACCCTTAGAAGCATGGTTACAGTTCCATCAAAACTCATATACTCCATCCTTATTCTTGATAGTGCCGTCTTCTCAGATCGTAAGGATAATTCCTTCTCTAGGCTCTCCAGGTAGTGGCATAACCTTTTACTCAATTCTTCTGTCATTTCCTCTTAGTAAGGTTATTCCGAGATTGGGTCTTCTTAGCAGACGGGTCTGGCGCCAAAACTAAACAACTATCGATATCTCATGGTGGTCAACAATTTATGGTTTCTCCTGCAGGAAATGGGTCTGGGTTGATCCTCACCGTATAACCTACGGTTGGCAAAAAGCTGCCGTGTACAAGGGAAAAATTCTTATACCATTCTAAGGTTTAAACAAGGTTTAATATCGCCGTCTCTCTACTATAGGTAAGTCACTCAGATATACCATCCCATATAGCAAGGCGAATAATAAGAGTAAGTCGGTATGGTGATCAATCCATCCCGCACCCAAATCTTTACCTTGTATACAGTTTAGCGAATCTCGCATTCTAACACTCGGTCATCCTCACAAGCATTGCAGAATTTCTCTCGTCGACGAACCAAGTTCGGATATATCCATTGATTCTGCAAGCCAGACAAACATCTATCGTTCCTTCACAACTCTCAGGTTTTGCATAAACTCCTATAAGATCATCTATCGATAAAATCGTAACTTCCTCCAGGGTTTTTCCTTCAGCAAGAATGTGCTTGCTTCTTGGCAGGTTCTGGGGCCTATGGGTTATGGCCCATCTCATCACTTGTAGTCCTTGAACTTATCATCGGGCAACGGATCATTATGCCAACTTCCAACTTCCTAGTATTCTTAAATCCATCCAATTGTATTGTCTTCCTTCCTTCTATTGGCACCAAACTAAGAATTGATTACTCAGACTCATCAAGGAGTTTCCATTGATCCATATTTCCGACATCATACCTCCTTTATATCCAATAGTACTTCATCTCTTCATCCTCGTGGGATTTCCCACATACCGAGGTAAAAGCTTATACTTATGAAGTCCATACTCTACTTCGTGGAACATCATTATCCTTTCCAGGGTCAAGCGTCCTTACAGGGGAATATTGGCCATCTCTGCATGGCACTTCTTCAACTGGGAAATGTGAAACACATCATGAACTCCTGACAGTCCTTCGGGTAACTCCAACTTGTAGGCCACTTCTCTCATACGCTTCAAAACTCGGTATGGTCCTACAAATCTCGGGGCTAACTGTCCCTTAACTCCAAATCGTTTAACTCCTCGCAGAGGGGACACATGAAGACATGCTCGGTCTCCAATTTCATAGACTACCTCCTTGAGTTTTTTTTGAGTCTACATAACTCTTCTGCCTGGACTGAGCTACCTTCAGTCTATCTCGAATCAACTTAACATTCTCGTCTGACTCCTTGATCACATTTGGTCCTAACAACTGACGTCTCCAACTTCATCCCACACACTCTTGGGGTATCGCACATATCGAGACAAAACTCATATTCATTTTGTCCAAAATCCACTCAGTGGAGTATCCTTATCTTTTCCAAGAGTCAAGGGTTCTTTACAGGGTACTACCACCCTTAAAATGCACAAATCTTCAATAGACCATATTTCTCTTATCCTCAAAAATGGTCAAAATCCTTCTTCATAGAGTAAAAACTCATAAAATCCATATCAGTACCAACGATGCAACTTTATTCACTCTCAATTAATTACAATCTCTCGCTTTTCCATTACATGTCTCAACTCAACACCTCAAGAAAATGTTTTCACTTCTACTACTCCATTACTTTTGTTGCAAACTCAACTACCTAGCATAAGTTTCCTTCTCCTTGGGGCATTCTCTGGCAAAGTGCCCTGCTCCTTTACAACTAAAACATATTACTTCTGACAAGTTTCGAGGTTTCCGTGTGATTACGTAGCCTACTTGGGTCCTTGGCTTCCTTTTTGGGCAATTGCTGAGGTAGTGCCCTGACTCCTTGCACTTATAACAGGTGACATCACTCAGATCCTTCCTGGAATCCAATCTACTTCTATTTCTGGACTTTTCCATTCCCATCAGAGCTTCTATTTCCAGTGGGTCATACTCTACTTCCTTTGTCGGGAATTCTACTAGATTCCCATTCATACAATTCTGGGAGATGTGTCCTTCTTCTCCACATGAATAGCATGACTTGGTGCAGGGTTTAATTGGTTCTTCTTTGGGCGTGTCCTCCACCTCCTCCTTCATCACAATTTCTTCTAAAATTCCCATAAGGGCTCCTTTCTTTACTTCTTTCTTCTGCTGGATGGTTCGTTGTACCATGGGGTAAATGTAACACTTAGCAGGATAGTGGGTAGTCCCTTCACACAAGAAACAAGTAATCTGCCTATTTGGGCATTCTTCAACTGGGTGACTTCCTTCACAATTAGGGCATTTATCCTTGTGTTCTTTATGGGTGTGTCCTATTTCTCCACAAATCTTGCATGCACAAGGTTTCTTCATATCCTTTCCATAAGGCTTCAACTTCTGGGACACAAACCGAGACTTTGGCAGAGTCAACTTAAATTATTTCCAAGTGGTTACTCCTTTCCATCCATTGATGGTTTGGTACATTCTCCACCAAGTAGAAGCACCTCTTTCAAAGCACTGAAGAGCATGCTAGGTCATAACATTTCCAACTATAGGGTTATTCTCCATGTGATCCTCCATGTTCTGAATCCATCGGTCGGTCTCCAATTGACTCATTGGTCCCGAAAATACAAGCTCATCACCATTCATCCTCTATTGGGTCCATGGGTTTGGGGTGAGATAAGAGAGATCAAGAGGGATGCACACAATACAAACAAAAGTTTTTGAAAAGACAGATTTTATTGTGGCTGTCGGAAAAACAACAAACAAATGACAGCTCACAAACATCGCATCTAACGTAGGTATATAACAGGGGTTTGGTCTTCTAAAGGTCAATAAATCTTCAACGTTCCAAATTCTTCAGGTCTTGTTTATGCCTCCAATGGCTTCTTCCGATCGTGTTTGTCCTTCTCAATTTCTTCTGCCAGATCCTCTCTGTTGACAAAAAGTTTCTCGTGACGTCCTTTAATATTTCTGGAGTGGCATTCCAAACTTCTGGGTTTCAACATTGGCATGAACCATGGTACTACTGTCCTTCCATTCCTGACGAATCTTCGGTATCTCGAGGTTTTTCTACTCTAGCTTGGCTAAACTTTTGGGTCCTGAGTTCTTCACGAAATGCTTCCTTTCAAATACGGCTTCTTGTGGCTCCAGCTTAACTTCTTGATGTAATACTCCAGATCCTGGTGATACACCGGCTAAGGTTAAAACTTCATCTTACTAATAGGTGCTCCATCAGCCTTGTTCCATCAAATCCATTCTGAAGAAATGCATCCTTAACTCAGCACGGTGACAATAGCATCAGCGGGCGATGACATCATGGATAACCGTGTTTCTTGTCATTCCCATGAGCTATCATTCCATAGCTGATATCTCCTGCCTTAGGGTTTCTTTGACAAAACTTTGAGTTCTCATACTCCTTGTTTCAGACTTTCTCCGATACACCTTGATCTCGGGTATTGACAATTTCCATAGTCTGCCAGGTTCCATAAGGGTAGCCTTCCTAGGTCATACAAATCTGGGAATTCTTCAGAGCCTTCAATTCTCCTAGTCTTCAGAGTCTTCAACAGCTGCAGTTTCCATTATCATAATGTATGGTAAAATCCTCTTCATTCCGAATGGTCTTACTTGTCTGATATCCTGTACTTCTTGGAGTGGTCTCATCAGTCGAATCTTCGAGTGGTCAAAAGCGAAAGGGGGTATGGTTTCACTAAAGGGAAATTTGAATAAACTCAGAAGAGAAGAGAGGTAAAAGATCCTTTTGAAAGGGAAAGTTGTAGAGAAAAATCTTTGCTATGGGCTTGTCAGTTTCTAGGGTCACGTCCTACAGTCAACATGTGCTCTGATACCATCTTGTAGCGACTCTACCCGAATGGATCAAGTCTCTATGCTTAAGTGTCATCCCTGGATCGGTATGCTGACACACACAGTACTCGAAGGATTTATAACAGAGGTAAATCACATGTATAAAGTAACATAAATACCATTACCTCAATCCAAATAGCGGAAGCAACAAGGTTGTGGATTTCCATCAACACCAACGGCAAAGTTGAGGGTAGAAATCGTAACCCTAACGTATCACTTACTCATCGTAAGATAATCCTGCAACATGAGACGTTGCAGCCCGAAACGGGTCAGTACATTGAATGTACTGGCAAATTCACACCATAGAGAAATTGATGAACAATGGCTATCACTATATGCATATATGGCTGGTGGAAAAGCTCTATGGTTATAAGGTTTTTGCGTAAAGCCAATTTTTCCCTACTGCAAAGGAATAAATTTATATAACTATCATGGTGGTTGTTGAACATTGAGAATGGTTGACAGCATTCTCAATCCCAATTAAGTAACATCATTAAAACCCAACAATATTAATTAGAAGTAACATGTTGAGATTCACATGATATTCAAGTACTAGATCCTCAAGTTGTCCATAACCGGGGACACGGCTAATCATGATTAGTTTGTACACTCTGCAGAGGTTTGTGCACTCTTCCCCACATGACTCGATCGCCTCCGTTTGTTTTCTCGCACTACATGGTGTTTGAGAACCGGATGACCGAGACATAGTCTTTCAGAAGCACTAGATCCTTACATGTGGGGTAGACCGTACCACCTATAACCCCTACATCTTCTAGTCCACCCCATAAGAGTTCGCACAACTTAGTCAACTACGCCAGAGCCCATAGTAGCATGTGGCTGCACACGGAAGTTTCTAGCATGAATTATCTTATGATCCCTTTGAACCTGGGTGGTGGTCCGAAAAAAACACAGGCAAGTCCTGATAGACATCAGGTGCCTCAATCCACCCAGATGTGTGTTTAAGTAGCCACCTTAGATAAACCATTGAAATTATCAACTCACATCTGTCATGGATATCACTCACCCAATCCACGTCTACTAGCATAGCATGGCATAAAAAGCAAACGTAGAAGTAACTCCCAAAGGTTTCATAGTAATACAGGTAATAGGTACTACCTCATCTACTTCCCATCCCACAATTTAATTAGATCCTAATCATGCAATGTGAGAGGATTGATCTAATGCAATAAAACATGGGTTGTAGAAAAGGTATGATCAAAGTGTGAACTTGCCTGCAATGTTGATGAAGATGATTCACATTCAAAACTCTTGATAGATCTACTCGTCACACTCTGGTCAATTTATCGTAAGCAAACAATAGTAACCACACAATAAGTACTCATCTAATGCACAAGTAAAACTCGAACGAGAGAACGAACCAGAAAGTTCAACTTAAGAACTCCGGTTGCAAAGAAAGAACGAACCGAACAAACGACGGGAAAACAAACGGCGGAAGAAAACAACTCGGTTCTAGCAAGTTGAAACTAGGTCAAATTTTACCGGGGCAAAAACTTGTTTCAGTTGATTAGACGGAACGGCGGTTTCGAGACGAAACTCCAGGCGCTTGAATCACCTGATTCCGATAAACGAGCGAGAAGATAAACTTGAACGAAGATCGGATCTGAGATCGCGATCGCGGAATAAATCTGACGAAAAGAAAGAGACGAATGGTTAAACGAACGGGCGTCGTTAACCAGGAATAATCGGTGATCACGTTCGTTGAGACGAACGGTCCGAAAGAAGAACGAAAACCGATCTAGGGTTTTCGGAAAAGAAACCGAAAAAGAAAACGGAAAACCGATCTAGGGTTTCGGAAAAGAAACCGAAAAAGAAAACGGAAACCGATCTAGGATTTCGGAAAAGAAACCGAAACGAAGAATCGGAGAGAAAAACAGGAAAAGAAAACTGGAACGGTTTCTTTTAAAAGAACTGAACCGCGGGGAAGAAAAAGAGAGGCGCGGGGCTACCTCCGGCGAGGCGGGGCGAACGGTGGCGACGGCGGCGTGCTAGGGCGGCGGCGGCGGCGCTATAGGGGCGGCGGCAGCGGGTGAGGGGCGCGGCTTGGGGAGGAGAGGGGGTTTGGGTTTTTTTTTGGTGTGAGAAGACGGGGGGTCTATGGGGGTATTTATATAGGAGAGGGGAGAGATTACTTGGGGTAGGGGACAAGAAATAGAGTAGGAAAAGGAAAAACGAAACAAGGAAAAGGGGCTAGCCTAGAATCCTAATGGGATTCGGCCAGGGAAGAGGCGGCGGCTGGCCTGGCGCCTGGCGCTGCGCGCGGCTTGGGTGGAGCGGCGGCTGGCTGGGCCTTTGGCCCGGCTGGCCTGCGGAATTTTTTTTGAAACGGTTTCGCGCGCAGAAAAACACAGAAAAAAAAAATCTAAACGTACTCCAAAAATTCTAAAGAAAATTTTCCCCGACTCCTAAAAATGAGCCGAACAAAATGAACTTTTCTCCGGGCCTAAAATGCAATTTTCGAAAACGCGCATTTTTCCCTATCCAAAGAAAAACAAACAAACACCGGAACACGAAATTTGATCTATTTATTAAATCTTCATTTTTCCTATATTTTGGGAAAGTCATATTATTCCCTCTCTCGTATTTTGATATCGGAAAAAATAATTGAAGATGAAATAAATAAATCAAATGATCCTCTTTTCAAATTCGAGAAAACTCTCAAATATGAAAATAACGAAATCTCCAACTCTCTCCGAAGGTCCTTGAGTTGCATGAAATTTCTAGGATCGACCAAAATGCAAGAAAATAAGATATGCATGATGATCTAATGTATAACATTCCAAATTGAAAATTTGGGATGTTACAAACCTACCACCCTTAAAAGGAATCTCGTCCTCGAGATTCGGAGAGGCTAGCAAGAAAAGGTTAGGGTTTGGGGGTCTCCTCAAAATCCATCAATCATCACAAGGGTCTGGGGTGCTACCACCCTTAGAAGCATGGTTACAGTTCCATCAAAACTCATATACTCCATCCTTATTCTTGATAGTGCCGTCTTCTCAGATCGTAAGGATAATTCCTTCTCTAGGCTCTCCAGGTAGTGGCATAACCTTTTACTCAATTCTTCTGTCATTTCCTCTTAGTAAGGTTATTCCGAGATTGGGTCTTCTTAGCAGACGGGTCTGGCGCCAAAACTAAACAACTATCGATATCTCATGGTGGTCAACAATTTATGGTTTCTCCTGCAGGAAATGGGTCTGGGTTGATCCTCACCGTATAACCTACGGTTGGCAAAAAGCTGCCGTGTACAAGGGAAAAATTCTTATACCATTCTAAGGTTTAAACAAGGTTTAATATCGCCGTCTCTCTACTATAGGTAAGTCACTCAGATTTACCATCCCATATAGCAAGGCGAATAATAAGAGTAAGTCGGTATGGTGATCAATCCATCCCGCACCCAAATCTTTACCTTGTATACAGTTTAGCGAATCTCGCATTCTAACACTCGGTCATCCTCACAAGCATTGCAGAATTTCTCTCGTCGACGAACCAAGTTCGGATATATCCATTGATTCTGCAAGCCAGACAAACATCTATCGTTCCTTCACAACTCTCAGGTTTTGCATAAACTCCTATAAGATCGTCTATCGATAAAATCGTAACTTCCTCCAGGGTTTTTCCTTTAGCAAGAATGTGCTTGCTTCTTGGCAGGTTCTGGGGCCTATGGGTTATGGCCCATCTCATCACTTGTAGTCCTTGAACTTATCATCGGGCAACGGATCATTATGCCAACTTCCAACTTCCTAGTATTCTTAAATCCATCCAATTGTATTGTCTTCCTTCCTTCTATTGGCACCAAACTAAGAATTGATTACTCAGACTCATCAAGGAGTTTCCATTGATCCATATTTCCGACATCATACCTCCTTTATATCCAATAGTACTTCATCTCTTCATCCTCGTGGGATTTCCCACATACCGAGGTAAAAACTTATACTTATGAAGTCCATACTCTACTTCGTGGAACATCATTATCCTTTCCAGGGTCAAGCGTCCTTACAGGGGAATATTGGCCATCTCTGCATGGCACTTCTTCAACTGGGAAATGTGAAACACATCATGAACTCCTGACAGTCCTTCGGGTAACTCCAACTTGTAGGCCACTTCTCTCATACGCTCCAAAACTCGGTATGGTCCTACAAATCTCGGGGCTAACTGTCCCTTAACTCCAAATCGTTTAACTCCTCGCAGAGGGGACACATGAAGACATGCTCGGTCTCCAATTTCATAGACTACCTCCTTGAGTTTTTTTTGAGTCTACATAACTCTTCTGCCTGGACTGAGCTACCTTCAGTCTATCTCGAATCAACTTAACATTCTCGTCTGACTCCTTGATCACATTTGGTCCTAACAACTGACGTCTCCAACTTCATCCCACACACTCTTGGGGTATCGCACATATCGAGACAAAACTCATATTCATTTTGTCCAAAATCCACTCAGTGGAGTATCCTTATCTTTTCCAAGAGTCAAGGGTTCTTTATAGGGTACTTCCACCCTTAAAATGCACAAATCTTCAATAGACCATATTTCTCTTATCCTCAAAAATGGTCAAAATCCTTCTTCATAGAGTAAAAACTCATAAAATCCATATCAGTACCAACGATGCAACTTTATTCACTCTCAATTAATTACAATCTCTCGCTTTTCCATTACATGTCTCAACTCAACACCTCAAGAAAATGTTTTCACTTCTACTACTCCATTACTTTTGTTGCAAACTCAACTACCTAGCATAAGTTTCCTTCTCCTTGGGGCATTCTCTGGCAAAGTGCCCTGCTCCTTTACAACTAAAACATATTACTTCTGACAAGTTTCGAGGTTTCCGTGTGATTACGTAGCCTACTTGGGTCCTTGGCTTCCTTTTTGGGCAATTGCTGAGGTAGTGCCCTGACTCCTTGCACTTATAACAGGTGACATCACTCAGATCCTTCCTGGAATCCAATCTACTTCTATTTCTGGACTTTTCCATTCCCATCAGAGCTTCTATTTCCAGTGGGTCATACTCTACTTCCTTTGTCGGGAATTCTACTAGATTCCCATTCATACAATTCTGGGAGATGTGTCCTTCTTCTCCACATGAATAGCATGACTTGGTGCAGGGTTTAATTGGTTCTTCTTTGGGCGTGTCCTCCACCTCCTCCTTCATCACAATTTCTTCTAAAATTCCCATAAGGGCTCCTTTCTTTACTTCTTTCTTCTGCTGGATGGTTCGTTGTACCATGGGGTAAATGTAACACTTAGCAGGATAGTGGGTAGTCCCTTCACACAAGAAACAAGTAATCTGCCTATTTGGGCATTCTTCAACTGGGTGACTTCCTTCACAATTAGGGCATTTATCCTTGTGTTCTTTATGGGTGTGTCCTATTTCTCCACAAATCTTGCATGCACAAGGTTTCTTCATATCCTTTCCATAAGGCTTCAACTTCTGGGACACAAACCGAGACTTTGGCAGAGTCAACTTAAATTATTTCCAAGTGGTTACTCCTTTCCATCCATTGATGGTTTGGTACATTCTCCACCAAGTAGAAGCACCTCTTTCAAAGCACTGAAGAGCATGCTAGGTCATAACATTTCCAACTATAGGGTTATTCTCCATGTGATCCTCCATGTTCTGAATCCATCGGTCGGTCTCCAATTGACTCATTGGTCCCGAAAATACAAGCTCATCACCATTCATCCTCTATTGGGTCCATGGGTTTGGGGTGAGATAAGAGAGATCAAGAGGGATGCACACAATACAAACAAAAGTTTTTGAAAAGACAGATTTTATTGTGGCTGTCGAAAAAACAACAAACAAATGATAGCTCACAAACATCGCATCTAACGTAGGTATATAACAGGGGTTTGGTATTCTAAAGGTCAATAAATCTTCAACGTTCCAAATTCTTCAGGTCTTGTTTATGCCTCCAATGGCTTCTTCCGATCGTGTTTGTCCTTCTCAATTTCTTCTGCCAGATCCTCTCTGTTGACAAAAAGTTTCTCGTGACGTCCTTTAATATTTCTGGAGTGGCATTCCAAACTTCTGGGTTTCAACATTGGCATGAACCATGGTACTACTGTCCTTCCATTCCTGACGAATCTTCGGTATCTCGAGGTTTTTCTACTCTAGCTTGGCTACTTTCAACTTTTGGGTCCTGAGTTCTTCACGAAATGCTTCCTTTCAAATACGGCTTCTTGTGGCTCCAGCTTAACTTCTTGATGTAATACTCCAGATCCTGGTGATACACCGGCTAAGGTTAAAACTTCATCTTACTAATAGGTGCTCCATCAGCCTTGTTCCATCAAATCCATTCTGAAGAAATGCATCCTTAACTCAGCACGGTGACAATAGCATCAGCGGGCGATGACATCATGGATAACCGTGTTTCTTGTCATTCCCATGAGCTATCATTCCATAGCTGATATCTCCTGCCTTAGGGTTTCTTTGACAAAACTTTGAGTTCTCATACTCCTTGTTTCAGACTTTCTCCGATACACCTTGATCTCGGGTATTGACAATTTCCATAGTCTGCCAGGTTCCATAAGGGTAGCCTTCCTAGGTCATACAAATCTGGGAATTCTTCAGAGCCTTCAATTCTCCTAGTCTTCAGAGTCTTCAACAGCTGCAGTTTCCATTATCATAATGTATGGTAAAATCCTCTTCATTCCGAATGGTCTTACTTGTCTGATATCCTGTACTTCTTGGAGTGGTCTCATCAGTCGAATCTTCGAGTGGTCAAAAGGGAAAGGGGGTATGGTTTCACTAAAGGGAAATTTGAATAAACTCAGAAGAGAAGAGAGGTAAAAGATCCTTTTGAAAGGGAAAGTTGTAGAGAAAAATCTTTGCTATGGGCTTGTCAGTTTCTAGGGTCACGTCCTACAGTCAACATGTGCTCTGATACCATCTTGTAGCGACTCTACCCGAATGGATCAAGTCTCTATGCTTAAGTGTCATCCCTGGATCGGTATGCTGACACACACAGTACTCGAAGGATTTATAACAGAGGTAAATCACATGCATAAAGTAACATAAATACCATTACCTCAATCCAAATAGCGGAAGCAACAAGGTTGTGGATTTCCATCAACACCAACGGCAAAGTTGAGGGTAGAAATCGTAACCCTAACGTATCACTTACTCATCGTAAGATAATCCTGCAACATGAGACGTTGCAGCCCGAAACGGGTCAGTACATTGAATGTACTGGCAAATTCACACCATAGAGAAATTGATGAACAATGGCTATCACTATATGCATATATGGCTGGTGGAAAAGCTCTATGGTTATAAGGTTTTTGCGTAAAGCCAATTTTTCCCTACTGCAAAGGAATAAATTTATATAACTATCATGGTGGTTGTTGAACATTGAGAATGGTTGACAGCATTCTCAATCCCAATTAAGTAACATCATTAAAACCCAACAATATTAATTAGAAGTAACATGTTGAGATTCACATGATATTCAAGTACTAGATCCTCAAGTTGTCCATAACCGGGGACACGGCTAATCATGATTAGTTTGTACACTCTGCAGAGGTTTGTGCACTCTTCCCCACATGACTCGATCGCCTCCGTTTGTTTTCTCGCACTACATGGTGTTTGAGAACCGGATGACCGAGACATAGTCTTTCAGAAGCACTAGATCCTTACATGTGGGGTAGACCGTACCACCTATAACCCCTACATCTGCTAGTCCACCCCATAAGAGTTCGCACAACTTAGTCAACTACGCCAGAGCCCATAGTAGCATGTGGCTGCACACGGAAGTTTCTAGCATGAATTATCTTATGATCCCTTTGAACCTGGGTGGTGGTCTGAAAAAAACACAGGCAAGTCCTGATAGACATCAGGTGCCTCAATCCACCCAGATGTGTGTTTAAGTAGCCACCTTAGATAAACCATTGAAATTATCAACTCACATCTGTCATGGATATCACTCACCCAATCCACGTCTACTAGCATAGCATGGCATAAAAAGCAAACGTAGAAGTAACTCCCAAAGGTTTCATAGTAATACAGGTAATAGGTACTACCTCATCTACTTCCCATCCCACAATTTAATTAGATCCTAATCATGCAATGTGAGAGGATTGATCTAATGCAATAAAACATGGGTTGTAGAAAAGGTATGATCAAAGTGTGAACTTGCCTGCAATGTTGATGAAGATGATTCGCATTCAAAACTCTTGATAGATCTACTCGTCACACTCCGGTCAATTTATCGTAAGCAAACAATAGTAACCACACAATAAGTACTCATCTAATGCACAAGTAAAACTCGAACGAGAGAACGAACCAGAAAGTTCAACTTAAGAACTCCGGTTGCAAAGAAAGAACGAACCGAACAAACGACGGGAAAACAAACGGCGGAAGAAAACAACTCGGTTCTAGCAAGTTGAAACTAGGTCAAATTTTACCGGGGCAAAAACTTGTTTCAGTTGATTAGACGGAACGGCGGTTTCGAGACGAAACTCCAGGCGCTTGAATCACCTGATTCCGATAAACGAGCGAGAAGATAAACTTGAACGAAGATCGGATCTGAGATCGCGATCGCGGAATAAATCTGACGAAAAGAAAGAGACGAACGGTTAAACGAACGGGCGTCGTTAACCAGGAATAATCGGTGATCACGTTCGTTGAGACGAACGGTCCGAAAGAAGAACGAAAACCGATCTAGGGTTTTCGGAAAAGAAACCGAAAAAGAAAACGGAAAACCGATCTAGGGTTTCGGAAAAGAAACCGAAAAAGAAAACGGAAACCGATCTAGGATTTCGGAAAAGAAACCGAAACGAAGAATCGGAGAGAAAAACAGGAAAAGAAAACTGGAACGGTTTCTTTTAAAAGAACTGAACCGCGGGGAAGAAAAAGAGAGGCGCGGGGCTACCTCCGGCGAGGCGGGGCGAACGGTGGCGACGGCGGCGTGCTAGGGCGGCGGCGGCGGCGCTATAGGGGCGGCGGCAGCGGGTGAGGGGCGCGGCTTGGGGAGGAGAGGGGGTTTGGGTTTTTTTTTGGTGTGAGAAGACGGGGGGTCTATGGGGGTATTTATATAGGAGAGGGGAGAGATTACTTGGGGTAGGGGACAAGAAATAGAGTAGGAAAAGGAAAAACGAAACAAGGAAAAGGGGCTAGCCTAGAATCCTAATGGGATTCGGCCAGGGAAGAGGCGGCGGCTGGCCTGGCGCCTGGCGCTGCGCGCGGCTTGGGTGGAGCGGCGGCTGGCTGGGCCTTTGGCCCGGCTGGCCTGCGGAATTTTTTTTGAAACGGTTTCGCGCGCAGAAAAACACAGAAAAAAAAAAATCTAAATGTACTCCAAAAATTCTAAAGAAAATTTTCCCCGACTCCTAAAAATGAGCCGAACAAAATGAACTTTTCTCCGGGCCTAAAATGCAATTTTCGAAAACGCGCATTTTTCCCTATCCAAAGAAAAACAAACAAACACCGGAACACGAAATTTGATCTATTTATTAAATCTTCATTTTTCCTATATTTTGGGAAAGTCATATTATTCCCTCTCTCGTATTTTGATATCGGAAAAAATAATTGAAGATGAAATAAATAAATCAAATGATCCTCTTTTCAAATTCGAGAAAACTCTCAAATATGAAAATAACGAAATCTCCAACTCTCTCCGAAGGTCCTTGAGTTGCATGAAATTTCTAGGATCGACCAAAATGCAAGAAAATAAGATATGCATGATGATCTAATGTATAACATTCCAAATTGAAAATTTGGGATGTTACAAACCTACCACCCTTAAAAGGAATCTCGTCCTCGAGATTCGGAGAGGCTAGCAAGAAAAGGTTAGGGTTTGGGGGTCTCCTCAAAATCCATCAATCATCACAAGGGTCTGGGGTGCTACCACCCTTAGAAGCATGGTTACAGTTCCATCAAAACTCATATACTCCATCCTTATTCTTGATAGTGCCGTCTTCTCAGATCGTAAGGATAATTCCTTCTCTAGGCTCTCCAGGTAGTGGCATAACCTTTTACTCAATTCTTCTGTCATTTCCTCTTAGTAAGGTTATTCCGAGATTGGGTCTTCTTAGCAGACGGGTCTGGCGCCAAAACTAAACAACTATCGATATCTCATGGTGGTCAACAATTTATGGTTTCTCCTGCAGGAAATGGGTCTGGGTTGATCCTCACCGTATAACCTACGGTTGGCAAAAAGCTGCCGTGTACAAGGGAAAAATTCTTATACCATTCTAAGGTTTAAACAAGGTTTAATATCGCCGTCTCTCTACTATAGGTAAGTCACTCAGATTTACCATCCCATATAGCAAGGCGAATAATAAGAGTAAGTCGGTATGGTGATCAATCCATCCCGCACCCAAATCTTTACCTTGTATACAGTTTAGCGAATCTCGCATTCTAACACTCGGTCATCCTCACAAGCATTGCAGAATTTCTCTCGTCGACGAACCAAGTTCGGATATATCCATTGATTCTGCAAGCCAGACAAACATCTATCGTTCCTTCACAACTCTCAGGTTTTGCATAAACTCCTATAAGATCGTCTATCGATAAAATCGTAACTTCCTCCAGGGTTTTTCCTTTAGCAAGAATGTGCTTGCTTCTTGGCAGGTTCTGGGGCCTATGGGTTATGGCCCATCTCATCACTTGTAGTCCTTGAACTTATCATCGGGCAACGGATCATTATGCCAACTTCCAACTTCCTAGTATTCTTAAATCCATCCAATTGTATTGTCTTCCTTCCTTCTATTGGCACCAAACTAAGAATTGATTACTCAGACTCATCAAGGAGTTTCCATTGATCCATATTTCCGACATCATACCTCCTTTATATCCAATAGTACTTCATCTCTTCATCCTCGTGGGATTTCCCACATACCGAGGTAAAAACTTATACTTATGAAGTCCATACTCTACTTCGTGGAACATCATTATCCTTTCCAGGGTCAAGCGTCCTTACAGGGGAATATTGGCCATCTCTGCATGGCACTTCTTCAACTGGGAAATGTGAAACACATCATGAACTCCTGACAGTCCTTCGGGTAACTCCAACTTGTAGGCCACTTCTCTCATACGCTCCAAAACTCGGTATGGTCCTACAAATCTCGGGGCTAACTGTCCCTTAACTCCAAATCGTTTAACTCCTCGCAGAGGGGACACATGAAGACATGCTCGGTCTCCAATTTCATAGACTACCTCCTTGAGTTTTTCTTGAGTCTACATAACTCTTCTGCCTGGACTGAGCTACCTTCAGTCTATCTCGAATCAACTTAACATTCTCGTCTGACTCCTTGATCACATTTGGTCCTAACAACTGACGTCTCCAACTTCATCCCACACACTCTTGGGGTATCGCACATATCGAGACAAAACTCATATTCATTTTGTCCAAAATCCACTCAGTGGAGTATCCTTATCTTTTCCAAGAGTCAAGGGTTCTTTACAGGGTACTACCACCCTTAAAATGCACAAATCTTCAATAGACCATATTTCTCTTATCCTCAAAAATGGTCAAAATCCTTCTTCATAGAGTAAAAACTCATAAAATCCATATCAGTACCAACGATGCAACTTTATTCACTCTCAATTAATTACAATCTCTTGCTTTTCCATTACATGTCTCAACTCAACACCTCAAGAAAATGTTTTCACTTCTACTACTCCATTACTTTTGTTGCAAACTCAACTACCTAGCATAAGTTTCCTTCTCCTTGGGGCATTCTCTGGCAAAGTGCCCTGCTCCTTTACAACTAAAACATATTACTTCTGACAAGTTTCGAGGTTTCCGTGTGATTACGTAGCCTACTTGGGTCCTTGGCTTCCTTTTTGGGCAATTGCTGAGGTAGTGCCCTGACTCCTTGCACTTATAACAGGTGACATCACTCAGATCCTTCCTGGAATCCAATCTACTTCTCTTTCTGGACTTTTCCATTCCCATCAGAGCTTCTATTTCCAGTGGGTCATACTCTACTTCCTTTGTCGGGAATTCTACTAGATTCCCATTCATACAATTCTGGGAGATGTGTCCTTCTTCTCCACATGAATAGCATGACTTGGTGCAGGGTTTAATTGGTTCTTCTTTGGGCGTGTCCTCCACCTCCTCCTTCATCACAATTTCTTCTAAAATTCCCATAAGGGCTCCTTTCTTTACTTCTTTCTTCTACTGGATGGTTCGTTGTACCATGGGGTAAATGTAACACTTAGCAGGATAGTGGGTAGTCCCTTCACACAAGAAACAAGTAATCTGCCTATTTGGGCATTCTTCAACTGGGTGACTTCCTTCACAATTAGGGCATTTATCCTTGTGTTCTTTATGGGTGTGTCCTATTTCTCCACAAATCTTGCATGCACAAGGTTTCTTCATATCCTTTCCATAAGGCTTCAACTTCTGGGACACAAACCGAGACTTTGGCAGAGTCAACTTAAATTATTTCCAAGTGGTTACTCCTTTCCATCCATTGATGGTTTGGTACATTCTCCACCAAGTAGAAGCACCTCTTTCAAAGCACTGAAGAGCATGCTAGGTCATAACATTTCCAACTATAGGGTTATTCTCCATGTGATCCTCCATGTTCTGAATCCATCGGTCGGTCTCCAATTGACTCATTGGTCCCGAAAATACAAGCTCATCACCATTCATCCTCTATTGGGTCCATGGGTTTGGGGTGAGATAAGAGAGATCAAGAGGGATGCACACAATACAAACAAAAGTTTTTGAAAAGACAGATTTTATTGTGGCTGTCGGAAAAACAACAAACAAATGACAGCTCACAAACATCGCATCTAACGTAGGTATATAACAGGGGTTTGGTCTTCTAAAGGTCAATAAATCTTCAACGTTCCAAATTCTTCAGGTCTTGTTTATGCCTCCAATGGCTTCTTCCGATCGTGTTTGTCCTTCTCAATTTCTTCTGCCAGATCCTCTCTGTTGACAAAAAGTTTCTCGTGACGTCCTTTAATATTTCTGGAGTGGCATTCCAAACTTCTGGGTTTCAACATTGGCATGAACCATGGTACTACTGTCCTTCCATTCCTGACGAATCTTCGGTATCTCGAGGTTTTTCTACTCTAGCTTGGCTAAACTTTTGGGTCCTGAGTTCTTCACGAAATGCTTCCTTTCAAATACGGCTTCTTGTGGCTCCAGCTTAACTTCTTGATGTAATACTCCAGATCCTGGTGATACACCGGCTAAGGTTAAAACTTCATCTTACTAATAGGTGCTCCATCAGCCTTGTTCCATCAAATCCATTCTGAAGAAATGCATCCTTAACTCAGCACGGTGACAATAGCATCAGCGGGCGATGACATCATGGATAACCGTGTTTCTTGTCATTCCCATGAGCTATCATTCCATAGCTGATATCTCCTGCCTTAGGGTTTCTTTGACAAAACTTTGAGTTCTCATACTCCTTGTTTCAGACTTTCTCCGATACACCTTGATCTCGGGTATTGACAATTTCCATAGTCTGCCAGGTTCCATAAGGGTAGCCTTCCTAGGTCATACAAATCTGGGAATTCTTCAGAGCCTTCAATTCTCCTAGTCTTCAGAGTCTTCAACAGCTGCAGTTTCCATTATCATAATGTATGGTAAAATCCTCTTCATTCCGAATGGTCTTACTTGTCTGATATCCTGTACTTCTTGGAGTGGTCTCATCAGTCGAATCTTCGAGTGGTCAAAAGCGAAAGGGGGTATGGTTTCACTAAAGGGAAATTTGAATAAACTCAGAAGAGAAGAGAGGTAAAAGATCCTTTTGAAAGGGAAAGTTGTAGAGAAAAATCTTTGCTATGGGCTTGTCAGTTTCTAGGGTCACGTCCTACAGTCAACATGTGCTCTGATACCATCTTGTAGCGACTCTACCCGAATGGATCAAGTCTCTATGCTTAAGTGTCATCCCTGGATCGGTATGCTGACACACACAGTACTCGAAGGATTTATAACAGAGGTAAATCACATGTATAAAGTAACATAAATACCATTACCTCAATCCAAATAGCGGAAGCAACAAGGTTGTGGATTTCCATCAACACCAACGGCAAAGTTGAGGGTTGAAATCGTAACCCTAACGTATCACTTACTCATCGTAAGATAATCCTGCAACATGAGACGTTGCAGCCCGAAACGGGTCAGTACATTGAATGTACTGGCAAATTCACACCATAGAGAAATTGATGAACAATGGCTATCACTATATGCATATATGGCTGGTGGAAAAGCTCTATGGTTATAAGGTTTTTGCGTAAAGCCAATTTTTCCCTACTGCAAAGGAATAAATTTATATAACTATCATGGTGGTTGTTGAACATTGAGAATGGTTGACAGCATTCTCAATCCCAATTAAGTAACATCATTAAAACCCAACAATATTAATTAGAAGTAACATGTTGAGATTCACATGATATTCAAGTACTAGATCCTCAAGTTGTCCATAACCGGGGACACGGCTAATCATGATTAGTTTGTACACTCTGCAGAGGTTTGTGCACTCTTCCCCACATGACTCGATCGCCTCCGTTTGTTTTCTCGCACTACATGGTGTTTGAGAACCGGATGACCGAGACATAGTCTTTCAGAAGCACTAGCTCCTTACATGTGGGGTAGACCGTACCACCTATAACCCCTACATCTGCTAGTCCACCCCATAAGAGTTCGCACAACTTAGTCAACTACGCCAGAGCCCATAGTAGCATGTGGCTGCACACGGAAGTTTCTAGCATGAATTATCTTATGATCCCTTTGAACCTGGGTGGTGGTCCGAAAAAAACACAGGCAAGTCCTGATAGACATCAGGTGCCTCAATCCACCCAGATGTGTGTTTAAGTAGCCACCTTAGATAAACCATTGAAATTATCAACTCACATCTGTCATGGATATCACTCACCCAATCCACGTCTACTAGCATAGCATGGCATAAAAAGCAAACGTAGAAGTAACTCCCAAAGGTTTCATAGTAATACAGGTAATAGGTACTACCTCATCTACTTCCCATCCCACAATTTAATTAGATCCTAATCATGCAATGTGAGAGGATTGATCTAATGCAATAAAACATGGGTTGTAGAAAAGGTATGATCAAAGTGTGAACTTGCCTGCAATGTTGATGAAGATGATTCGCATTCAAAACTCTTGATAGATCTACTCGTCACACTCCGGTCAATTTATCGTAAGCAAACAATAGTAACCACACAATAAGTACTCATCTAATGCACAAGTAAAACTCGAACGAGAGAACGAACCAGAAAGTTCAACTTAAGAACTCCGGTTGCAAAGAAAGAACGAACCGAACAAACGACGGGAAAACAAACGGCGGAAGAAAACAACTCGGTTCTAGCAAGTTGAAAATAGGTCAAATTTTACAGGGGAAAAAACTTGTTTAAGTTGATTAGACAGAACGGCGGTTTCGAGACGAAACTCCAGGCGCTTGAATCACCTGATTCCGATAAACGAGCGAGAAGATAAACTTGAACGAAGATCGGATCTGAGATCGCGATCGCGGAATAAATCTGACGAAAAGAAAGAGACGAACGGTTAAACGAACGGGCGTCGTTAACCAGGAATAATTGGTGATCACGTTCGTTGAGACGAACGGTCCGAAAGAAGAACGAAAACCGATCTAGGGTTTTCGGAAAAGAAACCGAAAAAGAAAACGGAAAACCGATCTAGGGTTTCGGAAAAGAAACCGAAAAAGAAAACGGAAAACCGATCTAGGGTTTCGGAAAAGAAACCGAAAAAGAAAACGGAAACCGATCTAGGATTTCGGAAAAGAAACCGAAACGAAGAATCGGAGAGAAAAACCGGAAAAGAAAACTGGAACGGTTTCTTTTAAAAGAACCGAACCGCGGGGAAGAAAAAGAGAGGCGCGGGGCTACCTCCGGCGAGGCGGGGCGAACGGTGGCGACGGCGGCGTGCTAGGGCGGCGGCGGCGGCGCTATAGGGGCGGCGGCAGCGGGTGAGGGGCGCGGCTTGGGGAGGAGAGGGGGTTTGGGTTTTTTTTTGGTGTGAGGAGAGGGGGGGTCTATGGGGGTATTTATATAGGAGAGGGGAGAGATTACTTGGGGTAGGGGACAAGAAATAGAGTAGGAAAAGGAAAAACGAAACAAGGAAAAGGGGCTAGCCTAGCATCCTAATGGGATTCGGCCAGGGAAGAGGCGGCGGCTGGCCTGGCGCCTGGCGCTGCGCGCGGCTTGGGTGGAGCGGCGGCTGGCTGGGCCTTTGGCCCGGCTGGCCTGCGGAATTTTTTTTAAAACGGTTTCGCGCGCAGAAAAACACAGAAAAAAAAAATCTAAACGTACTTCAAAAATTCTAAAGTAAATTTTCCCCGACTCCTAAAAATGAGCCGAACAAAATGAACTTTTCTCCGGGCCTAAAATGCAATTTTTGAAAACGCGCATTTTTCCCTATCCAAAGAAAAACAAACAAACACCGGAACACGAAATTTGATCTATTTATTAAATCTTCATTTTTCCTATATTTTGGGAAAGTCATATTATTCCCTCTCTCGTATTTTGATATCGGAAAAAATAATTGAAGATGAAATAAATAAATCAAATGATCCTCTTTTCAAATTCGAGAAAACTCTCAAATATGAAAATAACGAAATCTCCAACTCTCTCCGAAGGTCCTTGAGCTGCGTGAAATTTCTAGGATCGACCAGAATGCAAGAAGATAAGATATGCATGATGATCTAATGTATAACATTCCAAATTGAAAATTTGGGATGTTACACCAGCCACCACTGAACGAGCATGTGTGCACCACGTCTCAGCTACAGAAGCTGAAGATGACCCTGACGTCGTACTGGGTACGCTTCTTGTCAATTGTCACCCGAATTCAGTTCTGTTCGATACTGGAGCATCCCACTCCTTCATATCCGAAGGTTATGCTCGGTTGCACGACATGTCATTTTGTGATATGCAAACTCCACTAATAATCCAGACTCCTGGTTCCAAATGGCAAACCTCCAAGGTAAGCCATGGTAATGAAATCCTTGTTGACAGACTGGTATTCCTCGGTTCTTTGATATCTCTCAAGTCCTCAGATATTAACATCATCTTGGGTATGGACTGGATGACAGCTCATCATGCCAAGATTGATTGTTACACTAGATCTTTTCAACTTACACATCCATCTGGCAAAATAGTCACTGTCTCCACTAGAGTTGCAAGGCGTCAACTCTATTCTCTTAATGCCAGCCCTCTTCCAGACCTTGAAGATATTCCGGTAGTCTGTGACTTCCTGGATGCCTTTCCATAGGAACTGCCAGGTGTCCCACCTGACAAAGATGTAGAGTTTGTCATAGAACTTATCCCAGGAACTGTTCCAATCTCTAGGAGACCATACAAGATGGCACCTTTGGAGTTAGCCAAGCTTAAGAAACAACTTGATGAGTCCTTGCAAAAGGGTTTCATCCGTCCCAGTTCTTCTCCTTCAGCTTGTCCTGTCCTCTTCGTCAAGAAGAAGGATGGTACGGATCGGATGGTTGTAGATTATCGCCCCGTTAATGTGGTCACGATAAAGAACAAGTATTCGCTCCCCAGGATCAATGACCTGTATGATCAGCTCGCTGGATCCTCAGTCTTTTCCAAGATGGATTTGAGGTTAGGCTACCACCAAATCAAAATCAGAAATGGGGACATCCCCAAAACGGCCTTTGTCACTCGTTATGGTCAATACGAGTACACCATGATGTCTTTCGGCCTAACCAATGCTCCAGCTACTTTCTCCCGCTTGATGAACTCGATCTTTATGGAGTACTTAGATAATTTCGTCGTGGTTTATCTAGATGATATTCTTATTTACTCGAAGAACGAGGAAGAGCATGCTGCACATTTTAGACTTGTGATAGAAAAACTCAGAGAGCACCGCCTTTATGCCAAGTTCTCCAAGTTTGAATTTTGGTTGCCAGAAGTGAGCTATTTGGGTCACATGATCTCTTGTAAGGGCATTGCTGTCAATCCCAAGAGAGTTAAAGCCGTTCTCGATTGGACTCCACCCGAAATGGTCAAACAAGTTAGGAGTTTCCTTGGTCTAGCCAGTTATTGTCGTTGCTTCGTTGAAAACTTCTCCAATGTGGAAAAACCCCTCACGGAACTTCTTAAGAAAGATAAAAGGTTTGAGTGGACCCCATAGTGTGATCACAGTGTTCAGGAACTGAAAAGACGCCTGACTTCTGCGCCCATACTCGTGCCACTAGATTTCACTAAAGACTTTGTTATCTATTGCGACGCTTCGCGTCAAGGACTTGGTTGCATTCTTATGCAGGATCGTCATGTGATTGCCTATGCATCTCGACAGTTGCATCCACATGAGGAAAATTATCCTACACATGATCTAGAGCTTGCAGCCGTAGTCTATGCACTTAAGACTTGGCGACATTACCTTCTTGGTAACCGTTGCGAAATCTACACTAACCATCAGAGTCTCAAGTATATATTCACCCAAGCGGATCTGAATCTCAGACAGAGACGTTGGTTGGAGTTGATCTCGGATTACGACTTAGGAATCACCTACACCGCAGGCAAAGCCAATGTCATGGCTGATGCTCTAAGTTGTAAATCCTATTGCAACAACCTCATGTTGCAACAATGTCAACCACCCCTCCATGAGGAATTCTGTAAGCTTAACCTTCACATAGCTCCTCATGGTTCCCTTTCTACCTTGGTGGCGAAACCTACCGTTACGGATCAGATCATAGAGGCTCAGAAGCATGATACGGGAATCTCCCGGATCAAGAAAAAAATTTCCAAGGGAGTTGCCGACTGTTTCTCTATGGATGAACAAGGTGTTGTTTACTTTGGAAACCGTTTGGTGGTTCCCAAATCTCAACAGATGCAACAACTGATCCTTAAGGAGGCCCATGAATCCCCTCTCATGATTCATCCCGGTAGTACAAAGATGTATCAGGACCTACGCCAGAGGTTCTGATGGACTAGGATGAAGAGAGAAATCGCTCGGTATATTGCCAACTGTGACGTTTGTTGTCGCGTTAAGGCAGAGAATCAAAGACCTGCTGGCACCCTTCAACATTTAGCTATTCCCGAGTGGAAACGGGACAAAGTTGGTATCGACTTCATCACCGGCTTTCCCAGGACCAAGAAAGGAAATAATGCTATCTTCGTAGTCATTGATCGTCTCTCCAAAGTGGCTCACTTCCTACCTGTTCGATAGAGTATCACTTCTAGTCAGCTCGTTGACTTATATATCTCTCGAATAGTGTCACTCCATGGTGTTCCACTATAGATCAATTCAGACCGTGGCAGTCTTTTCACCTCTCATTTCTGGGAAACTTTCCAGAATGCCATGGGAACCCATCTTTCCTTCAGTACCGCTTTCCACCCTCAGTCAAGTGGTCAGGTGGAAAGGGTCAACCAAATTCTTGAAGACATGCTTAGAGCTTGCGTTATCTCATTCGGTATGGATTGGGAGAAATGTCTTCCCTTTGCCGAGTTTGCTTATAACAATAGCTACCAATCCACTCTCAAGAAAGCACCCTTTGAGATTCTGTATGGACGAATATGTCGAACACCTTTGAACTGGTCAGAAACCGGTGAAAGACAAATCTTTGGACCGGATATGATCTAGGAGGCAGAAGAGCAAGTTCGCATCATTCGTAAGAATATGAAAACAGCGCAATCTCGTCAAAAGAGTCAGTATGACCATTGTCATAAGGAAGTGGCTTATGAAGTTGGCGACAAGGCTTACCTTCGGGTTACCCCTTTGAAGGGTACCCATCGTTTCGGTATCAAGGGCAAGTTGGCTCCTCGTTACATCGGTCCTTTTCGCATTCTCGCTAAACGAGGAGAGGTTGCCTACCAGTTGGAACTACCCCCACATCTTTCTTGAGTTCATGATGTCTTCCACGTCTCTCAACTCAGGCGTTGCTTCTTGGATCCCATCCACGGAGTGGACCACGAAACGCTTGATCTCCAAGATAACCTCACTTATTAAGAGTACCCGTTCGCATTCTGGATCAAGCAGAGCATGTCACTCAACGTCATAACATCAAGTTTCTCAAGGTTCACTGGTCTCATCATTCCGAGAGAGAAGCTACTTGGGAGCGAGAAGATCGTCTTCGACTTGAGTACCCCGCTTTCTTTCCGCCAACTGCTGAATCTCAGGACGAGATTCTTCTGAGTGGGGGCGAGTTGTCACATCCCTAGTTCTGGTATGTTATAGGTTCGCTTTGTGCATCATGTTAAGTTTCAAATGAAATTGAAATGGGGATGTTTCAAACCCTAGCACCAAAGCAAATTCAAATAGGTTCAATTTAAAAATGGAATTTCAATAAACCCAAAATGCTCTTCAAAAATGTTCATGGTCTTTGGAAAATGTTGCAAGCAACAACCAGAGGTGATGCACATTTTTGCTAAACATTTTGGATTTTTGAATGAACCCATATGTATTTGAATTGGAACTGTTTTAAATAATATAAATATTTTAGAGGCTCCAAAAATGTTGGAATTTGGTGAGGGCCTCTGGTATATTATAAGTAGTGGTCACAAGGAATCTCAACATTTTTATATTTGTGCTGGTATTTATTTTTAAGTCAAAAACAAATGTCAGAAATAGAAAACAAAACAAAAAAAGGAAAAGCTTACCTTTGGCCTGGCACTGTTACAGCCCAGCTGGCCAGCCCATCTGGCGGCCCAGCCCACCAGGGGCAGCCCCGTCTTCTACCTCTTGCCACTAGGCAGAGTTGAAGCTGGGCACGACGCACGCACGCGGCCACCGCGCGCCACCTCCACCCTGCCTGGCTGTCCTCCCGTCGCCTGGACCTTCCCTCGCGTCGCCACGCACCTCCTTCGACCCCTGCGTGTCTCCCCTCTCGCTCTAGACCCGCTCCCCCTTCTCTGCTAGCTTCCGAACGGAGTCCGTCACCGCCGTTCGCCATAGCCGCAGCCACCGCCTCCCTCTCGCCTCCCCGATGTGCCCCAGGGATTCGCCTCGTCGCCTTCATCCTCATCGTCGAGCCACACATCGCCAGGAGCTCTGCTTCGCCATCAATTCCGTCATCTTCAACCTCTCGGCCGCCGAGATTGTTGTAGGTGCCCGTTCGTCGTTTCCGACTCGTCCCCCAGCCCGCTCACCAACCCGTCGCCTCCGCTGTGAGATTCTGCGTCTATTCCCCCTCTTGCCGAGCTCGTTTACGCCCCGCAGCCGTCGCCCCCTTGTCGACCGAACCGCGCCGCCGCCCGAGCTCGTCGGCGGCAACGCTCCAGTGACCATTTGGTCCCAGACGAGTGTCCACCGAGCTTGCTGCCCCGCGCTGAGCCTCGCTAGCGCCTCCCCTTGCCCGCTTGCACCCCGCAACGCTAACCCGCGCGCACCCGAGCTCCGGCCGCCGCACTCGTCGTCGCCGGCACCACTCCGGCCGCTCCCCGGCGGCGCCACCACCACGGCTGGATGCGGACGAGCGTCCGCACCCCGTAGCTGCACTCCGCACACCAAATGGTGCCCTGTAGCGCCTTTCCGTGCCGCGTCGCCGCGTCTGGCCTCGCCGGCATCGAGCCGCCGGCAGTTTTGCTCGGTTGACCAGGGGATTTGACCTCCCCTTGGTCTCTCACATGTGGGCCCCGCCCGGTTAATTAGTTTAGATTAGGTTTAAAACTAATTAGTTTAACCTAGGTTAGTGCTAATTAAACTAGGTTAGTTTAGTTAGTCACTGACCAGTGGGTCCCACTGGTCAGGTTTAACCTGGGTCAACCCAGTTGACCTTTTGACGCAATGCTGACCTCAAGCTAACGCAATAATTGATTTCTGGAATTATTCTAACTGAGGAAATTCCAGAATATTGCTTAAACTTCTAAAAATCATAATAATTCAAACCGTAGCTCAGAATGGAATAAATTATATATGAAAAATTATCAGAAAAATGCAAGGAATCCATTTATGCCAGTTACATGCATGAAAAACTAACTTATACATGTTGTATAAGTGAAAACATAATATGGGCATTTTAAATGCTTCATTTTGAAATTGCATTTGAATCTTTGATTCAAATGAGATTCAACCAATTTGGTAGCATCTTGCATTAGCCCAAACACTAGCATTTGCACATGTCATGTTCATGCATCATTTTGTTGCATTTGTCTGTGGTTTGATTGCCAGCACCATTTTTTCTCGATAGTTCCCACTCCGGAAGGTGTTCCCGAGTACCTGTCAGAGGAGCAGTGCCCCTCACCGTCTATCAGGCAAGCAACCCCGTTGAGCATTTCGATAAATCCCACTCTCTCGCTCCTGCTCCTTATACTGCATTAGGACAACAACGATTCAAACTGCTACTTTCTGCTGCGGTAGTTGAACCCATTCCTCTACATGACCTGTCATTGCCACAGTAAATAGTTGAAACCCACTAGCATGAGTAGGAGTTGCTTGAGCCTTGATGTGCCTACTCATGCATGCTTGTTTTCTTTATGCCAGCTATGCTTAGAGTTGTGTGAGGTCTGATTCATCGGGAATGAATCGGAGAGGTGAACATGTCCTACCGATAAAGGCTAAGTGTGTGAACATGTTTTGGTAAAGGTAGAGATGAGAGGCCATGTAGGAGTACATGGTGGGTTGTTTCATTGGAACCATCCCTAAGAACTGAGTTCTGTGTATGTTGTCCAAGTCCAGTTACTACCACACATTGGGTTCCGGTTATCTGGCCCCTCTCGGCTTATTAATCCACTTGATCTCTGTCCAGGAGTTGCAACTAGTTTCTGGCATTTGTAGGTAGTGCTACTTGTCTACCAGGTGGTGTCCGACGGGACGGGCTTGGGACAGACTAGGCACCGTGGCACAGTGTACCAAGTGGCACCCGGATGGTGGGCTTGGGAACCCTGCACACATCGTTTGGGGCCATACTGGAGACTTCGGCCGGAACTCCTTGCGGATGGAACTCGAATAGGCGATACACCTAGACGAGAGACTTGTGTGGTTAGTCAGGTCGTGGCCGACACCCTCGCCCGGCTTCCGCTTGAAGGTTGCCAAGGTACATGACATGTACAGGGCGATAAGTGGCGAGAGCGTGTGTGAAGAAGTACACCCCTGTAGGGTCAACATTATCTATTCGAATAGTTGTTTTCCTCGGATATGGAAACTTGGAGGACTTATGTAGTACATAGACAACTTGAAATGGATACCCTAAAATCCGCAAGATAAGCATGAGTGCTATGGATGGCCTTCTCGTAGGGAGACAGGAACGGATCCATAGTGGAGTATTGATATGGTGAATATGTGGACTCGTGTGTGTCTTCTCACCTCAAAGAAGTTTCTGATACTCGTAGTATAGGTTAGCCACTGAGTCAAAGCTGGCTTGCTGCTATTAAGACTCCACCACCCCCTTTGTTGATAATGTTGCATATGTAGATAGTTCTGATGTAAGACTTGCTGAGTACCTTCGTACTCACGTTTGCTTATTTATGTTTTGCAGTTGGTTACACTAGTGACTTCGACGAGTAGCTTGTATCGCAGCTACGATCTTGTACCCTTGGGAGGGTCGTGTTTAGTTAGGCTTCTTAGTCTTTTCCTTTTGTAGTTGTCTGTACTCAGACATGTAATGCTTCCGTTGCTTGTATGCTCTGAATATTGGGTCATGAGACCCCTGTTTGTATTGAATGCTATGTGGCTCTTCTGGGCCTTTATCTATATGAGTTTGAGTTATGTTGTGATGCCATGTTGTACAACACATACTTGCATGTTATGCGTACGTGTAACGTGTATTGCTATGTGTGGGATCCGACAACCTAGTTGTTTATCCCTGGTAGCCTCTCTTATGGGGAAATGTAGTCTTGTGCTTCCATGAGCCATAGTAGTCCGCTACAGCCCGGCTCACCGGAGTCCTGCTACCCCAGCACTACTGCTCCGGAACACTTGACTGGCCGGCATGTGATTCACTTTGTTCCTGTGTCTGTCCCTTCGGGGAAATGTCACGCGGTGACATCCGTTGTCATGCCTAGCCTGCTACAGCCCGGGTTCCCGGAGTCCTGTTAGCCTAGTGTCACAGCCCGGATTCATACGCTGTTGACCGACATGCTTGAGGTTGATTCTTGTATGCCTGTCCCTGTAAGTTAGTGCCACTTTGAGTTCACGACTAGTCATGTCGGCCCGGGTTCTCTAGTCATATAGATGCTAGCGACGCTATCATATACATGAGCCAAAAGGCGCAAACGGTCCCAGGCCAGGTAAGGTAGCACCCGTGGGAATACCGTGCGTGAGGCCGCAAAGTGATATGAAGTGTTACATGCTAGATCGTTGTGACTTAGGGTCGGGGTCCCGACAATGACGACGGCGACGAACAGAGTCGAACCGCCACTGTTCGCCCATGGACGCGCGGCGGCTTACGTCGGTGAGGAAGTGGACGGAGGGGGACAGGGGTCCAAGGCAACGACGATGACGAGAGGAAGAGGTTGGACACGGTCACGCACGCGGAGGCGACGAGAGGAGGAGGGGCCCGAGCAAGAATCCATCCTGGGCGCGGCCAATGGCAGTAGAGCACGCGCACAGGCTTGCCATTAACGCGGTCACCGCGTGCACTGGCATCTAGCGGGGGAGAGGGACTTGGACATGTTGTCTAGTGCATAGTTCATCCTGGGTAGGCCTCAACTACGGTGGTAGATCGATTAAAACAGCTCTGGTTAAATGGTAAGCACTCTCTGAAGTTTACTGCAGTAAACTTGGGTGAAAACTGCTGATCAACAGGAAGGAGTTTGTGAGCAATGGAGTTGTCTATGATGATTAACTAAGGAAGGACTATGAACCTGGAGGTTTGGGGGCATAATGGAGCACAAACTAATATAGTTGCTTTGTAACTCACATTATGGGTCCAGAATCAAGATCATGATGGTTCACTCTCATAGAGTAACCACTGTAGATGAAACTTTGCAAGGCTTAGTGATTTGGCCAGATAAAAGTGCTGTAAAAATTTCATACCAATTGGTTTTACCAAAATGGTACTTCCTTCACAGCTATTCCCTCTGTCCAGGAACTTGCAAGTTTTTTTGGAGAAATATTGGCTAGGTGAAATGGTGCCAAACTTGGTGGAGAGAAGTTATTTGGGTAGGAGAATGCTCTGGTAAATTTTCAGGCAAAATGAAGCAATATAAAATATACTTGCTTCACAACCTGAAAATATTGACAGAATCAAAGATTTGATATTGTGCTCATATAAATCAAGGGATAGAGCTAAAATTTGTAGGAGTGAGATATGAGCACAAGAATAGGCATGCAAAATTTCAATTCATTTGGATAATTCTAGCTAGCACTTCCTTCACAAAGGCTTCACAAAGGAGTGAGATAATATGAGCACAAGAATAGGAACTTTGAAAAATCACCGAGGAAGTTTGGCTAGGCAAATAAAGTTGATTTTTGGCATGGGTCAATTATTTGGATGATATATCATGCCCAAAAAGTTTGGGAGCAAATGGGCAAAGATAAATAGCACTTGCTTCACAATGTGCCATTTAGGACAGAATAGGAAATTAATTTATTGAGCATGATGGGAAATATGGCAAATGAAATATTTTGCCATATTTGAGGAAGATATGACCCAAACAATTTATAAGAATTATTTGGGGATTTTTGGATGAACAGAAATATGGGTTGCTTCACAACCTAGGGCAGACAAGGTCATTCCTTTAATAGGAAAAAGGAATATTCCCTAGAAAAAGATTTTAGGGTTTGGTCAAGCAGTGGAGTGACATGATCTTGGCAAGGTTTCGAGGATGATGAGCCACTTGGGAGGAGACATGAGGATGACTTCCCAGATGACAAGGCCACAGGACCACTCCAAAAAGAAAAACAGAGCAAAAATCAAATAAGTCAAAAGAAAAAGAAAAGGGCCAAAATCCAGGCTGTTACAACACTTACCCCCTTAAAGAAATCTCTTCCTTGAGATTTAGTTGATCAGGGAACAAGTATGACTTGAGGACACCGTTTCCAGCTCGGGTATCCTTTTCCTTTAGTTATTGTTCCCCTAGTAATTTTATATGAATTGATTACCTTGCTCTGGGTGGTTTGCTTCACCTTTCCCCAAATTCTGACGGGTTTTTGCTCATATAACACTTCCTTTTGCTGACGTTGATTCTTTCATATCTGCGTGATCTCTAATGGATCTCAGCATAAATTTCCTTTTTGTCATGAAAACCTTTATACTTCTGTCATGGGGTTGCTTCAAATAAATGCAGGCCTTCTGGTTTCAATAAATGTTTAGAATTGATCATGGCCATCTTTTGACAGGATATGACTGCTCATAGGTGGTACTGATTTTGATTTATTTCTTTGGCTCGAGCATGAGATATGCACCAAAGATCTGACTGCCTTTTGTCAGGAGCAATATAAACGGTGTATGGAGTTATAGTTGTGTCATACCTCAAATATTTACATCTTGAGACTGGCCCAACAGGGGCTGACAGACAAATGCTTTTCCTGATAGACTGACCATGTACTTGATTCCGTCGGTGAGTATACCGGGTCTGAGCTGATTGTTCAGATTTTGACTTTCTCATTTTGTCGGTATACCTATTTGGATTTTCCATATTAACCATTCCTAGCGCGTCAGCGAGATCCTTGTAAAACAGAGTAGGCTGCTAAGAGTATGCCTTTGTGGATCCATATGGAATTATGTCCTCCAAATGATTTGGGTATCCGGACCCTGTTGGTCGTGCAAAAATCATCATACCTTTGTTGTTCGTCTCATCCTTTAATGGTCATGATTTTCTTTGTCAGGATACCTTACTGAAATAACTTGGCCACACATGTCCTTGATTCTTTTGTGGTTAGTGCAATATTGTTGGCATTATTCCTTTTGCTTATTTTCTGACCTGGGTCCGCACACATATGACATATGTTCGGGGCTTGTAGCTGTACAGAGCTCTTTGTTGAGGCCAACCATATAAGAGGGTGACAAGGTTTCATGATATCACCTTGTCTGGTGTGGGAATAATGACCTTGATGACCATTGTCAAGATGGATGATTCGGTGATGTCATCCCTAGATCTTGTCAATTCATAAGGTGTGTATCTTTGCTTATGTTTATTTGCATGGCCCATGAGGTTGTTGGATCCGTACCTTTCTTAGGTATATCTGCTGGATCATTGTCGTATCCCATATGAGCGACTGATATGGTTGGGGATGCATGCTCACCATATGTATAAGAAGAATGTGCCTCCGAACACTCGATCCTTGCGGTAGGCATATGTTTTGACTGCATTGTACCTCTGACAAAATTATTGCAAATCTGATCCTTGAACTGCACTGTCAAATATTGCCAACTCGTCATATAATCTTTGGGGACGGTGCATTAGTGTGATACTGACACGGACTGAGTGGCTTACGAGAGAAGCCATCCGGGTAGCTTGCTGTGGAAGGCTCGTTAGCTTCTGCTCGAAGCTTTTGTTTGGGTAGCGTGCAGAAGAAGCATCGATACCCGCCGGACACATCGCTCGTTAGCTTCGGGCTCGTGGCGGGTATTGTTATTTTCTCACCTTCACAGATGATTTGAGCATATATGGGTATATCTACTTAATGAAACATCAGTCTGAAACATTTGAAAAGTTCAAAGAATTTCTGAGTGAAGTGGAAAATCATCATAACAAGAAAAATAAAGTTTCTACGATCTGATCGCGGAGGCGAATATTCGAGTTACGAGTTTGGTCTTCATTTGAAACAATGTGGAGTAGTTTCGCAACTCATGCCACCTGGAACACCACAGCATAATGGTGTGTCCGAACATCGTAACCGTACTTTATTAAATATGGTGCGATCTATGATGTCTCTTACCAATTTACCACTATCGTTTTGGGGTTATGCATTAGAGACAGCAGCATTGACGTTTAATAGGGCACCGTCTAAATCCGTTGAGATGACACCATATGAACTATGGTTTGGCATGAAACCAAAGTTGTCGTTTCTTAAAGTTTGGGGTTGCGATGCTTATGTGAAAAAGTTTCAGCCTGATAAGCTCGAACCCAAATCGGAGAAGTGCATCTTCATAGGATACCAAAAGAAACTGTTGGGTACACCTTCTATGATAGATCCGAAGGCAAGATATTCGTTGCTAAGAATGGATCCTTTCTGGAGATGGAGTTTCTCTTGAAAGAAGGGAGTGGGAGGAAAGTAGAACTTGATGAGGTAATTGTACCTTCTCCAATATTGGAAAGTAGTGTTGGGGAACGTAGAAGAAATTCAAAATTTTCTACGCATCACCAAGATTAATCTATGGAGTAATCTAGCAACGAGGGGAAGGAGAGTGCATCTACATACCCTTGTAGATCGCTAAGCGGAAGCGTTCAAGTGAACGGGGTTGATGGAGTCGTAGTCGTCGTGATCCAAATCACCGATGATCCTAGTGCCGAATGGACGGCACCTCCGTGTTCGACACCCGTACAGCCCGGTGACGTCTCCTACGCCTTGATCCAGCAAGGGGATAAGGAGAGGTTGGGGAAGACTCCATCCAGTAGCAGCACGACGGCGTGGTGGTGGTGGAGGAGCATGGTGCTCCAGCAGGGCTTCGCCAAGCACCGCAAGAGACGAGGAGGGAGAGGGGTAGGGCTGCGCCAAGAAGGAGATGTTCTCGTGTGTATGGCAGCCCAAAACCCCCACTATATATAGGGGAAAGGGAGGGGCTGCGCCCCCACCTAGGTTTCCAGCCCTAGGGGTGGTGGCCAGCCCTAGATCCCATCTAGGGGGCGGCCAAGGGGGGAGAGAGGGGGGCGCACCACTAGGTGGGCCTTAGGCCCATCTGAGGCTACGGTTTCCCCCTTTTCCCTTCTCTCTTCGCCTTGGGCCCTAATGGGGGGGCGCACCAGCCCACCTGGGGCTGGTCCCCCTCACACTTGGCCCACGCAGCCCTCTGGGGCAGGTAGCCCCACCTGGTGGACCCCCGGGACCCTCCCGGTGGTGCCGGTACGTCACCGATAGCACCCGAAACTTTTCCGGTGATCAAAACATGACTTCCCATATATAAATCTTTACCTCCGGACCATTCCGGAACTCCTCGTGATGTCCGGGATCTCATCCGGGACTCCGAACAACATTCGGTAACCACGTATATCTAGTCCCTATAACCCTAGCGTCATCGAACCTTAAGTGTGTAGACCCTACGGGTTCGGGAACCATGCAGACATGACCGAGGCAACTCTCCGGTCAATATCAAACAGCGGGATCTGGATACCCATGTTGGCTCCCACATGTTCCACGATGATCTCATCGGATGAACCACGATGTCAAGGATTTAATCAATCCCGTATACAATTCCCTTTGTCTAGCCGTACGATACTTGCCCGAGATTCGATCGTTGGTATCCCGATACCTTGTTCAATCTCGTTACCGGCAAGTCTCTTTACTCGTTCCGTAACACATCATCCCGTGATCAACTCCTTGATCACATTGTGCACATTATGATGATGTCCTACCGAGTGGGCCCAGAGATACCTCTCCGTTTACACGAAGTGACAAATCCCAGTCTCGATTCGTGCCAACCCAACAGACACTTTCAAAGATACCTGTAGTGAACCTTTATAGCCACCCAGTTACGTTCTGATGTTTGGCACACCCAAAGCACTCCTACGGTATCTGGGAGTTGCACAATCTCATGGTCTAAGGAAATGATACTTGACATTAGAAAAGCTTTAGCATACGAACTACACGATCTTTGTGCTAGGATTAGGATTGGGTCTTGTCCATCACATCATTCTTCTAATGATGTGATCCC
The DNA here is from genome assembly GCF_056163025.1 of Triticum urartu. Classification (NCBI taxonomy): domain Eukaryota; kingdom Viridiplantae; phylum Streptophyta; class Magnoliopsida; order Poales; family Poaceae; genus Triticum; species Triticum urartu. Next base: position 199,217,234 of record NC_141879.1, read on the forward strand.
GTTATCAACGACATCCAATGTCCATGGTCAGGAAACCGTAACCATCTATTGATCAACGAGCTAGTCAACTAGAGGCTTACTAGGGACATGGTGTTGTCTATGTATCCACACATGTATCTGAGTTTCCTATCAATACAATTCTAGCATGGATAATAAACGATTATCATGAATAAGGAAATATAATAATAACCAATTTATTATTGCCTCTAGGGCATATTTCCAATAGTCTCCCACTCACACTAGAGTCAATAATCTAGTTCACATTGCCATGTGATTAACACTTACAGGTCACATCGCCATGTGACCAACATCCAAGAGTCTACTAGACTCAATGATCTAGTTCACATCACTATGTGATAAACACTCAAAGAGTTCTGGGTTTGATCATGTTATGCTTGTGAGAGAGGTTTTAGTCAACGGGTCTTGCCATATTTAGATCCCTATGTAGTTCGCAAAACTTTATGTCATATCGTAGATGCTGCTACCACGTTCCACTTGGAGCTATTCCAAATTGTTGCTCCATTATACGTATCCGATATCTCTACTCAGAGCTATCTGGATAGGTGTTAAGCTTGCATCGACGTAACTCTTTACGTCGAACTCTTTATCACCTCCATAACCGAGAAACATTTCCTTATTCCTCTAAGGATAATTTTGACCGCTATCTGGTGATCTACTCCTAGATCACCTTTGTACCGTCTTGCCAGACATGTGGCAAGGCACACATCAGGTGCGGTACTCAGCATGGCATACCATATAGAGCCTATGACAAGAGCATAGGGGACGACCTTCGTCCTCCTCTTTCTTCTGCCGTGGTCAAGCTTTGAGTCTTACTCAACTTCACACCTTACAACTCAGGTAAGAACCCCTTGTTTAACTGATCTATTTTGAACTCCTTCAAAAACATGTCAAGGTGTGCGTTCTTTGAAAATATAATCAGGCGTTTTGATCTATCTCTATAGATCTTGATGCCAAATATGTAAGCAGCTTTATCTAGGTCTTCCTTTGAAAATCACTCTTCAAACAACTATTTATGTTTTTCAGAAATTCTACATCATTTCGAATCAACAATATGTCATCCACATATACTTATCAGAAATGTTGTAGTGCTCCCACTCACTTTCTTGTAAGTACAAGTTTCTAGCAAACATTGTATAAACCTAAAAGCTTTGATCACTCCATCAAAGCATATATTCCGATTCCGAGATGCTTGCTCTAGTCCATAGAAGGATCGCTGGAGCCAGCATACCTTTTAGCATCCTTAGGATCGAGAAAATCCTTTATTGTATCGCATACAACTTTTCTTACGAAAAACTGGTAAGAAAACTTGTTTTGACATCCATCTGTAAGATTTCATAATTGAAAAATACAGCTAATGCTATCATAATTCTGACGGACTCAAGCATCGCTACGGGTGAGAAATTCTCATCGTAGTCAACTCCTTGAACTTGTGAAACGACTCTTTCCCAGAAGTCAAGCTTCATAGATGGTAACATTACCGCCCACGTCCGTCTTCTTCTTAAAGATCCATTTATCTCAATGGCTTGCCAATCATCGGGCAAGTCCACCAAAGTCCATACTTTGTTCTGATATATGAATCCTATCTCGGATTTCATGGCTTCTAACCATTTGTCGGAATACGGGCCCACCATCGATTCTCCATAGATCGTAGGTTCATTGTTGTCTAACAACATGATGTCTAAGACAAGATTACCGTACCACTCAGGAGTAGTACATATCCTTATCGACCTACGAGGTTCGATAGCAACTTGATCCGAAACTTCATGATCACTATCATTAACTTCCTATTCAACAGACGTAGGTGCCACAGAAAACGTCTTTCTGTGTTGCATCACTCTCTGGTTGAAGTAAAGGTTTGACAACCTCATCAAGTTCTATCTTCCTCCCACTCAATTCTTTCGAGAGAAACTCCTTCTCGAGAAAGGACCCGTTCTTAGTGACAAACAATTTGCCCTCGGATCTGAGATAGAAGGTATACCCAACTGTCACCTTTGGGTATCCTATGAAGATGTGTTTGTCCGCTTTGGGTTCGAGCTTCTCCGGCTGTAGCCTTAAGCATCGCAGCCCCAAACATTAAGAAACGACAACTTTGGTTTCTTGCGAAACCAATGTTCATACGACGTCGTCTCAACGGACTTAGATGGTGTCCTATCTAAAGTGAATGTAGCTGTCTCTAACGCATAACCTCAAAATGAAAACGGTAGATCGGTAAGAGACATCATAGATCGCACCATATCTCATAAGGTTAGATTACGACGTCCCGATACACCATTACCCTGTGGTGTTCCAGGTGGCTTCAACTGCGAAACAATTCCACAATGTCTTAAGTGATTGCCAAACTCATAACTCAGAAAATCCCCTTTTGATCAGACTGTAGGAACATGATCTTCTTTGTTATGAAGATGAGAAAATAGCGATATCCACCGCACGCTTCAATTCTCATTGGATCACACGCATCAGCATGCATGATTTCCAACAAGTCACTTGCCCGTTCATTGTACCTGAAAACGGGGTCTTAGTCATCCTGCCCATGAGGCATGGCTCGCATGTGTCAAGCGATTCAAAATCAAGTGACTCCAAACATCCATCGACATGGAGTTTATTCATGCATCTTACGCCAATATGACCTAAGCGGCAGTGCCACAAGAAAGTGGTACTATCATTATTAACTCTACATCTTTTGGCGTGAACATGTGTATTACCATGACCGAGATTCAATGAACCATTCACATAGGGTGCATGACCATGAAAGGTATTATTCATGTAAACAGAATAACCAGTATTCTCTAACTTAAATGAATAACCGTATTGCAATGAACATGATCCTATCATATTCATGCTCAACGTAGACACCTGATAACATTTATCTAGGTTCAATATTAATCCCGAAGGAAGATGGACTGCGCGATGGTGATCTCATCAACTTTGGAAACACTTCCAACACACATCGTCACCTCGCCCTTAGCCAGTCTCCGTTTAGTCCGTGGCTTTAGCTTCAAGTCACCAATAATAGCAACCGAACCGGTATCCAATACCCAGGTGCTACCAGGAGTACTAGCGAGGTACACATTAATAACACGTATATACTTTGTTGAAGTTACCACCCTTCTTATCTACCATGCATTTGGGGTAATTCTGCTACCAATGACCGTTCCCCTTACAATAGAAGCACTTAGTCTCGGGTTTGGGTTCAACCTTGGGTTCCTTCACTGGAGCGGCAACTGGTTTGCCATCCATGAGGTTTCCCTTCTAGCCCTTGACTTCTTGAAACCAGTGGTCTTGTTAAACCATCAACACTTGATGCTTCTTCTTGATTTCTACCTTTTGCGGTCTTAAGCACCGCGAACAGCTCTGGGATCAATTCCATCCCTTGCATGTCATAGTTCATCACGAAGATCTAGCAGCTTACTGATAGTGCCTAGAGAACTCTATCAATCACTATCTTATCTAGAAGTTTAACTCCCACTTGATTTAAGTGATTGTAGCACCCAAACATTCTGAGCACATGCTCACCAGCTGAGCTATTCTCCTCCATCTTGTTGGCAAAAGAACTTGTCAGAGGTCTCATACCTCTCAACACGGGCATGAGCCTGAAATCCCAATTTCAGCTCTTGGAACATCTCATATGTTCTCTGGCGTTCAAAACATCATTGGAATCCCGATTCTAAGCCGTAAAGTATGGTGCACTAAACTATCAAGTAGTCATCAGGATGTGTCTGTCAGGTGTTCACAACATCCAAAGACGACGCTGTAGGGGTTTGCACATCGAGCGGTGCATCAAAGACGTAAGCCTTCTGTGTAGCAGTGAGGACACTCCTCGGACTACGGACCTAGTCCGCATCATTGCTTACAATATCTTTCAACTTAATCTTTCTCTAGGAACGTATTGAAACAGGGAGCTACAACGTGAGCTATTTATCTACAACATATTTGCAAAGACAATTTAGACTATGTTCATGATAATTGAGTTCATCTAATGAACTCCCACTCAGATAGACATCCCTCTAGTCATCTAAGTGAAACATGATCCGAGTCAACTAGGCCGTGTCCAATCATCACGTGAGACGGACTAGTCAACATCGGTGAACATCTTCATGTTGATCGTATCTTCTATACGACTCATGCTCGACCTTTCGGTCTTCCATGTTCCGAGGCCATGTCTGTACATGCTAGGCTCGTCAAGTCAACCTAAGTGTTTTTGCTGTGTAAATCTGGCTTACACCCGTTGTATTCGAACGTTAGAATCTATCACACCCGATCATCACGTGGTGCTTCGAAACGACGAACCTTCGCAACGGTGCACAGTTAGGGCGAACACTTTCTTGAAATTATTATGAGGGATCATCTTATTTAAGCTACCATCGTTCTAAGCAATAATATGTAAAACATGATAAACATCACATGCAATCAAATAGTGACATGATATGGCCAATATCATTTTGCTCCTTTTGATCTCCATCTTCGGGGCTCCAAGATCATCGTTGTCACCGGCATGACACCATGATCTCCATCATCATGATCTCCATCATCGTGTCTTCTTGAAGTTGTCTCATCATCTATTACTTCTACTACTATGGCTAACGCTTTAGCAATAAATTGAAGTAATTACATGACGTTTATGTTGACACGTAGGTCATAAATAAATAAAGACAACTCCTATGGCTCCTGCCAGTTGGCATACTCATCGACATGCAAGTCGTCATTCCAATTACAAGAACATGATCAATCTCATACATCACATATATCATTCATCACATCCTTTTGGCCATATCACATCACAAAGCATATGCTGCAAAAACAAGTTAGACGTCCTCTAATTGTTGTTGCAAGTTTTTATGTGGCTGCTATAGGTTTCTAGCAAGAACGTTTCTTACCTACGTGAAAACCACAACGTGATATGCCAATTTCTATTTACCCTTCATAAGGACCCTTTTCATCGAATCCGATCCGTCTAAAGTGGGAGAGACAGACACCCGCTAGCCACCTTATGCAACTAGTGCATGTCAGTCGGTGGAACCAGTCTCACGTAAGAGTACGTGTAAGGTCGGTCTGGGCCGCTTCATCCCACGATGCCGCCGAATCAAGATAAGACTAGTAACGGCAAGCAAATTGACAAAATCGACGCCCACAACAACTGGTGTTCTACTCGTGCATAGAAACTACGCATAGACCTAGCTCATGATGCCACTGTTAGGGAACGTAGCATAAATTCAAAATTTTCTACGCATCACCAAGATCAATCTATGGAGTAATCTAGCAACGAGGGGAAGGAGAGTGCATCTACATACCCTTGTAGATCGCCAAGCGGAAGCGTTCAAGTGAACGGAGTTGATGGAGTCGTACTCGTCATGATCCAAATCACCGATGATCCTAGTGCCGAACGGACGGCACCTCCGTGTTCGACACACGTACACCCCGGTGACGTCTCCTACGCCTTGATCCAGCAAGGGGAGAAGGAGAGGTTGGGGAAGACTCCATCAAGCAGCAACACGACGGCGTGGTGGTGGTGGAGGAGCGTGGTACTCCAGCAGGGCTTCGCCAAGCACCGCAAGAGACGAGGAGGGAGAGGGGTAGGGCTGCGCCAAGAAGGAGATGTTCTCTTGTGTGTGGCAGCCCAAAACCCCACTATATATAGGGGAAAGGGAGGGGCTGCGCCCCCACCTAGGTTTCCACCCCTAGGGGTGGCGGCCATCCCTAGATCCCATCTAGGGGCGGCCAAGGGGGGAGAGGGGGGGCGCACCACTAGGTGGGCCTTAGGCCCATCTGAGCCTAGGGTTTCCACTTTTTTCTTCTCTCTTCGCCTTGAGCCCTGGTGGGGGGGCGCACCAGCCCACCTGGGGCTGGTCCCCTCCCACACTTGGCCCATGCAGCCCTCCGAGGCTGGTGGCCCCACTTGGTGGACCACCGGGACCCTCCCGGCGGTCCCGGTACATTACCGATAAAACCCGAAACTTTTCCGGTGACCAAAACAGGACTTCCCATGTATAAATCTTTACCTCCGGACCATTCCGGAACTCCTCGTGATGTCCGGGATCTTATCCGGGACTCCGAACAACATTCGGTAACCACGTATATCTATTCCCTATAACCCTCGAGTCATCGAACCTTAAGTGTGTAGACCCTACGGGTTCGGGAACCATGCAGACATGACCGAGACAACTCTCCGGCCAATTACCAACAGCGGGATCTGGATACCCATCTTGGCTCCCACATGCTCCACGATGATCTCATCGGATAAACCACGATGTCAAGGACTTAATCAATCCCGTATACAATTCCCTTTGTCCAGTGGTATTGTACTTGCCCGAGATTCGATCGTCGGTATCCCGATACCTTGTTCAATCTCGTCACCGGCAAGTCTCTTTACTCGTTCCATAACACATCATCCCGTGATCAACTCTTTGATCACATTGTGCACATTGTGATGATGTCCTACCGAGTGGGCCCAGAGATACCTCTCCGTTTACACGGAGTGACAAATCCCAGTCTTGATTCGTGCCAACCCAATAGACACTTTCGGAGATACCAGTAGTGTACCTTTATAGCCACCCAGTTACGTTGTGACGTTTGGCACACCCAAAGCACTCCTACGGTATCCGGGAGTTGCACAATCTCATGGTCTAAGGAAATGATACTTGACATTAGAAAAGCTTTAGCATACGAACTACATGATCTTTGTGCTAAGCTTAGGATTGGGTCTTGTCCATCACATCATTCTCCTAATGATGTGATCCCATTATCAAAGACATCCAATGTCCATGGTCAGGAAACCGTAACCATCTATTGATCAACGAGCTAGTCAACTAGAGGCTTACTAGGGACATGGTGTTGTCTATGTATCCACACATGTATCCGAGTTTCCTATCAATACAATTCTAGCACAGATAATAAACGATTATCATGAACAATGAAATATAATAATAATAACTAATTTATTATTGCCTCTAGGGCATATTTCCAACAGTCTCCCACTTGCACTAGAGTCAATAATCTAGTTCACATCGCCATGTGATTAACACTCATAGGTCACATCGCCATGTGACCAACATCCAAGAGTCTACTAGACTCAATGATCTGGTTCACATCACTATGTGATAAACACTCAAAGAGTTCTGGGTTTGACCATGTTATGCTTGTGAGAGAGGTTGTAGTCAACGGGTCTTGCCATATTCAGATCCCTATGAATTTCACAAAACTTTATATCATAGATGCTGCTACCACGTTCCACTTGGAGCTATTCCAAATTGTTGATCCATGATACGTATTCTGTATCTCTACTCAGAGCTATCCGGATAGGTGTTAAGCTTGCATCGACGTAACTCTTTACGTTGAACTCTTTATCACCTCCATAACCGAGAAACATTTCCTTATTCCTCTAAGGATAATTTTGACCACTATCTGGTGATCTACTCCTAGATCACCTTTGTACCCTCTTGCCAGACATGTGGCAAGCCACACATCAGGTGCGGTACTCAGCATGGCATACCGTATAGAGCCTATGACAAGAGCATAGGGGACGACCTTCGTCCTTCCTCTTTCTTCTGCCGTGGTCAAGCTTTGAGTCTTACTCAACTTCACACCTTACAACTCAGGTAAGAACCCCTTCTTTGACTGATCTATTTTGAACTCCTTCAAAAACATGTCAAGGTGTGCGTTCTTTGAAAGTATCATCAGGCGTCTTGATCTATCTCTATAGATCTTGATGCCCAATATGTAAGTAGCTTTATCCAAGTCTTCCTTTCAAAAACACTCTTCAAACAACCGTTTATGCTTTCCAGAAATTCTACATCATTTCGAATCAACAATATGTCATCCACATATACTTATCAGAAATGTTGTAGTGCTCCCACTCACTTTCTTGTAAATACAAGTTTCTAGCAAACATTGTATAAACCTAAAAGCTTTGATCACTCCATCAAAGTATATATTCCGATTCCGAGATGCTTGCTCTAGTCCATAGAAGGATCGCTAGAGCCAGCATACCTTTTAGCATCCTTAGGATCGACAAAACCCTTTATTGTATCACATACAACTTTTATTACGAAAAACTGGTAAGAAAACTTGTTTTGACATCCATCTGTAAGATTTCATAATCGAAAAATACAGCTAATGCTATCATAATTCCGACGGACTCAAGCATCGCTACGGGTGAGAAATTCTCATCGTAGTCAACTCCTTGAACTTGTGAAAAGACTCTTTCCCACAAGTCGAGCTTCATAGACGGTAACATTACCGCCCACGTCCGTCTTCTTCTTAAAGATACATTTATCTCAATTGCTTGCCGATCATCGGGCAAGTCCACCAAAGTTCATACTTTGTTCTGATATATGAATCCTATCTCGGATTTCATGGCTTCTAACCATTTGTCGGAATACGGGCCCACCATCGCTTCTCCATAGATCGTAGGTTCATTGTTGTCTAACAACATGATGTCTAAGACAGGATTACCGTACCACTTAGGAGTAGTACATATCCTTGTCGACCTACGAGGTTCGATAGCAACTTGATCCGAAGCTTCATGATCACTATCATTAACTTCCTATTCAACAGACGTAGGTGCCACAGAAAACATCTTTCTGTGTTGCATCAATCTCTGGTTGAAATAAAGGTTCGACAACCTCCTCAAGTTCTATCTTCCTCCCACTCAATTCTTTCGAGAGAAACTCCTTCTCGACAAAGGACCTGTTCTTAGTGACAAACAATTTGCCCTCATATCTGAGATAGAAGGTATACCCAACTGTCACCTTTGGGTATCCTATGAAGATGTGTTTGTCCGCTTTTGGTTCGAGCTTCTCCGGCTGCTCAGTGTCAAGGGCAGCAGCCTAGCGGCGTCGAGTGCGTTTCGGTGTCGGGGGAGAGAATGAGGAGAAACTGCTCAGTGTTGGCTTATATAGCAAAGGCTTTAGTCCCGGTTGGTGGCACCAACCGGGAACAATGCCCCCCTTTAGTCCTGGTTCGTGCCACCAACCGGGACCAAATATCAGTTTTCGTCAGCCGAAAGGGTTGCAAGCAGAGACCTTTGGTCCCGCTTGGTGGCACCAACCGGGACTAAAGGGTGGCATTGGTCCCGGTTGGTGCACCCTTTCTTCCCAGTTGGAGCCACGAACTGGGATCAAAGGCCTTGTGCTGTAACTAGCGCGAAATGGTGGGATGTTTACTCCCACCTCGCTAGCCGAGAGGCTTCAACGGTGGTTTATAACCGCGGTTGCGCCGACCAGTCCGAGCTCCTCTCTAATGTAGGCCTACGGGACTAAACACGCTCTCTCTACCTATGGGCCTACTGGGCCTGCTGCGGTCCTGCATCCTAGACCAACTTGCCAGTTGGGTTTCTAGTCGTATGCGACCGTGGTGGCCCAGTAGGCGGCATTTTTTAATTTTTTCCAGTATTTTTGTTTTGTTTTTTGCTTTTTTTTCTTTTTTTTCTACTTACAGCTAAATGCTACCTCTTGAGCATGCATTGGTTTTCCCTTGAAGAGGAAAGGGTGATGCAGCAAAGCAGCCTAAGTATTTCCCTCAGTTATTGAGAACCAAGGTATCAATCCAGTAGGAGACCACGCGCGAGTCAGCTCGTACCTACACAAACAAATAAGAACCTCGCAACCAATGCGACAAAGGGGTTGTCAATCCCTTCACGGCCACTTGCTAGAGTGAGATATGATAGAGATGATAATAATAAATAAATATTTTTGGTATTTTTATGGTATAGATTGAATGTAAAGATTGTAAAATAAAATAGATGGGAAACTTGTATTATGGAGAATAGACCCGAGGGCCATAGGTTTCACTAGTGGCTTCTCTCAAGATAGCATAAGTATTACGGTGGGTGAACAAATTACTGTCGAGAAATTGATAGAAAAGCGAATAATTATGAGAATATCTAGGTATGATCATGTATATAGGCATCACGTCCGTGACAAGTAGACCGACTCCTGTGTGCTTCTACTACTATTACTCCACACATCGACCGCTATCCAGCATGCATCTAGAGTATTAAGTTCATAAGAACGGAGTAACGCCTTAACCAAGATGACATGATGTAGATGGATAAACTCATGCAATATGATATAAACCCCACCTTTTTATCCTCGATGGCAACAATACAATATGTGTCATTTCCATTTCTGTCACTAGGATCAAGCACCGGAAGATTGAAGCCAAAGCTAAGCACTTCTCCCATTGCAAGAAATATCAATCTAGTAGGCCAAACCAAACTGATAATTTGAAGAGACTTGCAAAGATAAACCAATCATACATAAAAGAATTCAGAGAAGATTCAAATATTGTTCATAGATAAACTTGATTATAAACCCACAATTCATCGGATCTCAACAAACACAACGCAAAAGAAAATTACATCGAGTAGATCTCTAAGAGAAACAAGGAGAACTTTGTATTGAGATCCAAAGAGAGAGAATTAGCCATCTAGCTACTAGCTATGGACCCGAAGGTCTGAAGTAAACTACTCACACATCATCGGAGGGGCCATGGAGTTGATGTAGAGGCCCTCCGTGGTCAATGCCCCCTCCGGCGGAGCTCCGGAAAAGGCCCCAAGATGGGATCTCTTTGGTACAGAAGGTTCCGGCGGTGGAAATAGGGTTTCGTGGTGCTCCTGGATGTTTTCGGGGTATATGAATATATATAGGAGGAAGAAGTAGGTCGGTGGAGCAACAAGGGGCCCATGAGGGTGGAGGGCGCGCCTAGGGGGGTAGGCATGCCCCCTGCCTCGTGGCCTCCTTGATTGTTTCTTGACGTCCACACCAAGTCCCCTGGATCACGTTTGTTCCAAAAATCATGCTCCCGAAGGTTTCATTCCATTTGGACTCCTTTTGATATTCCTTTTCTGTGAAACACTATAATAGGCAAAAAATAGCAATTTGGGTTGGGCCTCCGGTTAAAAGGTTAGTCCCAAAAATAATATAGAAGTGTAAAATAAAGCCCATTAACATCCAAAACTGATAATGTAATAGCATGGAACAATCAAAAATTATAGATACATTGGAGTCGTATCAAGCATCCCCAATCTTAATTTCTACTCGTCCTCGAGTAGGTCAATGATAAAAACCGAATTTTTAATGTGGAATGCTTCCTAACATATTTCTCAATGTAATTTTTTCTTTATTGTGGCATGAATGTTCAGATCCAAAAGATTCAAGATAAAAGTTTAATACTGACATAGAAGTAATAATACTTCAAGCATACTAACTAAGCAATTATGTCTTCTCAAAATAACATGGCCAAAGAAAGTTATCCCTACAAAATCATATAGTCTTGCTATGCCCTATCTTCATCACACAAAATATTAAATCATGCACAACCCCTATGACAAGACAAGCAATTGTTTCATACTTTTTTATGTTCTCAAACTTTTTCAGTTTTCATGCAATACATGAGCGTGAGCCATGGACATAGCACTATAGGTGGAATAGAGTGGTGGTTGTGGAGAAGACAAAAAGGAGAACATAGTCTCACATCAACTAGGCCTATCAATGTGCTATGGAGATGCCCATCAATAGATATCAATGTGAGTGAGTAGGGATTGCCATGCAACGGATGCACTAGAGCTATAAGTGTATAAAAGATCAATGTGGCACCCCGGCTCAGAGAAAACCGGAACGCCCCGTATTCCAGCCCAGAGATCGAGGTGAAGTATTCTGGAATAGGGCACTGCTTGACATAGAACAAATCAGGTATTATTACAAGAATAAGAGTACAAGGGTCTGATGTTACAAAGAAGCACATCAGCACGGCGACACTACGCCTGCGATACTACACTTGCTCTATGCTAGCAGCATAACTCGTAGCAGCGGAACAACGACGAAGGTGGTGAACTCCACTCCGAAGTGACTCTGGCTGGGACACGATCTAGATCGCACGCACGACAACCATCGACAAGCAATCATGGCATCACCTACAATCTGGCATGACACGCCAGGTCAGTACATTGTATCAAGGCAAGACAATAACATAGCATTTAACAGGTTAATTAAATTAACAACTATTATTATGAAGCAACTACTAAGCATGGTATCAAACTAGCAAAATAATGATAAATTACCATCTCAGATCTTCGCGCGCCAAATGGCGCCCTGTAGCGCCTTTCCGTGCCGCGCCGCCGCATCTGGCCTCGCCGGCATCGAGCCGCCGGTAGTTTTGCTCGGTTTACCAGGGGGTTTAACCTCCCCTGGGTCTATGACATGTGGGCCCCGCCTAGTTAATTATTTTAGATTAGGTTTAAAACTAATTAGTTTAACCTAGGTTAGTGTTAATTAAACTAGGTTAGTTTAGTTAGTCACTGACCAGTGGGTCCCACAACCCAGTTGACCTGCTGACGCAATAATTGATTTCTGGAATTATTTTAACTCAGGAAATTCCAGAATATTGCTTCAACTTCTAAAAATCATAATAATTCAACCGTAGCTCAGAATGAAATAAATTATATATGAAAAATTATCAGAAAAATGCAAGGAATCCATTTATGCTAGTTACATGCATGAAAAACTAACTTATAAATGCTGTATAAGTGAAAACATAATATGAGCATTTTAAATGCTTCATTTTGAAATTGCATTTGAATCTTTGATTCAAATGAGCTTCAACCAATTTGGTAGCATCTTGCATTATCCCAAACAATAGCATTTTCACATGTCATGTTCATGCATCATTTCGTTGCATTTGTCTGTGTTTTGATTGCCGGCACCGTTTTTTCTCGATAGGTCCCACTCCGGAAGGTGTTCCCGAGTACCTGTCAGAGGAGCAGTGCCCCTTCTTCGTCTATCAGGCAAGCAACTCCCTTGAGCATTTCGATACAATCCACTATCTCATTCCTACTACTTATACTGCATTAGGACAACAACGATTCTAACTACTACTTTCTGCTGCGGTAGATAAACCCATTCCTCTGCATGACCTGTCATTGCCATAGTAAATAGTTAAAACCCACTAGCATGAGTGGGAGTTGCTCGAGCCTTGATGTGCCTACTCATCCATGCTTGTTTTCCTTATGCCAGCTATGCTTAGAGTTTTGTTAGGTCTGATTCATCGGGAATGAATCGGAGTGGTGAACATGTTCTACTGATAAAGGCTAAGTGTGTGAACACGTTTTGGTAAAGGTAGCGATGAGAGGCCATAGAGGAGTACATGGTGGGTTGTCTCATTGGAACCGTCCCTAAGCACTGAGTTCTGTGTATGTTGTCCAAGTCCAGTTACTACCACACATTGGGTTCCGGTTATCCGGCCCCTCTCGGCTTATTAATCCACTTGATCTCTGTCCAGGTGTTGCAACTAGTTTCTGGCATTTGTAGGTAGTGCTACTTGTCTACCAGGTGGTGTTCGACGGGACGGGCTTGGGACAGACTAGGCACCGTGGCACGGTGTACCAAGTGGCACCCGGATGGTGGGCTTGGGAACCCTGCACACATCGTTTGGGG